>NC_048299.1:110919300-110941029 GCF_013100865.1 Trachemys scripta elegans
TCTCCGCTTCTGGCCACGCTGCTCTCCCTCCAGCCTCAGAAGCAGCTGCAGCTCCGGGGCCGCCCGGCCCGGCCCGCCGGAACAGGCTGCGGCCGCGCCGCCCGGCCCGGCCCGCCGGAACAGGCTGCGGCCGCGCCGCCCGGCCCGGCCCGCCGGAACAGGCTGCGGCCGCGCCAGAGACATCCTCCCCGGCCCTCCCCAGATAAGGTAGGAAGGGATGGGATGGGGAGAGTGTGGAAGTCCCGGGCTAGGGTTGGGGTTATGTGGGGGGTGGTCACAGGAGTTACTCCCCTGATCCCCAGCTTCTCCCCCGCAAAAAATTTCCCCACCAGTTGCTGTCCCGGCCCCTCAGAGTAAGCACCTGGTGCGCTGGGACGCTTTGTATACTTAGGTTTACCTCCGTGCTTGCGGACGCTCGAGGTAAACAAACCATCTCGGCTTGCCAGTGGCTTATCCTGATGGCCTGGGAGCCAAAGTTTGCCAACCCCTGAATTATAGGGATGGCTTATGAATGGGTCATAACATTTTTTCCATTTTTACTTATCCATCATGGGGGGTGGGGGAGGGCAGCTTATAAACGAACTGGCTTATGATCGAGTATATACGGTACTTACCCTGTCTTTTTCCCCCTAGGAGATCATATGTTCTACATGTCTGTGCAGCATCTAGCACCTTTTGGAAACTATCAAAACCATAGGCATAGAAAGGGTCTTGTACACCAACACAAAAGCCAATCCCAAAAGTTTGCTGTGTGCAGAATCCTGGAAATAGCAGATATGAACAATAAAGGACATGTTTTTCCCACATGAAGAGTTTGTAGCATATTTTAGTAGGTGAAGACACAGAATAAAAATGATATGCAAAAATGTTACTAAAGTTTGACTGATTTTCTTTTCATGACATAGTGCTAAGCAGGCACACTTCAGAAATCTAATTCCGTGGAGATATTGCTATACCCTACATTATAATCATCTCTGCCTATTAAAAGACATGATGGCAAATGACCTGACTCAAACAGGTAAGTGTAGTGATCTTTTTCAACACAGGACCAAGTTTGATATGAAATTTGGGGTATTACCCTGATAATATCAAGCACTGCAACTTTGTTCTGTTTCCCTCACACACACATACCTAGTTACTTTTTAATCACATACATGAAAAGTTGCAGTAGATGATCTATTTATGAAGAGATTTTCAGCTAAAATATATGGAAGTTCTTGATCTCATTACTTACTCATTTTTTGAAACATCAACACACAAAAATAAGGCTATCTGCATGAAATGTGCATACATGTAGACTGCACTAATAACTAAGGAATAAAACTTTCTTTTAACTTATACGCATTGTTTTTCAACCTTGTATTTCCCAATTTCTACTGAGTTCTTGCAACAACAAAAGCTTGATTCTTTTGTTATATGTAAGAGTTCCAATAACCATAGTTGAGCAATGTTCATATACATGCAACTAAAGCTATTGTATCATTGTAATAAAAATACAGGATTTGAACTCTTTGTATAAGCAGTAAACTATATGCAGCCATAAACAGTTATTAAATTTTTTATACCTGGATTCTGATATGGATGGTAAAACACTTATAATAATTTAACCAAAGTCTTTATATCATGGTGCTACATGGAGGGGTTTTTATTTAAATGCAGAGTATTTTTGGATACCAACTGTTTGAAATATAGTGAACCAATTCACAATTAGAGGCTGAGATGAAGTATGCTCAAATCCTGTATTTCATATTCCAAAATGGCACTGAGTTCTTTTCTGCTCATGTTATTAGCATTTCTATTAAGTGTTATAAGTTATTTTTATTATTTGTATTACTGCGGTACTTAGGCACCCTTGTCACGGGCCAGGACCCTGTTGTGCTAGTCCAGCAGTCCCCAAACTGTGGGGTTCTTCTTTCAAACAGCGCTGTTCCCTCTAAAAATATAGGCCATCTAGCAAATGACAATTGCATCACTGACAATGTTTAAATCAAGATTGGATATTTTTCTAAAAGATCTGCTTTGGGAATGATTTTGGGCAAGTTCTATGGCCAGTAGAGGTCAGACTAGATGATCACAATGGTCTCTTCTGGCCTTGCAATCTAGGAAATAACTGAATACTGGAAACAAAACAGTAAATGTTTCATGCACAAATACCATATCTTTCACCAAGTTTTAAATGAGGCATCAAGGTTTGTAAGCATTTATTTATTTGAATCCCTGTACAACAAAAACATCAACTCTAGATATATTTGTGCTTTTCAGTGCATGACAGCGTGCTTTGGTATTTGAAAGCAACAAGAAATCCACTACGCAGTGGGATACAGTTAAGCAAATAATCAGGGAAGTAACAATTATTCTCACAGCAACTGGAACTTAGTTACATTGTACTTGTAAACTAAGACAAATTTATCAGCATATACAGTAGTATATGTTACTTATACAAAAGGAATACCGATTACAATTGCTGTACATGCCATAATTTTGTATATGCCCAAACCCTTAAACTTTCAGCCGTAACACTAAATTAGAGGAACATTGTCAGTTAGGTTAGGCTCAAATGTAGCTGCCTGAGAGTAGCATAAAATATAAAAAGTCATATTGGCAAACTGCCAGGAATCAAAGGGATCCAACTAATTTGTAAATTTATGTAAATATATGAATTTATGCCCATTTGTACTCTCACAATATATTAAGCATGTTATTAACCTTAAAGCTGTATGGCTATTTGTATTTCCCATTCACCTGTCATAGCCTTCTTTTTCCCCTTGCCATTTTCTCCTCCCTTTCCATAGTCTTTTACCATACCCCTATGCTTCAATTATTCCTTTTTCAAACCAGGCTCCTCTTAACTAAAAGTTTAAAATAAAGCAGTTAAATAAATTAGTACCCTTGGCCCAAATCCTATTAATCTTACTCACACAAGTCCCATGTATCTAAATGAATTACTTAGGCAATAAAGCGAACAGAATGTGGCCCACTCTGGAAGCAGAGTGGAAACAAGTTAACAAATAAGTCAAGCTATCTAGAAAAGGATGACTAAAAACCTTTTAGTATAAAATGTCCATATCAGTGATCATTTCAAGTTCATATAAAGCAGAGTGCAAATTTTTACACAAGGTAATTTAATCATGTATTAATGAGGTATTAATTTAAAAAAACGTTTCAATAGCATACCTAAAGACAGATACTACAAAAACTGAATTGACAGTATGAGATCATTCAGTTATGTTTTTCAGCATTAGTTACAAAAGCCTTGTTGCTATTTATAAATACAGGCTTTTGTACTCAGTGCGTTTTCAAAAGTGGGTTGCAAATATTAAGACTCCACATATGCTCATGAGAAACAGAAAGTGAAACACTTTCACTGTCAATTTGAATGAAATGCTAGAAGTATACTTTACATTTGCTCCACTAGAAAATCTGCTGTTTTAACACAGCAACAAGGATTCTAATAAATGTATAATTTTAAAAACACCTGACAATGAGAATCTGAAGGGAAACCGTCAAACACAAAGACATTTTTCAGAACTCTCTTTTCTATTGTCACTAAGGTCTAGGATTATTACAAATGAAGAAACTGCAGGCTCCCCATTAGATTAGTTTCTTTTTTACTCAGATCAGGGAAATGTTCATTCCCCCCGCTTTTGAGATCTGCTGGGACTCGCTCTGGTATTTGTGAAGCGGGTACAGGAGCCGGTAAGCGATGCTCCTCGATGGAGAGGACCCTGCTGCCCGGGGTACGCTCCCCGCCCAAGCCGCTGCCCCGCCCTACAGCCGGCGTGACCGACTCGTTCCGGGTTCGCAGCCTATCAGGCTGAGCCACAACAGAGAAGTCCGCCAACCGGGGAGCTGCTCCCGAGCCGCCGCTAGCCCCCTCCGGGCACCACATGCGGCGGCGCTGCGAGCCAGGCACCCCGCACCGCACACACACGGCCCGGAGCTTCCATGGGGGGAGGGGGGTGTCAAGGGGCGAGAGCAGCACCACAGCTCGCCCCAGAGTACCCGCCCCGATAAACCGAGCCCGCAGCAGCCAGCTGGTGCCCCCGCCCAGTGACACCCCCCCCCCCCCCCGCGCAGACAGGGCAAGATGTGCCTGAAACTACACGAGGAAGCGCGGAGGGGAGCCCAGGACTCACTATGGGAAACTAGTCACACACTAGCCAGGACACCTGCCGCCCGCCCCCTCCCTTAGCTCCGTCCCACCCCACTCCCGCCTCAGCTCCCAGCGCATCCCGGGACACTGACTAGGAGCCAGTGCCCCCTGCGGCAGCCGCCGCCGCCGCGCAGGCCGGTGAGAGCGGGGCAGCGCCGGGCTCGCAGGGGCGGCGGGAGGCGCAGCGCCGGGCTCGCAGGGGGTGCGGCTGGGCCGGTCACTCACCAAGATCAGGAGGACGCAGCCGGGGTCAGGCGGGGGCAGGAAGATGGCGGGTCTCATGGTAGATCAGTCACACTAGGGGCGGGGGTGATGCGGCTCCCAGTGGCGGCGGCAGCTCCGGCTCCTCACTTCCCCCGTCTCCAGGAAACACCCCGGACAAGTTCCACTGAGAGCTCCCGCCCCAGCCACACACTTCCGGGGAGGGGGGGCGTTCAGCGCGGCGCGGGGCACGCCGGAAATTGCAGTCCTGCGCGCAGAGGCGCGCGGAACACCATTTCCCGCCATGCATCTCGCTGAGCGCGGAGGCGGGGCCGTCGTAGGCCTCTGCCTTCTGGGAAAGGTAGTCCCCGCCGCCGCCGCCGCACATCTCCCGCGCGCGCAGAACTGAGCGGAGTGGGGCGACTCCCACAATGCACTGGGGGCGGCCCCAACAGGCCCGCGCTCCTCCCCTCCCTCAGCGCCGGGAGGGGCCCCGCGGCGGCGGCCCAGGTGAGTAGCGGGGCGGTCCCGTGCGCGGTGCCTCTCAGCCTTGCCCGGCGGCTTCCGCGGCACCCGCTGAGCCCTCGGCCCCGGGTGGCTGCGGGAGCGGGGCGGTAGCGCCGGGAGCCCCGGTCCCCACGAGTGGCTCGTGGGTGAAGCCGAAAATCTTCCCCGTCTCTGAAGAGATTTTGTTTTTAAAATGTCCCGCTAGCCGGGCCCCTGCCGTCCCCTCGGCTCCCAGCCCATGGACCCCGCCACTCCCTGGGCTCCCAATGTATGTCCAGCTCGCTCATCACCGCGGTACCCGGCTACCAATGTGTGCCGCTGCTCATGGTCACCAGTGGCTGACAGGGGGTTGACACCTTCCAGGATTGCCCTGGAGTCTCCCGGGATTCAAGATTAATCTTTAATTAAAGATTATGTCATGTGATGAAATTTCCAGGAATACATCCAACCCAAGTTGGCAACCCTAGTGACTACCCAGGCAATGTTCAGGACAGTTCAGTTTGTCTGTATTTTGTTCTGGTTTTTAAACTCAGCTAGGGATTTTCTAATTAAAAATAGTGTGGTTGTTTATTAATTTTATTGTATGTTGCCATAGCAACTGTGTGCTTCAGTTTAAAAAAAAATACCACACATTGCTAATGCCAGCATCAACAAACTGGATTTTCATTGGTTTAGGCCATAGCCAGGAAAGTAACTTCTTGTGCAGTGGTATGTAATTAAGGTATTTGTTTACTTCCTACAAGCATTCTTGGGTGTCAAATACTGTAGTAGCTGGATTCCAAAATATGTTTAGTTATCAATAAACTGGAGGGAACTCAGAGAATAGCAAAATGGTTAAATACAATTGAATGGAACATTTAAAACCCTTTGAGCAGCTCTAATTCAAACTATTCTTTGTATTTCTAATGTAAAAACAAGTATAAAGAACCAAAACAGGACACAAGGCCATTTTAAAAACTCATTTGCAGATCAACTTCAGTTAAGTGTGCTATGGTGCTCATTATCCTGTGAGTGAAGCATAAGTTTGGAGTTAAGAGATCTGGAATCTGTTCCTGACTCTACCACAGACTACATGTTTGACCAAGGGCAGGTTACTTTGCCCAAATTTTACAGACATGGGTGTCCAAATTTAGACACTGAAACCTCTATTCAAATCATATTTGGTTTAAATTTGAATTTATGTGCTGAACTTTAGATACTCAGTCTGATACATTCGACCCTAACATCTTTCTCAGTTTCTCTAGATATAAAATTACTGTAATATCTACTTCATTCATATTTTTAGAATGCTTGTATCTTTCAATGAACTATGCTGTTATACATGCAAAGCATGTATCAATCAAAATTTGGCACAACTGCTTTGTTATTGTCTTAAAATTTAACAAGTTGGTATTTTGCCAACACAGGAAAGTGATGTCACTTTAACCTTGTGTATGTGAGCAAGAATCATCATAATTTATTATGAAATCTCATATAATTTAAGTCCTATTGATGTCTAAGTAATTATCCATATTTTTTGTAGTCATGATTAAAATGTAATGTTGCCAGCATCCAGGTAAATTACTGTTCCTAACTGCAGGATTCAAGTTTTAAGGACATTTAAAACAAGTAGGAAGTGTATTCATTAATAAAAATTTTCAGTGTAATAACCTAATTCATACAGAGATGTTAATTATATAATAACCGGATGATTGGAAACACCTATGGTTGATTTGTACTTTCACAAGCACATCTTGAGTGAATTTAATTTGTGAAACTACCACAGCCACAATTCAAAAGCAGGTAGCCATAAACCAACACCCACCCCACAGTATGCTGGGCAGTGTCTTTTGCCTCCGTTCCCTACCATCTCCTTTCCCTCTATTGCACCCCTCTCACAGTTAATTGAATTTGGTCAGTGAAGACCCAGAGTTTGAAGGGGGGTTTTCATGGGTTCAGTTCCTGTCCCTGAAAAGGAATGGCGAGCGTCAAGCAATGCCTCTACTGCTGCCACCATCTCTGCAACTTGCTTGCTGCTGCTGTCTTTGCTGCCGTATGCTCATGCTTCCTTGCTGCTATCTCTGCTGCTTGCCACTTCTGCAATTGCGTGGTCTCAGGTTCCACCACTTAGCCCAGTTCTTAATGATTTCACTGGGTGGTAGGGGACCTCTGTGCTGCTGACTCTTCATTGTTATTCACTACAACGCTACCCCTGTGCCAGGCTTACGGCATAGCTCTCAGACCTGATCTTCTGTGATTTCAGTTCTAGTAATCACTGAACAGAACCAAGGATTCTCAGTTGAGTCCAGTCAGTTCTGTCCTTCAACACCACATAAGGGAGAATCAAGTGGTGTCTGTAACTATTAGGCAGAGTCTACATCATCCAGTATAAATACCTGTCTCTATTCCTACCTCCTCTCATTTTCACTGGGATTTGGCACCCTTACTACCAGTTTGGCAAATGAGATTCAGTTTAGGGGGTGACCCTGTCAGTCAGGGCATATTAAGTACAGTTCTGCTGCTCTTTACTAGTACGCTAAGGATAGCAACATTTCATTATCCCTGCATTTAATGTTAAAATTATCTAATACACAGGTTAAGGAAAGAGTGTCTATTAGAGCTGTCAAGCGATTAAAAAAATGAATTACGTGATTAATCGCACTGTTAATAATAGAATACCATTTATTTACAGAATACAAAGTGGTACAGAGCTCACTTTATTTTTATTACAAATATTTGCACTGTAAAAAAAACAAAAGAAATGTATTAGGTGAACTGAAAAATACTAAGTACTGGAGTGCAATCTCTTTATCATGAAAGTTGAACTTACAAATGGAGAATTATGTACAAAAAAAACTGCACTCAAAAACAAAACAATGCAAAACTTTAGAGCCTACAAGTCCACTCAATCCTATTTCTTGTTCAGGCAATCGCTTAGACAAAAAACTTTCTTTACATTTGCAGGAGATAATGCTGCCCACTTCTTGTTAACAATGTCACCTGAAAGCGAGAACAGGTGTTCGCATGGCACTGTTGTAGCTGCAATGGTAAGATATTTACATGCCAGATGTGCTAAAGATTCATATGTCCCTTCATGCTTCAACCACCATTCCAGAGAACACGTGTCCATGCTGATGACGGGTTCTGCTTGATAACAATCCAAAGCAGTGCGGACTGACGCATGTTTATTTTCATCATCTGAGTCAAATGCCACCTGCAGAAGGTTGATTTTATGTTTTGGTGGTTCAGGTTCTGTAGTTTCCACATCGGAGTATTGCTCTTTTAAGACTTCTAAAAGCATGTGCCACACCTCGTCCCTCTCAGATTTTGGAAGGCACTTAAGATTCTTAAACCTTGGGTCGAGTGCTATAGCTGTCTTTAGAAATCTCACATTGGTACCTTTGCGTTTTGTCAAATCAGCAGCTAAAGTGTTCTTAAAATGAACAACGTGTGCTGTGTCATCATCCAAGACTATTATAATATGAAATGTATGGCAGAATGTGGGTAAAATACAGCCGGAGACATACAATTCTCCCCCAAGGAGTTTAGTTACAAATTTAATTAACGCATTATTTTTTTAACGAGCGTCATCAGCATGGAAGCATGTCCTCTGCAATGGTGATAGAAGCATGAAAAGCCATACGAATGTTTAGCATATCTGGCACGTAGATACCTTGCAATGCCAACTACAAAAGTCCCATGTGAATGCCTGTTCTAATTTTCTGGTGATATTGTAAATAAGAAACGGGCAGCATTATCTCCCATAAATGTAAACAAACTAGTTTGTCTTAGCGATTGGCTGAATGAAAAATAGAACTGAGTGGACTTGTAGGCTCTAAAGTTTTGATTTTGATTTTGAGTGCAGTTATGTAACAAAAAACTCTAAATTTGTAAGTTGCATTTTCACGATAAAGAGATTGCACTACAGTACTTGTATGAGGGGAATTGAAAAATGTTTCTTTTATCATTTTTACAGCGCAAATATTTGTAATAAAAACAATAATATAAAGTGAGCATTGTACACTTTGTATTCTATGTTGTAATTGAAATCAATATATTTGAAAATGTAGAAAAACATCCAAAATATTTACCGTATTTTCCGGCGTATAAGACGACTGGGCGTATAAGACGACCCCCAACTTTTCCAGTTAAAATATAGAGTTTGGGATATACTCGCCGTATAAGACTACCCCTCTTCCAACGCACACCAAAAAAAAATTAAAAAAACATCAGATTTGATTTCAATATGGTAATTTTAATTCAAATGCTTATGACATGCAGGTACTTAGCAGGAAAACTGTCACTTATAAACATAAGGCTGTTTGTCATCAAACATGTAAACATAAAACAATGCAAGTGGATTAAACTTTTCCTAATTCACTCTAAAGCTGAAAGGAAGGATAAGACAATAAACCCATGGGAGCTGCCATGCTGTTTGTTTTCTAAGCTGTCAACCAAACTGGAACTGATGATGATAGGAGGAAGATAACAAACAAGAGAGAGAGAGCAAGTGCCGGGCAAGTCCCTGGCGAGTTAGCAACGCCCATCATAACTGCAAGCTACGGTATTTTTACAGGTTTTGTTGGCGTGACAGTTTCCCTTTAAAAGCCTTCAAAATCCTCCTGTTCGTCATCTGATATCATAAGTACATCAATGACATCTTGTGATACATTTGTAAGGCAGTCATCGTATGGATCGAATTCCGTATCAGATGGTGTGGTCTCAGCTTCGGCTTCCTCTTCATCTTGCCACAAGTAGTCGTCCTCCATACCATCTAATGAATTTGATATGCCACACTTCTTGAAAGACTTGATTACTGTTTCTGCATCAATATCATTCCAGGCTTTTATGACAAACTTGCACAAAACATCCAACTGTGGAGCACGCATGTTTCCTCCTTTTGTGAATGACTTTTCGCCGCTAACCATCCATTCATTCCACTGTTCTTGAATGCGATCTTTAAATGGCTTGTTTAGGCACACATCCAGTGGCTGTACCAACGATGTCAATCCTGCAGGAATAACTGCCGCATCTGTGTTTAGTCTTGCAAGCATTTGCTTGGTGCTGGGAGTTAAATGAGCCCTGAACATATCCCACACCAGTAGACTACATTTTTGAATAAGTCCACCTGGTCGCCTGCTCCATACATTATCAAGCCATAGCTTTACCCCTTCTTCATCCATCCAGCCTTTTTCATTCACATGTACAAAACAACCAACAGGGAACTTGAATTTCGGCATTGTTTTTCTTTTAAAAATAATCATTGGTCTCAGTTTGGCGCCATCAGCTGTGCATCCTAGTACCACTGTAAAACTGGACTTCTCATGTCCTGTTGTTTTAATTAAAATTGTTTTTTCACCTTTTTGATGGACAGTTTTATTTCCAACCATATCAAAATTCATTGGAGTTTCATCCATATTTCCAATACTACTTAACGCATAGCCATGTTTAGTGTGCTGTTGTATTATGTATCGATGGAAACTATTTACTTTGCTATCAAGATCTGCAGGTAATTTTGGGGCAATTTTCATCTTTTGCCTCAGTACCATATTATGCCTTCCCATGAATCTAGTACACCAGGATACAGTGGCCTTAAATCTGTTGCTGTGATCTGGGTTAGATTTGGCCCACTGAAGTGCAAACAAATGTATTTTATTTCGTGTCACTACATAACCGTTTTGGCGATGCTCATTCACCATGTCTGCTACATGTTTTTCGAGTTCTGGCCAATGTGGAGTGCCTCTTCTTAATGCACACTTACCCCTTGGCATACTCTTTAATGCTTTTTCATTTGCTTTCCAGTCCCGAACCATCTTTTCTTTTACTCCATATTGTCTTGCAGCAGCGCAGTTATTATGTTCCATGGCAAAGTTTACAACTTTAAGTTTAAAACTGGCTTCATATTTCTTTCTTCTTGCTGGTGGAGCCATGATGGGGTTTTGACTGTTGGACATTTGTATACTGTACTGTATGTACTGGTGCTATACTGTATGAACAGGTACAGATACTGGTGCTGTACTGTATGTGGTACCCAGTATACAACAACCAGCCAATCACGGCAAGCGATGTACCTTACCGGCGATTGGCTGGTTGTTGTATACAAAGCCTGCTTGGATTGGTCAGCTCTCCCTGCCTGCCCAGCCCTCCCTGTCTCCAAGACTATCAGAGCAATAGCGCAAACACGCCTCTTTCACCCGTCTGGCCCGCCCTTGTATCCTATTACCTCCTTCTCTGCCTCTCAGATCTCGCACATGCGTGACTGCGCCGCTTCACTGCAGTCCTCAGGAGCGAGATCTGAGAGGCAGAGAAGGAGGTACGGTAATAGGATACAAGGGCGGGCCAGACGGGTGAAAGAGGCGTGTTTTTCTGGGCACAGCGCCGCACTCTCTCTTTTTTCCATACCCCGGGCGTCCCGGACGCCTGCAGCTTGCTCCGCCCTTCACTTACACCTTCCCGGTGAGGCGCCCCCTCACCTCGTCATTGGGCAGGGATGCGGCCGCGGCCGTTTTTGAGCTCCCCACACCATATGCGGCGACCGCAGATTCTCCAGTCCGGCTCGGAAGTTTCAGCACCCGCCCTATAAGAAGACACCCGGCGTATAAGACGACCCCCGACTTTTGAGAAGATTTTCCTGGGTTAAAAAGTAGTCTTATACGCCAGAAAATACAGTAATCAATTTCATTTGTTATTCTATTGTTTAAAGTGCGATTAAAACTGCCATTAATCGCGATTAATTTTTTTGGGTTAATCGGGTGAGTTAACTGTGATGTTTGGTTTAAAAGTCATAAAGTACATATAGTACATAATCTGCAATATCCCAAATTTAGGTTAATAAATTTAATTCAGGGTGGATTTGATTTAAATCACTAGTCACGAAGACTTGATTTAATCATGGATTTCTACATAAAAGTGCATTCTTGTTGGCTGTTATAACCTCAATACATATTATTCACAACTCAGAGATAGATGTATGTTTCATTTTTAGAAGGTACACAGTATACATTTGAAAAGTGATTTATTTTGAAAACTTTTCAGATTAGTTTTTCAGCTATATTAGAAAATGAATGATTGTTTGGTTATTTCATTTACCAAAGGTAACTGAAGCAGATATTTATGAAGTCATTGGGAGGTGAACTATCTCCAATTCAACAGGTTAATCATTAATATTTGGAGGATTTTCTTGTCATGCTGTGTTAGGAGGAGAACATCACCAGACAGACATTTAAAATGTTGTGTGTGGTTTTTTTGTTTTTTTTGTTTTTTTTACTAAAACAACAACGTTATGTATTCTGGATTTTTTTTCTTCAAAAGAAAACAAAAAATATGTTAATAAAACAAGCGTATGACTTCTTGAATTTAGTTAAACGTTCAAGTTTTTAAAATCAGATTTGTTTTTATTAAAATTGTTATTAACTAAAATAGTTACATGAAATATTAAAAAAAATAAATAAATCGATTGTGTCAGCCAGGTCAACATGAGAAAGTTAAAATATTGGCTTCTGCAGCTAACTCCGTTGTTTTCACCTTCATTTTCCTGTTTGTTCATAATCTAGAAAAGAAAAACAAGCTTTCCTGCTTTTTCAGGTCCCAAATGATTTCTCAGTTTGGAATGAATTAATCCAGAGGAGGAAAATATTCTTTCTACACCGGCTCAAGAAGCTACTGCTATTAAAAATGAGATTATCACATCAACAGTCTCTGAATCCAAGTGCTTAAGTGACTTCCACCAGTTCACGGGTGTGACTTTCTTTAAAACATAATCAGCAAACATATATTTCTTGAATGGTTCTTATTCTCAAACTGGGTCTCTTTTACAGCCTGCTGCCATTATAGCTTTTCCCTTCTAGTGAGAGAATGGTATGGTAGATCTCAAATCAATGAAAGACCTCAAAACTTCTGGAATATGCTGCTCAAACAGTTTCACTTTAGTTTCTACTGCCTGTCCCTCCCTTCTCATATTTATCTCCAGACTTCTCCTTGTCCAGATCTATTCTGTCCCCAACAATCTTCTATTCATTGAACTTCTTGAAACTTTGCACTTTTAGAGAGAGGTAAGGGATTGACTCTGTGTACACAAATTTGCAGAGGGACAATAGGGTTGAGGTCTGTTATTTCTCAACTCTGTATATTATTGATTTATTTAAAAACATTTTTGCTGTTAACAAGCATGTTCTCTCTGGAGACACAAATCCACAGTTTGAGAACTGCAAAACTAATCATCTCTGACGGTATCTTCTAGACTGAACACTGAGTCCCATTGGGTAGATAGAAAGAGTAACCTAAATCTATACATATATAAATCTTAAGGTGCCACAGGACCCTCTGTTGCTTTTTACTAAGTCTATACAGAAGCCCCTGAAACCCCATAAGATTGGGTTCCTAATCCATGAACTGTTGGAATTCATTTACAAAATTTTTCTTGAACATGACATAAATATATTCTCCTACTATAGAATTAGAATTTATAATCCCTATTCCATGATGAGACCTTTGAGCTATAATGTTTCTTAATTAAAACTATGTTTAGATAAGTTTTTTCCTCAAAAAGCATTTTATCAAAAAAAAATATTTTTTTTTTTTAAAGAAATCATTGTTTTTTATCCACCTTGTTAATGATACAATTTAGATACTGGCATCCAAATATTCATGTACATCACTCATAAAAAGTCATACTAAGAGTAGTTTGTGGAAAGCAGATATAACAGGGAGTGTAGATTGTCCTTCTGTAATTGAGAATTTAGGATAAGTTGTCTCTTAATAAATGCAATTCATTAGAGCAGTATTTCAGTTACTTTTCTGACTTTGCTTCTCAGTGGCACTCCAGCTCATCTCTCCTGATATTGCCATTGTCTGGTGATGTGTTCTAAATAGATGTCCCTTGATTACCTGATGGTGTCAGATACCATGAGTTATCACATCAGCTGAGTGTAGTGCTGACTGATTCCACATTCCCGCAACACTTGCTCATTACTAGGATCCCATGCGCCCAGGACTCCGACAATCAGTGTGTGTGTTTGAACCTCGTAACTCCTAGCTCTGAAGGCATTGGCCAGAGGGATGTATTTCTCCACCTTTTTGAGCTCTAGCATCGAGGAAGGCCAGGGTCCTGTTCTGAAATGGAACTGTGGTGTGTACCATGAGGATCTTCTTCTGTTCCTTTTTAGTGATGACAATGTCCAGTTGCAGTTGATTGTCCATTCCTGGGATAGCAGAGTTCACTGCAACGTTCTTCACAGTTAATGGGATGGCTTTGACTAGGTGATCTTGGATGGCATTGTGGTACAGCTGCCAGGCTCTTGAATGGGACTTGCAGCTACACAAGACGTGGGTAGTGTCTCTCTGTCGGCAAATCGGGTGAAACTGCCCCCGGGTAGGAAGTGGTTGCTAGCATCCCACTTGCACCTCACCTCGAAGGCCTTGCCGTGGTCTGGCTTCCGTCTCAGGTTTTCCATGTACTGCCCATAGATGGCATCTTTCAGGGTCCTCCAGCATAGTTCTAGCTCTCAGAGTGATGACTGTATGTTCCATATTCTTGATCTGTGGCACCAGGACTCCCAGCTCCTGACGTTCCTCGCACCACGTCCAGTGAACTGTAAAATGAACGCCTAGACTCTAGAATAGGTATGTCCATGCAAATAACGCCTGCTTCTGAAGTCTTTTTCCCCCAGTTCATCACTAGATGTGGAGGAGAGCTCATTCAGTTCCTGCTTACACTTGTATCACTCCCTCTGCATAATTCTTAGCATAAGTTGCTTGCTCAACTCACATGTTGAGTTCCTTGTATTTCTTTTTAAATGTATATTTTTTTTGCTCATCTGGTGACTCTAAAGTCCCATCTATACAAGAGAATTTTATAAAGAAATTGTTGCCTGTACTACCACGGGGTGAGCTAAACCATTTTTAGCCCCAGTAGGAGCCATAGTATAGGCAGGACTCCCGTGTCTACCTCCATTTTCATTGAGCAGTATGAACTCAAAAAAAACAAAACAAAACAAAAAAAATACACCACTTACCAGGGTCTCCTCTCCTGCTTCTTGCTCACCGGAGAGGGACGGCAGGGACTGGATAGACACCTCCAGAGTGGAGAAGGGTTCTTGACTTGCCACCCCACCTAGAGACTTCACTGTGGACCCCCACATCATCCTCTAACTCCACTTCTTTGTCCATGACCTTGTCCTCTGGGCTAGGTCCACTTTCCACTGCCTGCAGCACCACTGAAGTATCCAGAGGACTCATGGCGGTGGGGTCACCGCTGAGGATAGCGTCCAACTCCTTATAGAAGCAGCTGGACTCCGGTGCAGCACCGGAGTGACAGTTTGCCTCCTTTGCTTTCTGGTATGCCTGCTTTAGCTCTCTTATCCTCGCTCTGCACTGCACCATGTCCCAATCCTAGCCCTTTTTACACAAGTCGCGAAAAATCTGCCTATAGGTATAGAAATTACTATGGCTGGAGTGCAACTGGGACTTGACAGCCTCCTTTCCCCATATACTGAGCAGATCCAACAGCTCCGCATTGGTCCAAGCAGGAGAATACGGCAGCTCCAATGTGGTAAGCAGTCAGCTGGGAAGATGTGATGTGAGCTCGCCACGCCAAGCAAACAGGAAGTGGAATTTTAAAAATTCCCAGGCCTTTAAAGTGGGAGGAGCGGATGGTTGTTTACCTGGCTGCAGGTCAGCAGAGATTGAACTGCTGACCAGAGTGGTCAGGATGGGCATTGTGGGTCACCTCCTGGAGGCCATTTACGGTGACAAAACCAAGTGTGGTGTCTACACTGACGCTTTGTCGCTAAAACTTTTCTGCAGAAAGCACTGTGTTTCTCACTGAGGTGGTTTCGTCACCAAAACAGGACAGTTTTGTCAGCAAAGGTCACATTGTAGTGTGTACACCTCCACTGTTTTGTTGAAAAAAGGTGCCTTTTGCTGACAAAACTGTAGTGTAGACAAGGCCTTACTGGCAGGCTGTGTTCCCTGTTAGCTGCGCGCTGGAGCGGCCGCCCAGGAGTGATTGAAGTGCCACACAACTGATTAGCAGATTCACATCCAGCTGGCAGCGTGTATTCAGGTGCCCCTCCCTCCGCTGCTTCACATTGCTCCTGCCCGCTGTCTTGGAGCCCCTGATGCTCCCGGGACCCTTCTGCTGGCTATGCAGAGCAAGGGGAGGTGGGGGGTGCTTATGTCAGTGTGTCATCAAGTTCCTTTATCGAAGAAGAAGAATTTTGTAGGAGCCAATTGCAGAAATTTAGGAGACACTATTTCCCCCCAATTTATTATGCATTAACTAACATAATCTATGCGTGTCTTACAGCTGTGTACAAAAACCATCACTATGGTATATGAGCACCTCCCCATTTATTAGATTGACATAGCAAGGTCCCTAGTGGATTTCCTAGGTTTTTCCCCTTCCCCAGTGAAAGGAAGATCTAATTGTGTTAGGCCTTTTATCTTTTTGTGGCCTTTTGGGGCATTGTTGGAAAAGATATACTGGAACTTTTTTTCACAGGAGCAAGAAGAGAAACTGGCAAGGGAAAATGTATCAAAGGGTAGCTAGTTTTCCACTAACTCAAAAAAGGAAATCAGTCACCCTCTGAGTAACATCCCGGAATACATCATCAAATGTAAATGTGATCAACTTTAATAAATCAGAAAAGAACAACATTTTTAGCAGTCCTATCCTGTGTGCAAGGTCCAAGTAGACTATATATCCCGCTCTAAGTCAGATGTTGCATTTGCATTGCTTTTTTAAAAGATACAGTAATCTCTTCTCTCCCCATTATTCAGGTTTTGTTTATTTACTTTTTCCCTAGACTGGTATATAATTCCTAAGTCTCAGTTTCTTTGTCAGGCAAAAACTCAACAGCAATAGCTGCATATCAGCTTAGTTTGTATTACATTTTTGCCTAAATATATGTTACTGGATGTAATTTGTAGGAAGTCAGAAGTGTAGTTGAGGAAGAAAGCCATAGGGCTGTGGAGAGGCAAGGGTTAAGTGACAGACCTTAGAATCAGCTGGGGAGCAGTTATTACATAGAGGAAAACCACTGCTGGGCATGGATCAATAGCCAAGTTGCTACACAGGGAAGGGCCTCCTCTGTGTATTGTTTAAAAGACTGCAAAATGGAATTTAAAGACTGCTTCAGTATTGCCAACCCCAAGCATTCAAAAATCATGAGTCAGCCCCCCCCAAAATTGTGATATTAGCTTAGAAAGTATGAAATAAAAAAAAATTGGGGTTCTTTTCGTTTGCCTCCAGATTTTTGGACCTTTAGTATAGAATCAGGACACATTTTCAAACTTTTCTCTGCAACCACAAAGACTAGAAACTTTTCTTTTTTTGGAAAAGCAAAAGCTAAC
The DNA here is from genome assembly GCF_013100865.1 of Trachemys scripta elegans. Lineage (NCBI taxonomy): Eukaryota > Metazoa > Chordata > Testudines > Emydidae > Trachemys > Trachemys scripta. Next base: position 110,936,492 of record NC_048299.1, read on the forward strand.
ATTTTTATGAAATAGGATGTGTGACCGGTTGGACCCCCGGTGTGGGATGCCACCTGATGAGCTGGGGTCCCACTGCTTCCGCCAGACTGGGTTTCCCCATCCTGTTCTAGCTGTGCCAGGCCCTCAAGCCTTCTCCAGCGCGCGCGCACACACACACACACCCAGCTGCAAATGGAATCATTAAAAAGGGGATAGAGAATAAGATGGAGAGTATCTTATTGCCCTTATATACATCCATGGTATGCCCACATCTTGAATACTGCAGACAGATGTGGTCTCCTCATCTCAAAAAAGATATATTGGGATTAGAAAAGGTTCAGAGAAGAGCAACTAAAATGATTAGGGGTTTGGAACGGGTCCCATATGAGGAGAGATTAAAGAGGCTAGGACTTTTCAGCTTGGAAAAGAGGAGACTAAGGGGGGATATGATAGAGGTATATAAAATCATGAGTGGTGTGGAGAAAGTGAATAAGGAAAAGTTATTTACTTGTTTCCATAATACAAGAACTAGGGGCCACCAGATGAAATTAATGGGCAGCAGGTTTAAAACAAATAAAAGGAAGTTCTTCTTCACACAGCACACAGTCAACTTGTGGAACTCCTTGCCTGAGGAGGTTGTGAAGGTTAGGACTATAACAGGGTTTAAAAGAGAACTAGATAAATTAATGGAGATTAAGTCCGTTAATGGCTATTAGCCAGGATGGGTAAGGAATGGTGTCCCTAGCCTCTGTTTGTCAGAGGGTGGAGATGGATGGCAGGAGAGAGATGACTTGATCATTACCTGTTAGGTTCACTTCCTCTGGGGCACCTGGCATTGGTCACTGTCGGTAGACAGGATACTGGGCTAGATGGACCTTTGGTCTGACCCAGTACGGCCGTTCTTATGGACACAGATGCTGAGATCAGCTCTATTTGGGAGGAATCAGCTCAGGGATTGCCCAGCACTCACGTGCACACCTCCTTTGGGGTATAAACCCACAATTAATGTTGTCTTCTGCTGTATAGAAAGATCTGCACAGTGCAAACTTATAAAAATTTGCCCTTTCCCTCAATGTGGAGAGAGAGATGCACAGCTTCCCCCCCCCCCCCGCCATATGAATTGCACAAACGGTTTTGAAATGAACAAGAAATATGTTGTTTAACTACAAAGGATAAATTTTAAGTGATTTATAAGGGGTAGCAAACAGAGCAAAGCAGATTACTGAGCAAATAAAATAAAACATGCAAACTAAGCTTAATACACTAAAGATACAGGTTACACACAGTAATTTCTCACCCTAAGTGTTGTTTAGGCAGGTTGTAGAGTTCTGCAGCTCAGAGTTCCAGTTATGTCTCTTTAAAGGCTAGACCCCTGTTCTCAGCCAGGACTCAGCCCTTGCCTTCCCCTAGCTTAGTTCCTTGGTTTCTTCAGGAGCTTTCAGCAGTCTTCCTTCTCAGGTGAGGAAGCAACTGGAATGCTCAGATTGCCTTGCTTCCCAGCCTTAAATAGAAATTACATAAGGCGGGAAGCCTTTGTTTCCTGTGGAAAAGTACCAGCAGTGTCCAAGGTAATGTCCTCTGGTACAAAAGATCATCACATGACCTTGCAGTGTTAGGGAAACTATGAGACAAGGTTTATTTGCATGGTCCATAGGAAGGAACTCCTGGGAAGATGGGGGATCCGCATCTCCAAAGACTCATTGTCTTTTCCTAATGGCCCATTAAAGCTGATTGCTTACTGTCTGGTGGGTGTTTCCCAAGCACATACCCACACAGTTGTAATCGTTACATAGACAATGCACCTAACTTCAGATACAGAAATGATACATGCATACAAATTGAAGAAACACATTCAGTAAATTGTAAACTTTCCAATGATACCTCACAACTTTGTTCTATACCGGAGATTCTTGACCTGTAAAATGGGTATATTACCACCTTTGTAGAACACTGAGGTCCTTTGGTAAATGGATCTATATTACTAAATCTCAAGAGAGAATTTTAACTTGGACTAATATGGTTGTTTACTATTCATGACAAATGTTAAGTACTGGAAAAGGACGGTTGGTGCCAGGCTTCTGTTAGTGAATCAAGCAGATAAAATAAAATTCTTAAATACATTCTATTCAACTGTAGATGAATATATATTCTATGCTATTTGGAGAGTTCAGCTAAGAGTCTCAATTGGTGTTTGGTTTGTTTTTTAGGCAAACAAGACTGTTACAAACATCTCTAATGTATGGCTTGTCTAGTTGAGCCTAAGTTAGAGGTTTTTGTTAACACAAAGCAGAACACTTTTTTGTTTTTACAGCACAATCTAACCACTTTAACATTAGTTGTCTTCATATTACATGATTAAAATTGCATTACATTTTGATTTGTACAAATATATATATTTTTTTAACCAAAAATGTTGTTGGTGCAGATTCAGCCTGTTACAATACCTGGGAAGAGTATGAATGTTTCAGAGAACTGGCTGTTCAATGGTTCCTCGTTAGCATCTCAAGTTCATGCTGCTGCTATTAATGGAGATAAGGGTGCCCTCCAAAAGTTAATAGCAGGTAAGTGTTCTCTTTATAGATGCATGTCTCAGCTATCTAAAATTGGCAGCTTTTCACTCCAGTATTTAACTTCCAGTATTACTGTCCTTATTCTGATCCTAAGTGAAAGTATGCTCTTAGTAATACCTGTAAACATATGCAGTCCTATTTTTATTATCTATTGTCTCTGATGTAATTAATTTTTCTATTTAATATTATTATTTATCATAGTGATTAAATAACTGTGATCTGACCAAGGAGGCACATTGGTTTAAAACACCTGTTTTGGGCAATTTAACATTTTGACCAAATTCCCCTTTGGGTGAAATTTCATGTGGTTATACTCGCCAAAGGTGACTAAATTTCTGGAAAGTTTGGTAAAGTTCTCTCCAATTGCTTGAGTCACGTGAATGTGTGGAGAAGCAACGTTTTATTACTACACAGAATTTCAGAAAAATAAACCAAAACCCTATTTGTTACTTAGTTTTTGGTAGTGTTCTAGGTTATTTCCAAACAGTTGAAGACACGAGGCGAAATTCTGGTCTCATTGACTTGAATGGAACTAAGATTTCACACTCCCTCTCTGACCAAGGGCCTACAGTTTGCAGTTTGTCACTTTTTAAATAACTTTGGAAATGGATTCATTTAAATTTTGAAATGTAATTGTTGTTGTGGGCTTAGGGCTCAATTCTCAGAGGTGCAGAGTAATTGCAACGTCTGCTGAGACCGTGGGAGTTCCATTTGCTCAGAACTTCTGAGAATAAAGCTCTTGGGCCTCCGTGAGGATAAGTGCCTTGGAAATACCAAAGAATTTAGTTAGTATTTTTGTTAACTATCAAATGTACAATTCACCTTTACATTTATTAGTAACACTTGTTAGACTAACAGTTTATTTGGAGATGTAAAGAAATCACTCAATTTTTGTTGAAAATATAAAATTTACTGGCTAAATACATCTATTCATGGTACAATTTGAAAAATGAGCAATCTTCAAAACTCATTTTATTGCCTTCAGACAATGTGTGTGTTTGAGGTCTGTCACATCCATAAAAAGCATGAGAATTGGGCAGTTTCACTATCATAAGCAGGGCAAGTGTGTAAATGTACAGAGATCTTAAATTATCTGAACAATGAAACTCTGTCTAGAGTGGGAAATTGAACCGTTTTAAACAAATGGTTTTCAGAAATGGTTCCCCTTGAACCAGTATTCAAAGTTGTTCTAGTGCTAGTCAGACAAAGATGTCATAATCATGCTTTCTGAAATTGTATGAAGTCTTGCTGGAAGCAGTAGTAAATTGTGTTAGGAAGTGATATTTAATAGTTTTATCTGGTTTATGTTGTCACCTAAATTGTTATCTCTCCAGAGCCAAATAAGCAAATCATGCCCTTTTAACTAACTACAATGACCTAATGATGAGAGCAAAAAGAAAGGAAAATAATGAATGAATTAAACAAGCACAGAGCATGGATCTTATTTACAGGCTACATTCAGATCACTGAAAACCGTATTTATAAATGGTTTAACGTTCTAGCATAGAAAAAGTTTGAGGGAACCACCATCAGCACTATCTGCTGTTTGAAGCGAAGATCCTTGATGGGGCTGTGTGGATTTTGGATTTTCTGAATTGGGAAAATAAGAGCTCGAAGTACACTATAGAAGTTTTTCTGCCACACATTTGCTTCTATTCAAAACCATAGATACACTAGTGTTCATAAGTTTCTGCTTTCATCAAGTTCTCTGCAAGTAAACTGGAAAAGGTTTCTGTGGGTTAGCCAAAACAAGACTGAACTTGTCAAATGACTGGGCAATTATCATTAAAAGTTAGCAGCAAAGAATTATGCACCAGTGTTGGTGAAACTATGCTTTTCTCATCACCACAAAGCAGCACTAAAATAGGGTTACCATATTTCAACAATCAAAAAAGAGGACGGGAGGAGCCCCGCCCTAGCCCCGCCCCTGTCCTGGCCCCGCCCCCATCCTGTCCTAGCCCCGCCCCTGCCCCTTCCACTCCCTCCCAC
>NC_048299.1:110941352-111060500 GCF_013100865.1 Trachemys scripta elegans
CATCATCATAGGACCTAATCACATCAGCCATACCATCAGGGGCTCGTTCACCTGCACATCTACCAATGTGATATATGCCATCATGTGCCAACAATGCCCCTCTGCCATGTACATTGGCCAAACCGGACAGTCTCTACGCAAAAGAATTAATGGACACGAATCTGACATCAGGAATCATAATACTCAAAAACCAGTGGGAGAACACTTTAACCTGTCTGGCCATTCAATGACAGACCTGCGGGTGGCTATCTTACAACAGAAAAACTTCAAAAACAGACTCCAAGGAGAGACTGCTGAGTTGGAATTGATATTCAATCCTGAGTTGATTTTATCTAGTTTGCATAAGGACTGGGAATGGCTGAGCCATTACAAACATTGACTCTATCTCCCCTTGTAAGTATTCTCACACTTCTTATCAAACTGTCTGTATTGGGCTAGCTTGATTATCACTTCAAAATTTTTTTCCTCTTACTTAATTGGCCTCTCAGAGTTGGTAAGACAACTCCCACCCGTTCATGCTCTCTGTATGCGTGTATATATATCTCCTCAATATATGTTCCGTTCTATGCATCCGAAGAAGTGGGCTGTAGCCCACTAAAGCTTATGCTCTAATAAATTTGTTAGTCTCTAAGGTGCCACAAGTACTGTTCTTTTTGCAAGATCTTTTGACAACATTCCACTAACCAGCCAGTTTTGCACAACTTCTCACAACAGCAGTATGGCAGGTTGGGTAAAAGAAAACTTCCTCTTTCTATTATGGAACCTTTTTAGCCCTCTGCATGTTTCTGTTTGGTCTCCCTGTTCTAATGAGTGCATGTGAAGAAGTCTGGTTCCAGGAATCAGGGTGAGCAATTTTTCTGCAGAAACAGCAATCCCTCAGATCAACGGCTATTTAAGCCCTTTCCTGCCTATCTGATTGTGGGGAAATATACATGCCACTAGAACTAAGGCTGTGAGTTTGTCATGGACTTTCCGTGCCCCTTGTGACTTCTGCAGCGGCCAGTGAGGCTGGCTCTGGGTCTGTCCGAGCAGCTTAGGCAGCCCATGGGCTAGTTGCACAGGCCACTGCTGGGCAGTCTCGGCCCACTACCCACCCCCCCAGCAGCAGCAGGAGGAGTTTGGGTGGAGGGCTCAGGGCTGGGATGCAGGAAGGGGTGAGGGCTCTGGGCGGCGCTTACCTTGGGGGGGTGGGGGGGCTCCCTGCAAGTGGCAACATGTCCCTCCCTCAGCTCCTAGCTCTGCGCGCTACCTCTGCCTGTAGGTGCCGCCCCCACAGCTCCCATTGGCCATGGTTCCCGACCAATGGGAGCTGCGAAGCTGACAGCACACAGAGCCTAGCAGCTTAGGAAGGGACATGTCGCTACTTCTGAGAAGCTGCGTAGGGAGCCTGCCAACCGCCACCCCCACCCGAGCACTTGCAGTGATCCCGGACCACCCGCCCCCCCACCACCTGCGGCGTCCCCCCTGGTCATCACCCGCGGTGCCCCCACAAGCACCCACAGCACTCCCAAGATTTAGTCAGGGATATAATACAAGTCATGGATAGGTCATGGGCTGTGAATTTTTGTTTACTGCCCATGACCTATCCATGACTTTTACTAAAAATACCCATGACTAAAAGGTAGTCTTAAGTATAACTAAATAATGTATAGTTAAGGCTACGTTTTAGTCATGGGTATTTTTAGTAAAAGTCACGGACAGGACATGGGCAGTAAACCTAAATTCATGGCCTGAGACCTGTTCGTGACTTTTACTAAAAATACCTGTGACTGAAACTTGGGTGGGTACTGGGGGGGGGAGGAGCAGTCCAGGGGCACCACGAGTGCTGGCGGAAGTGGCCCAGGAGACCCCGCTTTCAGGGGTACTGGGCAGTGCGGCCTGAGCCCCTGCTATTCCTGGGGGTGGGAGGTCAGGCCGCAGTGTGTGGCCAGGATCCCTGCTGGTGCTGGGGGCGGAGGCCTTGTTGGCAGGGCTCCCTACCCGGCTCTGCGTCCCTGCAGCTTCTAGGCGGTGGAGGGGTCATGGGGCTCGGCATGCTGCTCCCACCGCAAGCGCCGGCTGCCGTAGTTCCCGTTGGCCGGGAAGGGCAGCCAATGGGAGCTGCGGGCCCGGGGCCTGCGGGTGCGAGCAGCCTGCGGCGTGAAGCTTCCCCCCTCAGCTCCTTTGCTGCTAGGAGCTGAAGGGCCGTGGGAGCTGGGGAGCCCTCCACCCTGAGGTAAACGCCCCCCTCCTACACACCCAAACTGCTGTTGCTGGCCCAGCTTGGGCAGTCCCTAAGCCAGCACCAGTGGCTCCAAAAGTCATGGAGGTCACGGAAAGTCACGGAATCCATGACTTCTGTGACAGACTCGCAGCTTTATGGTATAGTACATGCATCTAAAGAAAAGATTGTAGCTCTTTTGTACTGTATGATTAATTGATTACTATTTCATGTTGTCCAGTGTTGTGATCATAATCCAAACTGTAAAATCTATGGAGCATGGTACCATCTCCTCTGTATCCTGTACAACACATAGTCTAGATATTTAAGTACCAGTGTAAAGAAAGAGACCGTTGTAAAGTAAACATCCAAGGTAGCAAAGTGGAAGTTGCCATAGGAACTATTGTGTTTTAACATATTAATTTATGCAGCTCTGAACAAACCAGCTGCTGAACAAACCAGCAAACAGCATTTCCTAGCTGTACCAGTGTGTCACTGCACCCAACAGCCTTCCCTGCCCCCAGTGGAGTTCTGGTCCAAAGCATTTCTTAACTATACGAGTGACTCACTATTCCCACCAGATTCTGGGCCACAGCACCTTTTAACTGTGCCACAGACACATTTAACACTGACTCAGATTCCCTGGCGAGGGTAGACAGTGAGCTCGCTATCTCGACCACTGAGTCTGTCCATGGCAGGCTTATACCTGGGCCCTTGGGGTTTAACCCTTGTTGCATCATTACAGAAAACAAAATATCAAGAAAAATAATTTCCCATGTTCCCACAGTCAGAATCTCAGAACAACCTTTATTGTCCATGATGACTCAGGTGCCAGGCAGGGTGATGGGGTCCATCATATACCCCCTTATTTCTGCCATCTTCAGTCCCATGGCTGTAACTTGACCCTCTTCTACTTTTCAAGCTGCCTGCTTTCATCCTGGTCATCAAGGTTCTATTGCTCCAGCTCTGCCTCCTGGCTTCCAGCTCCATTGTCTCTCTTCAGGAGAGAAGAACATTGTTTTACAAACTATACCCTGTTTGTGATGAAATTTGTGTAAAACTGCGAAGTGAGAACTTAAAAGCTTTTAAGAGCCAAGGAAGAAGTGCACAATCAGTTTTGGTTTCCATTGTTTATCATTAGCATAACTATTACATCCTGAATGAAGTCCCAGATTAATGACCATATAAAATAATTAGGTGAACAAGTGACAATACCCATTTCTACTTATTGCTTTCTAATACTGCTACTGAACACTACAACTTATCACCTTGAGCAGCAATGAACAAACATTGTAAGCCTAGAAACCATAAAGAAAATAAGATGGCATTCTAATTTACTTTACTGTTACACATTAAAGAACATATATATGATCTGCTGGCTTCCCTAAAATTGTAACTGTATCACCTAAAACAATTAGAGTTCATTACTTTTTTAAAACTGTGTAGTGTATGTAACTAATGTCGATGGTAACTATGTTAGATTCTAGTTTATTTTCTTTATCAAAGAGCAGCTACATGTATAACTAGGGCTTAATTAAAACAAAACAAAAAACAAAAAAAACCCTTTCAGTAGCACTAACCCTAACATTTAAAAATAATTTATAATAAAACCTCGCTAATAACCTCTTTTCATGCTGTTAGATGGAGTATGCTATAAAATCAAGTGTCAAGGCAAGGCACCTAGAACTCTTTTGTTGGTGTTTGGTGTCTTATAATTTATATCTAAATAAATAAAATGCACATAAAACATCAGTCTCTCTGCACTTTGCAAGAATGATTCAGGGCAGTATTCTCACCCAGCCCTTTGGGGCCTGTGTTTGTACACATGAAGACTTGTGTATATACACAGGTATAGGCAGGGGCTAAAAAGGTACCCCTTAATAGCAAAGTGTTGCAGTGAGGTGGTGATATTTTGACTTAAATATTCTACAGGATTTTTTTGCAAAATGAAATTATTAGGTATTAAAATATCTCCTATTTTTAAAACTAAACGACACTTCTAAAATTAGAGGATCAAAGTACTTTTTGTGGTGCATTATTTTTGCTTTTGTATTGCCTGCTTAGTCTAATTTACAAAATTCAGTAAACTGCAACAGTTCTCTGTCATTAGTGTAAATTAGCAAGGCTCTATTGTAATTAATTATTGTGCATCTGTACTTCATGCTGTTGGCTGACATACCACACAAAAGACAATGATTGTGGTCAGTCCAGTCCAGCCAAAATCAGAATTGTTTTGTGCATCAGCCCTCTTATTTCTGGGATGGATGAGACAAAGCCAAGGGTGAGCTTTTTGGGAGCATTCATTGAGTGTAGTCATCAGCATCATACTAGGCTGATGCAGCAAGATTATAGTTAGATGCCTAGGGAAGATTACAGACAGACTCAACATTACAAAAAAAAAAATTTAAGTTTATATTAAACTTAGCTTCTGAGTTGAAGAGACCTTCCCTTTCTAATTTCAGCTTCCTGAACTGATGACTGGCTAGCTTGACTAATGCCAGAAGTAGTTTGATCAGGAGTAGAGCTGGAAAAAGTGTTTTGGATGAATAGTTTATTTGCTGAAAGAGTATAGTTTTGGTCAACCTGAAACTATTTGCGATGTTGACACAAATTTGCCACATTGTGACAATTTTTTCCTTTAACTTAGGTGCCATTTACAAAATGAGTTGGTACTTCCCCCCACTATGAAAGTATGCCCCTCTCGCCTCACCAAAATATTCTGTCTCTCTATCCACCAAGCCTTTGTAGTTTTAAAGGTTGTCATCAGCACCTTGGTTTCTTTGTTCTGCCTTTAGGGATTTTCCATTCTCCAAGCCCCTTCCCTGCTGAAAAACTTAGGCTATGTCTACACTATAGACTTTGCAGCTGCGCTGCTGTAAGTCTCCTGTGTAGCCATTCTATGCTGATGGGAGGGAACTCTTCCGTCGGCATAATTAAAATCCATCCCCAATGAGTGGTGGTAGCTATATTGGCAGGAGAGCGTCTCCCACCAACACAGTGCTGTCCAAACTGGTGCTTCCTCGTTGAAACTTATGTCTGTCAGGGTTTGTTTGTTTTGTTTTTTTCACATCCCTGGCCAACAAAAGTTTTAGCAACAAAAGTGCTAATGTAGACATAGCTTTAGACAAAATGTTTTCCTGAGGGTTCAGCCCTCCAGTTGTCCTTAGGTGTTAGGGCATTCACCTGGGATGTGGGAGACCCCATTCAGTTCCTTCCGTTGTCTCATATGGAGCAGAGATTAGATCACTGGGCTATGGGATATTCTGGAGTGGGTGTAGCTCAGTCTCTCCTGTTGAGCTGTTCAACTATATATAAATAGTCAATGTGGCAGGGATTTGAAACTTGGGTCTTCTTGGGTCTCCCAGACAGGAGAGATGGAGATAGACCCGTTCCCCAGAGAGAGTGCACAAGAGAAGGGGAAAAAAAAAAATCACCTTTAAAGGCAGGGAACAAGGAGACTTTATGTCCCTGTACAGTATGGGTACCTCCTCTGGTACCGAGACTACCCAAAAAGACTTCCAATACTGAGAGCAAGCAGCACCTGCAGTGGTTCTGGAAGTGGAGCCTTCTAAACTCAAGGACTCCTCAACAAGCAATGATTCCATCAAATATGACATCCTCAGTACAGTCCTCATCAAGTCATGGCAAGAAGTGCACATATCGTCCATCAGTACAGTCCCCAGTACTTCTTGACATGGTTACTCCCAAGGAATAGTACCCAAACTCACTGGAACAGCCCAGATTCCTCTTCTGTGAAGATCTTTGTATCCTGGAAGAACACAAATCCTCTCTGCCAAGGGATACTGAAAGGGTTTTCTTACCAGTACTGACAGTTCCTCTGGATCTGGCCCGTCTTCCAGTATTACCATACTATATCACGAAGACTCTACCTCCAATACCAATGCAGTTACAACCCCTTCCTTGGCCTTTGATACTGATACCTGTAACGCCTCCCGATAGACACCGGAGAGGACTCTTCCTTGGACTCTGATGTCTGTCAAGGATTTCGCCACCTTCCTGTTCCAGCCTCTCTCCGTAGGGTACATCTCAAGGATGTGATCCTCAATTGATGACTGACTCATCAGCTCGGAGTGCTACGTCCTACCCCTTTCCCTTATGCCCCAACACAGTGGGCTTTTTGGAATCATTGGTACCCTACGACTAACAGTTCTAAAGAATACTATCATGTAGGTGGACCTGTCAAAACCAACAGCCACCGAATCTTGGGATCCTCTTCCTCAAGGTGAGCCTCCACAAGAGTGAGGCATAGAGGAGACACCATCATCCAATAAATCTTCCTTCTCACCAGATGAAGCAGTTATGCCCCCCCCCCCACTTCTACTCAGATGAAAACCTTTCAGGACCTCATAAAAAGGATTGCAGAAGCCTTGTACGTCCCTTGGGAGGAAATACAAGTCCAGAAAGGAGTGCTGAAGTTCATCTTCTAGTCCTCTTCTCAGGGCAAGATTGTTACTCATCAGTGACTTCTTATTGCAAGCCTGCACAGTATTGCAAACACCAGTGACCATTCTACCTATTTGTAAATGGGGTCATAAAAATTAGTATGTACTGGCCAAGGGTTCAGAGTACCTTTCTCCCACCCTACCCTTTAACTCTTTGATCATCAATGCTGTCAATAAAAGAAACAGTATCAGTCTAGATCAACCCCCTCCAACCAGGAGCTTAAGCACCTGGACCTTCCCAGCCATAAAAGCTATTCTTTAGTGCTGTGAAATTCAGAGTTGTCAGCTATCAGGACTTGACAGCAAAATATAACTCCACAAATTGCTCCAAATTTTCTCATTTTATTGATCATTTGCTTCAAAACCAGAGGAAGCAGTTTCGAGCCCTGATCACAGAAGGCCAGGTGATTGCTAAGATTTCCCTTCAGGCGTCACTCGATGCAGTGGACATGGCTTTGTACTCTCTGGCAACTGCTGCAGTCATGCGTCAAGTATCATGGTTTCAATCCTCTGTCCTCCCCATGGAAGTACAGAATACTCTGGAGGACCTTCCATTTGAAGGGCCTAAGCTTTTCGTTGATGCCATAGATGGAGCCCTCCACTCATTCAAAGATTCCAGGGCAACTTTGTGATCCTTTGGCGTCTATACACCTGTGACAAAGATTAAATGCTATGAGCCGCAGATAGCTCAATTGCCTCTCCTAGTCCACTGCCAAACCTCCAGAAAGAAGTCCAGATTTCCTAATCAGGGGCCATCCTCTACAGTGAGATCTCAGTGGCAACTTCCTCTAAGCAACTGTTTTTACTCATCGGTTGAGCATTGTGAATTATCCCCTTTTCTGGATCCTTTGCTGTACTATCCCACTCCTTTATGAGGACCGCCTCTCTCATTTCATACTTTCTGGGAGCTCATCATCTCAGAAAGATGAATCCAAGAGAGTTTCATTGGGCTGTCCAGTTCAGCTCCATCCCTCCTTCCCATACCGTCCCCATCCTTTTTTCAGGGAATCTTCTCACGAGGGTCTCTTATGAGAGATGATACAATCTCTTCTACTTCTGGGGTGATCAAACCCATTCCAATGGATTTCCATCAGGAGAGGGTTCTACTCCAGGTACTTCCGGGTTCCCAAGAAGAAAAGGATTTTTGATCTCAACGCTTTAAACACCTTTATCCTCACTGAGCAGTTTAGGATGGTAACTATGGTACTGATCCATATTTGGATCTGGGCAAGTGGTTCTTTGCCCTCTGCCTCCAGGATGGGTACTTTCATGTAACTTCCCCCGGGTGCTTCCTATGATTCATCATTGGCAAGGACCATTATCAGTACCATGTCCTGCCCTTTGGCCTTTCAACTGCCCCAAGTGTCTTCACAAAGTTCCTATCAGCCATTGCAGCCAATCTTTGTCAGATGGGAATAATTTTCTTCCCCCATCTTGATGACTGGCTCCTCAAGGATTGCTTCTTTCTTGAGGAGCATTTGGCAGCCAATAAGGAACTTATTCCTCTTCCACTCTCTGGGCCTCTGACTCAATGTGAGAAAAGTCTGCTCTCACTCCTCTACAACTAATAGACTTCATCCGAGCCATACTGGACTCCATGTCTGCCAGAGCGTACCTGTCAGTGTACGGGTTTGCTATAGTGTCCAGCCTTATTTTCACACTACAACAGAGTCCTCAAACAGCAGCAAGAGTTGACCTTTTGTTCCTGGACCATGTGGGAGCCTGTACATCAGTAACACTACATGCAAGGTTGGCTCAGTTCTTTCTACACCCCTAGCAAGCACAAACTGCTCAAACTGGTGGCAATAGATTGGAGGGTTCTCTGCTAAACTGGTGGAAAGATCATTGAAAGTACTGTGCGGGAGTTCCCTTTTCACATGCTTCTCCCACAAGGATTACCACCGCAGATGCCTACCTTCTGGGTTGGGGCACCCATTGCCAGGACTTCATTTCCAGCTCTTTGCACACATTTTCCCAGCACTACGCTATCATGTATGGATTAGGGCTAATGTGGCCTTTGGTGAAGCTATTCTATGCTCTACTGAATCTATATTCTCAACATCCTCCTCTGTAATTTAGGGCACTGTTTAGGAATCTTCTAGGGAGCACCCATTGGGACAATAACTCAAAGAAGAAGGAGAGGTTACTTAGCTTGTATAGTTGCTAGAGTAGCTGTTTTGCCTCTATGGTTGCTCCACTTCCCCTCTCCTTTGGAGTCCTTGTCGCTGGTCTTCATTGTTGAGAAGGAACTGGAGCTGCAGTGGGTCCATCACTCTCTCTGCAACCTTGTACTGGAGTACGAGGCTGTGTGGGGCACAGATGTGGCTGCTACTCACAAGGATTTCTAATCAAGACTGTATGGGTTTGCACACAGCCTGATGGGGAGCACCCATAGAGAGACAAGATCTTGAAGAATTCCAATTATTGTACAATGTAAGTAACCTGTCTTTCTGGTTCAGGTTGAACTGAATTCCCCCCTCCCCCCAATACTCACACACACACTTTTTTTTTTTTTTAAACTGCCAGTGAACTGAAAAGTCAATTAATTCCTCAGCTCTAATCAGGAGGCTCTTAGACTTACTGGAAACTCTGACAGAGTGTCCAAGAATAGAGATGACAGAGAACTGCAGGAGGTAATTCCACAGCAGATGGCATTGCATTTTGTGGTCTCTTATCTATCACAAACAAGGTAAATACCGGGAGTTAACTAAGTACTGTAGTTACTTACCATTACTCTGAGTCTGAGTCTGTTAATAACCCTAGTTCATATCACCTGCTGAGAACGTATGATTTGATAAAGCAGAGCACAAGGGTGAGGCAGTGGACTAAATGGAGCAAGAAATAATCTTTTTGGTATGGTACTGAATCATGCCTGTTCAAAGGCAGACATTGTGCTTGGTTGCCCTGAAGGGTAAGAAGAGGGGTATTCAAAAAGAAGTTTAATTTTTATATACGTGTAACGGGGCACACTCGCCTCTCATGAGCACCCACTTGGCTGAGTGCAGGCCCCTGCACACTCTCTCTGTCTGTGGTGGGCCTTTGGTGACTCAGCCCTCTGGCCAAGTCACACACAGTTTGTCTCTGAGCAAAGCAAAACCCCTTCCAGGGTACAAGTCCAACAGCAGTCTCTCTCAGTGCTCTCTGTAACATTTCACTCAAGTTGTCCCCAGGGCTCCCTCCCTGGAGACAATGTCTTTAGACTCTTAGGGCCTTTCTGGCTGCAGCTCTCCATCTGGGGAACTATAGTTCAGTTCCCCCTCTGGGGTGCTTCAGTGTCCAGTCCACTTCCCCCAGTGGCTAATGAGGGAGAAGGGCGAGATCTGGCCCCACCCACTACTCCGGGTCCCAGCCCAGCAACCCTGTAGATAGCAACTGTCCACTGTGCATAGGCGCCGACTAACCCGTTTTTCCATGGGTGTTGGATATCGACCCCACCCCCACTTTACCCCTTCCATGTGGTCCTGCCCTGTCTCTTCCTACCCCTTCCTTGCCCCCATTTCAACCCCTTCCCCCAAGTCTCCGCCCCCTCCCTGCTCCTATTCCAACTCCTCCCGGCCCCACCTCTTCTCTGCCTCCTCCCCTGAGCGTTCCCGCTCCTCCCCGTGCCCTCCCCGTGCCCTCCCCCCCCCGGCCCACCAGCAGCGGTCGGGAAGCGCTGGGAGGTAGGCAGAGGAGCGGGGATGTGCCATGCTTGGGCGAGGAGGAGGAGAGCACCCACTTTTTTTTCCCCATGGGTGCTCCAGCCCCAGAGCACCCACGGAGTCAGCGCCTATGCCACTGTGTCCTTTTATCTAAGTCATGCTGCTGCTCTAATTCCCTGGGCCACTTCCCCACAGCCCCGTGCCATCTTCAGCCTTACCTCAGGGCCTTGTCCTAATGGAGGCCCAGCAACCAGCTCAGGCTCCTTCTTACTCTCTCTGGCTTCCTGCAGCTCCCTCAGCCACCCACAGACTATCCGTGCTCTTCAAGCTCCAGCAAGGAACTGGCCTTACTCTGGCCCTGTAGCTCTTCTTATACTGACCTCCTGGGCTCTGATTGGCTGTATCCCACACTGCCACTCTAGGCAGCTTGGAGGACCCTCTCCACTGCCGTTTTATGGGACGGGGAGGTTTCAGGCCTCAGAGGGTCTGGTATACCCCATCATAATATGTACCCAGTGAATAGGCTGTTTAAGATTTATGAGGGGAATCTTTCTAGCACTCCATTCCAGGTCTGCCTTTAAAAAATACCTAGGGGACAGGTGAGAGGGGAGAAAGGGGTCTAGAGCAGGGGTCAACAACCTATGGCACATGTGCCAAAGGCAGCACGTGAGCTGATTTTCAGTGGCACTCTGCTGCTGGCCTGGGGTTCTGTCCGCCGGCCCCGCTCAGCCCGGCCTGCCTGGATGGACAGAAGCCCGAGCTGGCAGTGGGCTGAGCGGCTCAGCCTGCTGCCGGTCTGGGGTCCTGGCCTCCAGCCCTGCTCAGCCTGCTGCTAGTCTGGGGTTCCATCTGTCGGCCCCTGTAAATGTAAAATGTATTACTGGCATGCGAAACCTTAAATTACAGTGAATAAATGAGGACTTGGCACACCACTTCTGAAAGGTTGCCGACCCTTGGTCTAGAGCAAACTGGATGGGACTCAAAGAAGCCCATGCTGTTGACCCTGGTTTTAGAGTCCAAGGTTAGATTTCCATAAGCAGAGTGGTCTGGAATTCCCCTCCTCTCAGAGGTGAGGGATCGAGCTAGTGATTTGTGGTTCCAGCCAGCTACTTTCCCTCCTAAATTTGGAAGAGTGAGACTGGCTGGGAGAAGTTGTCCCTAAGGCAGCCATGTACATATTTCTAACTTGAAGACGTGATCAGAGAAAAAATCCCTGTTCTTGTTAAGTTAAGAGGAGACCTAGGGAGGTTGGTCTATGACTTGTACAAGAATCTCTGGGGGTGGAAAGTGTATGTATGGGTTTACAGGTACACTACAATATGTCTGCTCTTTCCCAAAGAAAGTTTCAAAATGCCATTGAGACTCTATGTACCTCTATCCAGAAGCATGTCAGGGCCTTCTCGTTGGACCTTGCCAGTGTACCCAGTAGTTAAGTCAGTCTAACAGCATTGACAAGAAAAATTGTAAAATATGAAGACTGGAAGCATTGTGGCAGCTTTTTGCAATTTTGTCTACACTAGGGGTGGCCAAACTTACTGACCCTCAGAGCCGTATACAAAAATCTTCAGAAGTTCGAGAGCTCAGGGTTTCAGCCCTGCTTCTGCTGAACCTTCGAGCCCCAGCAGGTCCCTGCTAGGCAGAAGTCAGAGTCAGTGCATGGGGGAGCATGTGGGGTCACATGATTCCCCCCCATTTTTGTTAGGGTTTGCTGGCCCTAGTCTCAGTCACATGGTGCCACAGAGCCCCTTCCCTGCTGGAGCCGGCAAGCTGGGAACTGCACCCAGCTGTGGAGAGATGCGGCGGCAAACAGCGGGGAGTTGTAGGGGAGCTGCTGCTTTTGCTGCTGCTTCTTTCTGTGGAGCTAAAGCAGCAGCCCCTCCATGCAGCTCCCAGCGGTTTGCTGCTGCTGCCTCTCTGTGTGGAGCTAACACCTGGGGGCTGCCGGGAATGGCTGCTGAGGGTAAGGGGGAGCTTGCCTGGGGGGAATGGGGGGAGGGATGACAAAACTCAAACTGTTGATGGGGGAGCCGAACCTTTAAATTGTGCACCCCCCACTCTCAGCAGGCACCAGTCGTCTCTGGCAGAAGCCTCTAGCCCCACCACCCAGCTGCAGGGCAGAAGCCCCTAGCTCCCCACTCCAGTCTGTTAGGCGGAGAATTGGGGAGGGAGGGGGATGTAGCAGGCTCTGTGAGCTGCACTTTAACTGTAAAAGAGCCACATGCAGCTCCTGAGCCGAGGTTTGGCCACCCCTGGTATAGAGTCTCATGAAGTTTAATTCTTTCCTTAAAGCCCCAGCTTCTGGAGTCGTGATTATATTAGCATCTTAGCTTTCATTTACAAAAAATAACTTTCTAGCCCTCCTGATTGCAGAGAGAACTTGAAAATGTGAATCTTAAAGTCTCAGTAACCAGAGGACAAATAACACTAACCAAACGTTGATTCTTTTATAGAAATATATCATGGTTTTAAAACTAATTCCGTTATATTGAGGGGGGGGGGCTAATTCATGTTTTTTTGAATGTTTGGGATTGGTAGTCCCAGGATGCTGCAAACTGAAACATGTATTATGAGCTAGTTGTGTTCTTCTGCCAGGCAGCTGCACAAACGATTAAGGGGGAGGAAGGAATCCCCTGCATGGCCATATTAACTTTCAGTGGGTTGTGGCTCTGGACACAGAGGGAGTTAGGAAACTGCATGATATAATCGTATAGTATTCCTTAGGTGTTTATTTTTATATTAAATATGATTTATTTATCCTGCTCCCAAATGTTCTATTTCTAACGTGTTGCAGATTTTTATACTGATGATACAAAACAACATTGTAGAAGTTGTCAGGTGGGAGCTCAATTTAGACAGCTTAGTAGAGGATACTTGGGGCATTTGATACCCAGGAAGGTGGGGGTTGGTTTCTGTTTTTGACACCCAGGAAGCAGTTAAGGCTTTTGGCATTGTGGGGATGCATCTTCATTCCCTCCCTATTGTGGGTGGGAAAGGAAGTGATCTGAATTTTTTAGAAGGGCTTGAACTTCAAGTTTCCAATCCCAACAACTCTTGGCAGCAACCAGCTGACTCGCTCACCCTGTGCCAATATTTGCATCCAAAAGAGATGGATAAGCATGTTAGCTGATTGTTTATGCTAAAATGAGGAGCAGTGAAATAGATGATATATTGATGTTAAAATCAAGTTTCATGAAGTTTCTCCTTCTGTTCCTTATTATGGGATGGGGTAAAAAAAGTAGGGACTGATCTGTTTTTACAGTAGCCTTCATAATTGTGAGTACTTCTTTTAACTATTAAAACACTTACTGTTGAGGCAGCAACTTGTGACTAAAGATTGTTTTGTCTGTACAGATTCCATGCTCTCTCAAGTGCATAGTAACATTTTACCTTTAATTAAGCTTTAGTGATGCAAACTTTAGTAATCATCTTTTGTATAATTATAGGAAACCTTGAGTTGAAAGATAAAGAAGACCAGTTTGGGAGAACTCCTCTCATGTACTGTGTGTTGGCTGACAGGCTAGATTGTGCTGAGGCCTTGCTGAAGGCAGGAGTAGGTATTAATAAAGCTGATCATAGCCAGAGAACTGCTCTCCACCTTGCTGCACAAAAGGTAATTAAATAAAAATGCTCTAATACCTAATGCTCAGCTAATGTTGCCACTGGCATTAAGTTTGAGAAACTCTTAAATAACTAAGTAAATGATACCCAGTATTTTCAAAGGACTCTACTGTTCTCTAGGCCATCATGCTATAAATGTTAGTATTTTGGAAAATGTTTCTAGGAATTTGGCTTGTGCAACAGTTAATCTCTTTATTCTCTCTATTTTTTGTGATTTAAACATAGTTGAATTCATTTGCCACTAATCTAGTGGCCTTTGCTCTAATAACTCTTCCCTTCTAGGGAAAGCAATTCTTGTCCATTTCAGAATAGACAGTTCAACGAAGTTCTGACTGTGTAAGCTTGCTCGTACATTCAGTGATACATGTTGGAGTATTGTCATTTACTTGAATGGCTACAGGACTGTGCATTAACTATCTATCAGTTCCAGCAGCAACTCTGAGAATTTCTTAAAAGATGAAGTATGTGAAGGGAAATGTAGGTACTGTATTAGGAAGTTAATTACATATGTTGTCCCTTCTTCAGTTATATCAGTTTGTTTCCTATTTATTAGGGCTGTCGATTAATTGCAGTTAACTCACGCGATTAACTTAAAAAAAAGTAATCCTGATTAAAAAAAAATAATCGTGATTAATTGCACTTTTCATCGCACTGTTAAACAATAGAATACCAATTGAAATTTATTAAATATTTTTTGATGTTTTTCTACATTTCAAATATATTGATTTCAATTACAATACAAAATACAAAGTGTACAGTGCTCGCTTTATATTTTATTACAAATATTTGCACTGTTAAAATAAAGAAATAGTATTTTTCAATTCACTTCATACAAGTACTGAAGTGCAATCTCTTTATTGTGAAAATGCAACTTACAAATGTAGATTATTATTTTTTTTGTTACGTAACCGCACTCAAAAACACAAAACAATGTAAAACTTTAGAACCTACAAATCCACTCAGTCCTACTTCTTGTTCAGCCAATCGCTAAAACAACAATTTTGTTTACATTTACGGGAGATAAATTATTTTTTTTATTATTATTTACAGTGTCCTCTGAAAGTGAGAGCAGGCGTTTGCATAGCACTTTTGTAGCTGGCATTGCAAGGTATTTATATGCCAGATATGCTAAACATTCGTATGCCCCTTTGTGCTTCAGCCACCATTCCAGCAGACTTGTAGGCTCTAATGTTTTGCATTCTTTTATTTTTGAGTGAAGTTATATTTTTGTACATAATTCTACATTGTAAGTTCAACTTTCATGATAGAGATTGCACTACATTATTTGTATTAGTTAAATTGAAAAATACTATTTTGTTTTTTACTGTGCAAATATTTGTAATAAAAAATAATAATATAAAGTGAGCACTGTACATATTGTATTCTGGGTTGTAATTAAAATCAATATATTTGAAAACATCCAAAAATATTTAAATAAATGATTATTCTATTATATCTATTATTCTTTAACAGTGCGATTAATTTTTTAAATCACTTGACAGCCCTACTATTTATTTATGATTTATCCATCACAGGTGGCAACAATAAATATAATTTAGTTATGAGGGGAACAATATGTATGAAGAGTATTTAGGATTGGGAGGAGTATCCAAAGTAATGGGGAACCAAGCAGGTGGGTAAGAGGAAGGTGAGATCAGCTGGTCAGCCAGAACATAGGTAGCAAGTTCTTCTGCACCAACTAGGCTTGGAGAGGAATTGTAGGTTATTCTGCAGGGAAGTGACTGCATGGCAAAGGGTATGAAGAGGCACAGCTGGTGGAGAGGAGCTTCAGAGCCAGTCAGGGAAGGACAGCACTGTTTTAAAGGAGTTGCAATGAGGACAGATCATGGCAATTGTATATTGGAATTAATGATTTTTTTTTTTTAAACTTTTTAATTCATAGTTATGGTTGAGAATTTAATTGTTCAAAAGTTTAAGGTCAGTTCAGCCATGTTCACTCAATTGTGTGTTAAACCATGTAATTTATACTACTTTGTTTTCATCTGTTCATAATTTTCGAAAATATTTAATTTGTGTATATATGTGTATATATTTGTTTTAGACAGAGCTATAATGAAATAGGATGAAGTTTGAATTGTGAAATATTTCATGGTCAGAATCCTTACTGAGGACTAGTGTCTATGCTTGGTTTAAAAAGAGAAATGTTTTGATTTAACAGATATGCATGTGCAACTGGTTAAGGCCATATTCCTGCTTCAGGATCTGCTAGAGTGGACCCCGGTACCCAGTTAAATGACCATTGAAGTCAGTGGGACTCTCAATGGACATAAGGGTCTGTTAATGGATCCCAAAGCAGTATTAGGAAATTTGCCAAGTCAAATTGCTTGCAAGTTTCACTGGGAAATGCTGAAAAGCATGTAAACTGTGTAAGATGGTCTTCTGTAATTCTCTATTTGTTTCTTTTAAAAGTAGTGTTAATTGCACCCCAAAGTTCCTTCAGCTACAAACAACATACAGTAAAAATTGTTGCTTGATAAATGTTGTTCTGAAAGGTAAACTTGCGTGTCTAAATGCCCTAAGTGACCATATAAAGACATCCTGAAATATTTTACTATGTTGGATTACCTTTAGTAAGTGATCACCTCTGCAAGGTGACTAGAGTTCTACCCACAATTGGTTTTAAATATAGTACTACTCTTTTCTAGGAGACTAATTGACCCCTTGCTCCCAAAGCATACCTTCTGAACACATACAGTTATGTATGAGAGACTCTGTTCTTTGCATAGATATGTATACTGCTATAAGATGTTACACTGAATTACCACTGTAGTCCATTCTTTTTTATTGTGTGTATGTAACTGGCAGACAAATTAATGTTTTAGCTACAAGCAAACTTTTCGTACATTAAAAACTTAATTTTATTAAGTATTTCAGATCATTTATATTTTAAGAATTTTGTAAACAAGAACATTTTTCATTTAATTGAGATTTAATCTCATATAGAATTCTTTTCTGCTTCACACAAAGTTTTCAGCTACCTTTATTAATACTACTTATTAGTTTCTTGAGTTGTTTGTTACAAATTTCATTATATGAGGTGAAGATTGCATGTATGTAATATTTTCCATTCCTCCTTCCTTTGTTGAATGTAAACCTTAAACTGTTTCTCTGTCACTCAGGCATATAACAAAATATGCAACATATGCAAAGTTAACATTCAGAGCAACTTTAGTTCCTGAAAGTTTTGACTCTTGCATTAAAACTGGAGTTTTTTTTCTTTGCATTAAATAGTAAATTCATTTAACAGCAAACTCTAATCCAAAATACAACATATATGGCAGAGTTAACATATGTAAAGGGACCTTTCACTTCTGTCTTTCCTTAGTTTTGCCCATGGAGGTGGAAACCAAGCTGGCCTTTTTGCCTCACTGCTCTTTCTTGCACATGCTTCCTGATTGATATTTGGGCAGTTCATTCTAAATCTTAATGAAAATGAGGTCCTGTGCATGCTCAGTGTGGCATTTATAACTTTGTTTCAAAATAAAATCTTTCAAATTAACAGGACCTCGTGTGTGATTTTATTATTTTTGAACCCCAAGGGGGTTCAAAACTATTGAGAGAGGCTTAAATCATGAGATTTTAAAAATATATTTTGAGTTCTTTATATTTGCCTTCTGGCTTTTGATCTTTTAGAGTTCATAGTTTCTAACCTTCATGTTTGAGCAAAAAAGCGAGAACTTTTTTTCCCCCTTCAAAACAAAAGGTGAGTTTCTCTCATAATCCTCTGACCAGAAGAGCTGGGGCTTTAAGAAAGTCACCAAAAAAAAAGTGAGATTTACAATAAAATTGTGTGAATTAGCAACATGCAAAGTAAGCTGTCATGGGATAAAAGGAAAGGTCCTCTCATGGATTGGTAACTGGATAAAAGATGGGAAAGAAAGGGTCAGTCTTCAGAATGGAGAGCGGTAAATAGTGGTGTCCTCTAAGGGTCTGTACTGGGACCAGTCCTATTCAACATATTCATAAATGATCTGGAAAAAGGGATAAACAGTGAGGTGGCAAAATTTGTAGATGATATAAAACTATTCAAGATAGTTGTTCCAGGCAGACAGCAAAGAGCTACAAAAGGATCTCTCAAAACTGAATGTCTGGGCAACAAAATGGCAGATGAAATTCAATGTTGATAAATGCAAAATAATGCACATTGGAAAACCATAAATAATAATTTAGATGGGGTCTAAATTATCTGTTATCACTCAAAAAAGAGATCTTGGAATCATTTTGGATAGTTCTCTGAAAACATCCACTCAGTGTGCAGCAGCAGTCAAAAAAGCAAACAATGTTGGGAATCATTAAGAAAGGGAAAGATAATAACACAGAAAATATCATATTGCCTCTATATAAATCCATGGTACGACCACATCTTAAATACTGCGTGCAGATGTGGTCGCCCCATCTCAAAAAAGATATATTGGATTAGAAAAGGCTCAGAAAAGGGCAACAAAAATGATTAGGGGTATGGAATAGCTTCCGTATGAGGAGAGATTAATAAGCCTGGGACTTTTCAGCTTGGAAAAGAGATGACTAAGGTGGGATTTGATAGAGGTCTATAAAATCATGACTGGTGTGGAGAAAGTACATAAGGAAGTTTTATTTACTCTTTCTGGTAACACAAGAACTAGGGATCCCCAAATGAAATTAATAGGCAGCAGGTTTAAAACAAACAAAAGGAAGTATTGTTTCATATAGCGCGCACAGTCTGTGAAACTCTTTGCCAGAGGATGTTGTGAAGGCTAAGACTATAACAGGGTCAAAAAAGAACTAGATAAGTTCATTGAGGATAGGTCCATCAATGGCTATTAGCCAGGATGGGCAGGGATAGTGTCTCTAGCCTCTGTTTGCCAGAAGCTGGGAATGGATGTTAGGGGATGGATCACTTGATGATTACTTATTCTGTTCATTCCCTCTGGGGCACCTGGCATTGGCCACTGTCGGAAGACAGGACATTGGGCTAGATGGACCTGTGGTCTGACCCAGTATGGCCATTCTTATGTTCTTAACACGGAATTAGGAAAGCACCCTCTTAATTCATTAAGGACTCTGTGTCACTTTTTATTTTGAGAGTTCTTCTGAGGATTTAGTAAGACCTGTCAAGAACGTTTTGAGAAATCAAATGGCACCAACCAGTTCTTATGAGGATGGCTTTAAATTAGATTCGCATGGGGATGGAGACCTAAGCCCGGCGGTAAATGGGGAAGTGTTTCCTCCCGGTATCCCACAAGGAGGAGGGTGCAACAGGGGAGGCCTCCTGATTCATACTTAGAAAGTAGGGCAATCAACTAGTTATCTTAGGTGCCTGTACACCCCACCAGCTCACAGTCGCAATCCTTAGCTTCTTCACTTACCAACCTGAATGCTTTTCAGTTAGTGTGGGAAAAGCTCAGTTTTCCCCACTAAAAGAACAGCAATAACTGTTCTCTATAAACACTCAGGCCCTCCTGTCCGCCAAGGAACTCTGCAAAGAATGGCAACTGTTCTTCCTTGATGCAGTGAAAGCATTTAACTTTTCTATCCCCATCTGACTGTGGGGTACCTACATCAGAGCATGCAAAAAGAGTTGCAAGATTTTCTTACAGAGGGGAAAATATGGTATTTATTTCTCCAAATATATGATTCAAAAATGAACCTGCCCAAACTTAAATATTTTAAATCATCTGTGGACTGAGACTTAGCATGTGAAATTACAGCATGTAAGGAAAATGCTGAGGGAGAGAGTTATGAGCAACTGAAGTTGTGGGTTGCAATCGCATGCCCTTCTCAAACTTAGCTGCAGTACCTCTGCTACTACTGCTGTCATTAAGGGTCCAGTTCTGATATCCTCGCTGACTTTAAGTATAGTATCTTTCTCCACAAGTAGTTCTGTTAATGTCAGTGGAATAAGATGCTACTTAGTGTGCAGAAGGGTGACTGACTTGGTCCTAAATTTGTAGGTCCATCTGGACTCATAGCTTAATTATTATCAACTGTGAGGTCAAAACATGTAATTCTTATTTTTCAGGAAAGGGACACGTGACTGTAACTCTCCAAATGTCTCATATTCAGGCATGTGATATAGCAATTTATGTTTTAAAACATACTGTGTGTGACTTCTTTGTAGCCCAACTGTGTACAATTATTTGCCTGCCACAAATAAGCCTCCGAACATAGAAAATTCAGTGTGCCCCTATATAATTTATATACTAAAACTTCCATATGTGTCTCATCTTCCCAGAATGTTATGAGTTCTGGTTTATTCAATAGAAGCTCAATTGCCACATTATATGCTGGGAATACACAGGTTCAATTTAGATGTCAGTAGTAGACAGTAGAAAGATTTTATTTTCTTTCAAAGGTTCTTCTGCATTCATCTCACTCTTATAAAATCAGTCAGGAAATATGTGGAATCTGATGGGAGTAAAAGGTATAATCATATTGAGAGGGTGAAGATTCCTCCAAATATCTGTCATTCTTGTACTGTATTTTAGATCTGCCAAAATACATTGGCACTGTGGGAAGAACCAGGTTTCCCAGCTGAATTCTTGCCTTTGGCCAATTAATTTGCAATTAAAATCTCTCTCCTACTACAGTATACTCCCAAAAAAGAGAACAATCCTATTCTCTGATTCTGCCAATAGAGCATAGCAAAACCACAAATATTTCTTTTAGAATTAAGAACCTAATGCCACAGCATTCATTCCCTTAAACTTCCAGTTCTCTCTGTTTCTGGTGGTAGGGGCAGAGAGGGAGAGAAAGATAATAGCTAGATTTACTAATTTTTGTCGCTTACCTTAGAATTCTAATGGTGAGCATATTTGTCCTTGGCTTTAAGAGGAAGACTTTATACAGCTGCAGTATTTGCACTTTTACAGCAAATCTAATACTTCACAGCAAATCTAATACTTCATTTGCTTTTAATATTGAAAGTGAGATTTTTTTTTCCAGGGTTTCTCAATTTTCCATATGAAGTATTTAATAAAAACAAGACCATAAATGTTTGAAATCAAGTAACTCTCCAAATCATTTTTAAAGGTAAAGAATCAGTGTGTTTCATATAAGCAGACTAAGAAAACCCACTTTATTTAAAATGCTCAGGTATATATTTACATATCCTTTATAAGGTACTGTATTTGCAAATGTTGTTCTATATATGAATACATGTACAATACATGTCAAATTGATAATGCCATTTCTCGGTTAGGAAATGTGAAAACCTTACCACCTGCTTTGTGCTCAATTTTCAAAGGCTTAGTGTCAAATGATCATGTTTTATGAGATGCTTAATTTTGAAACAAAAATTAGCATCTAAATCTAATTAAATTGAAGATAAACTAACTAAAAACATTTTATAAGAATTAAATACTCTTTAATAGTCAGTTTCTCCATGCCTGGCACTTTTTGTAGCTTTCAGTTTTCTACATTATTTGTATTAAAAGCATGTAAAACAATGTAACACTGAGCTTAGCTAATTCAGTGGGAAATGTCAGATTGATGGGATACAGGAGTATAAAGCAATGAGTGCTGATTAACTAAAGAGTTTTAAAAAGGCTTTTAATCTCTGAGGCCTTGGCTACACTTACCCGCTAGTTCGACGGCTGGAAATCGAACTTCTGGGTTCGACTTATCGCGTCTAGTCTGGACGCGATAAGTCGAACCCGGAAGTGCTCGCCGTCGACTGCGGTACTCCAGCTCGCCGAGAGGAGTACCGCGGAGTCGACGGGGGAGCCTGCCTGCCGCGTGTGGACCAAGGTAAGTTCGAACTAATTCGAACTAAGGTACTTCGAACTTCAGCTACGTTATTCACGTAGCTGAAGTTGCGTACCTTAGTTCGAATTAGGGGGGTAGTGTAGACCTGGCCTGAGTGAATTAAAGCACAGGAAGGCATGCTACTACTTTGTTTACTAGTTGTGTAAATCTAAATCTGCCCAGTCATTTCCAAAGATATGTTTATTCCTATATCAAGCTGTCTCTTATAGTTATTTTAAAGAGATATCATTTTGAAATTCTCTTTTATTAATTTTTCCCCTTCTAGTGTTACAAGTAACACTTAAGATTACTAAAACTGAAGGAAGTTGGAGAAAACGTATTTTGTATGCTTCTGGGTGCAGGGTCCTCTGAGGCCGGGGAAGAAAGATGTCTCTCTCTCGCTTCCTCTCCGAAATAGGGCTGCTACTCTCCAACTCTATCTTGCAGGACCATTGGAACCCTTGATTGTAGAGAGCAGAAGTGGCCTAACAACCCACTGCAGTAGCTAGAGGAGGTAGCAGGTATACCCTGACGCAGTGCTTTCCAAGGGCAGGAGCACAGTGGGAGCTGACTTTTGTCTTCAACCCCTCCCAAAGTTTGGGCGTAACATGGGACTCTTAGCTCTTGTGCAGAAACAGCTTCTCCTTCCTCTCTCACTAGCCCCTGCTGTACATGCACATGCTCCTCTGGTTTTTGTTGTGATCTTGCACACAGGAACAGGGAACAAAAACTAGAAGAAAAATTTTTCAGGAAAATCTGGTCAGAGATAACATTTTGTAGTGGGGGTTAGGAGCAAAATAGCTTTATCAAAATGAAGTTTGGTCATTTTGCTGCAGTTGACCAGTTTCAAATTGAGATATATATACACACCTCTACCCCAGTATAATGCTGTCCTCGGGAGCCAAAAAAATCTTACCGCGTTATAGATGAAACTGTTATATCAAACTTGCTTTGATCCACCGGAGTGCGCAGCCCCGCCCTGAGCGCTGCTTTACCACGTTATATCCGAATTCGTGTTTTATCGGGTCGCATTATATCGGGGTAGAGGGGTGTGTGTGTGTATATGTATATATAATA
Organism: Trachemys scripta elegans; assembly: GCF_013100865.1. NCBI lineage: Eukaryota > Metazoa > Chordata > Testudines > Emydidae > Trachemys > Trachemys scripta. The sequence goes on from NC_048299.1 coordinate 110,964,095, forward strand.
TATTGTGGCAGAGCTCTGACCTTGTCCACGTGGGTCCCACGCTTCTAGGCGGTTTATGCTAGCCTCAGCGGCTCACTGCAACACTCCACGTAGCCATTCTCTCTCTAGGGCCAGGGTTACAGTCTACTGAGCCCTTTTTATCATAAGCCAGCAAGGAGGTTGGTGAGAGAACTCCCACAGTCTCTGTTGTCCCTAGGGGCTTATTTCAGAACAGTTTAGCCTCCTGTCCTGACAGGCCTGTCTTCCCTGTCCAGGAGGTGTTTCTGTAGTGGCAGGTTGGGGGGAACCCGGGCCCACTCTCTACCCCAGGTTCCGGCCCAGGGACCCTAATGGTAGCAGCTGTTGGCAGCCTATCTTTCACTGCCAGAGTTGCTACATTTCCCTGGGCCACTTCCCCACAGCTCTCCCGCTTCTCTCTTCTTGACCCTTACCTTAGGGCTCCCTTACCAATGGCTTGAGGGTGTCTTCATTAACCAGCCCTTCAGCTGCACTTCCTCTCCTCAGCCTGACTGGAGTGAGCCTTTTTATAGTATCAAAAGGGCCTTAATTAGAGTCAGGTGTTCACATTACATTAAAATATTGCATTGAGAGATTGTAACTTTAAGGTATCATCTTAAACCTGATGATCTGGGGGTGGGAGAGATGTGAGATTCAGAACACTGCCTGGAATCTTATAAATGCCCCACAGATGCCTTGGGAGAATGTTACGTTTTGCAAAAGAGAGCTTTTTCAAAGCCTGGCTGCCCAGCTAAGGATGTCAGCACTACTGCAGTTTCTGTCTTGGCTCCAGCAGTTCTACATTCCCAGAGCCTGTTTTCAGGAGCTGAAAACTGCAATGATCCATGGCATAGATTTATTGCATCAACAACTGGATACAATACAGCAGTGGTCCCCAACCTTTCTGTTGCAATAGCATATTCATGTTCCCAGAAGAGTGTGGCGGGTGCTGGATGACCAGCCGCCGAAATGCCACCGAGAAGCGGCGTCATCGAGAAGTGTTGCCGTGGAAATGCTGCTGAGAAGCAGCGGCATTTCGGCGGCTAGTTGTCCGGCAGCTGCGCTCCTCGGTGGCAGGTTGTCTGGCGGAAGCACTCCCTTGTCAGTAGGTGGGCGCACATAAATGCCCCAGTGGGCGCCATGGCACCCGCGGGCACAGCGTTGGGGACCACTGCAATACAGGATTCTCTCACTAAAACTGAAGAGGTAAGAGACTGTTGTTGGCTCTGTGTAAAAATTTGAAAATAGGGTAGCAAATTTGGAGAAATATGCATAAGAATTGGAAGATACTGTAACTGGTGTGATTTTATTAAAATAAGAAACCTATCCATGAAGATGGACAAATTAGAAAAGAAGCAAAACTAAGACTGGTTGTTAGTCCTGAAGAAGTAGAAAGAGTTTCTTCATTCCTGATTGTTGGATTGCTTAGAAAGCCCACCTGGGATAGAACTGAGGTAAGACTCATGAATCGGGGGAAACATTTTGAGGAATAGGTAGGAAGATTATGCCCCCTTGTTGAGGGAAGCGCATCTAACAGGATTTCCAAACATGCTTGGTTAGAACGGGCCTAACTCTTGCTTCTTTAAAAATCAATTTGAAGCTTTACCATTGACATCAGCAGGAGCAGAATTAGACCTGGTGTCTTCCCAACTCTCAATTCAACTGTGCATTGCTTGCAGTGTGCATGATGGAATGGGGATAGTGATTGTGCTAGAGCCCTGGGCACTAAGACATGAGTCCTAAAATGACCACTCAGGTTATAATAATAATTTTACACTTTTCATCTGAAGATTTCAAAGTGCTTTACAAGGCTGGGATTAGTTACAGTGCAGTATTATCTCCATACAGCAGATGTAGAAACGAGGGGCACATGGGATTGTGACCAGTCCAAGGGCTCACACTGAACCAAGAGCTGAGTTGAGGATAGAACCCAGGGAGGTTTTCTGACTCTCAGTTCTCTTCTATATTACAAATGATCCTTCGTCAAGGGAGAGTGGATTACTGGTCAGAAAAGTGGGATGGCTTGATGGACTACTTGTAAGTGGAACAGGAATTATAGTGCCTGGAGCAGGATCAAGGAATGGGAGGGAGGGCAGTAGGGGGGAGCGAGTGCCTGTCATGGGTCTTGTACAATCCTGTAGTTCCTCTGTGCACTCTCAGAGATCTGCTGCTTCCTCCGGCTCTATCTCCTTCTCACTCCAGCGCAGGGTGGATTTGATTTAAATCAGTAGTCAGGAAGACTCAATTTAATCATGGTTTTCTACATAAAAGTGCATTCTTGTTGATTGTTAAAACCTTAATACATATTCTTCACAACTCACAGATAGATGTAGGTTTCGTTTTTAGAAGGTACACACTATACATTTTTAAACAGTGATTTATTTTGAAAACTTTTCAGATTAGTTTTACAGTTGTATCCGAAAAAGAATGATTGGTTATTTCATTTATCAAAGGTAATTGAAGCAGCTACTTATGAAGTCATTGGGAGGTGAACTATCTCCAGTTCAACAGGTTAATCATTAATATTCGGAAGATTTTCTTGCCCTGCTGTATTAGGAGGAGAACATCACCAGACAGACATTTAAATTGTTTTATTTAATTAAAACAACAATGTTAAGTATTCTGGATTTTTTTCTTCAACTGCAAACATATAATATTTTAACAAAACAAACATATGTCCCTCACTTCTCACATTTATCTCCAGACTTCTTCTCCTTGTCTAGATTTATTCTGCCCCCCAAAATCTTCTATTCATTGAACTTTTTGAAACTTTGCACTTTTAGAGAGAGCTAAGGGATTGACTCTGCATACACAAATTTGCAGAGGGACAATAGAATTGAGGTCTGTTTCTTCTCACCTCTATATACTATTTATTTATTTATTTAAACAGCAAAAATGTTTTAACAAGCATGTTACCTCTGGGGCAACAAATCCACAGTTTGAGAACTGCAAAACTAAGCATCTCTGATGGTATCTTCTAGACTGAGCACTGAATCGGGGGGGAGGGATAGCTCAGTGGTTTGAGCATTGGCCTGCTAAACCCAGGGTTGTGAGTTCAATCCTTGAGGGGGCCACTTAGGGATCTGGGGCAAAATCAGTACTTGGTCCTGCTAGTGAAGGCAGGGGGCTGGACTTGATGACCTTTCAAGGTCCTTTCCAGTTCCAGGAGATAGGATATCTCCATAACAAACAAAATCCCATTGGGTAGATAGAAAGATTAACCTAAATAGTTTATACAGAAGCCTGTGGAACCCCCATAAGATTGGGTCCCTAATCCATGAACTATTGGAGCCCATTTACAAAACTTTTCTCAAACATTACATGAATATATTGTCTCATACTATAGAATTTATGATCCCTATTCCATGATGAGATATCTTTGAGCTATAACGTATCTTAATTAAAATGATCTTTAAATAGGTATTTTCCTCAAAAAGCATTTTATCAAAAAAAATCTGATTTAAATTTTAAAAAATCTGATTTTTTTTTAAATCATTGATTTTTATCCACCCTGCTCCCTCGACCCCAAAACTTGCCCGGAAAGATGGGCAAAAAGTAGCAAGACGACAGTACATCATTTATCTGCCAATGATCCACATAAAGCTAGTATAGGCCCTGTTCACTTGGCAACACAAAGTGGTGTGCTCTGTTGAAATGTAATTTCTGGAAAACTGCTACTTCCTAAAATATTTGTCATCATAGCATTTTGCTGAAATATCATTAGAAATACTGACTGATGGGGGTTTTACTTTTGTTTGGGAAACGTGCGTACTGGACATGGTTTCAACCTGACTGTAAGTAAATGTGTAGAATGGGAAACAAATCTGATACACCCAAGTTTCCCTATTCTTTAAGAACTTTTACATTTCACAGTGTTCCAATAACATTTAATAAGCCAGCAGTTTAACTATCAGGGATAACTATCTTTCCCCTATAATCCTTTTTGTTGGTTTAATATTTCTAAAGGCAATGAGCTGAAATTTAGTATTCATGATAAACAAGGACATGTTTTTTGTGTGTGTGCATACAAATAATGGTTTAAATATGGAAATTTGTGTTTCAGTTTCAAAGTTTGAAGTGAAGAGTGGAAATGTTTACTTGGTTACAGATACTTTTTTGCTAAGCCTGCAGTGTAATGATGGGAAATGTTTGGGTGCCATTATCCCTAAAATGCAGCAAGCCCTTCCATCTTTAAAAAAAAAAAATCTTTCAAAACAGAACTTTCATTGAAAAATGGTTACTGAGCATCTTCAATAAATACTTATATCAGAAAAATTATGAAGTAAGTTACTCTTCGTGTCTATTGGTTATTGTGGTCATGTAGAACCTAGTCCAAAGCCCATTGCAGTCAATGAGAATGTTTCCATTGACTTCAATGGGTTTTGAATCAGGCCAGTATTTACAATAGTGTCAAATAAAATCTATAGCAATGAAGTTATGATTAGGGAGCTATCAAATTCTTGGCCATGAAAAACGCGTCACAGAGCGTGACATCTGGTATTTTGTGTACTTTCCCCCTATACTACACAGATTTCATGAGGGAGACCAGCTTTTCTCAAATTGGGCGTCCTGACTCAAAAGGGAGTTGCGGGGGGTCACTGTATTGCCATCTTCACTTCTGTGCTACCTTCATGTACCTACATATCCAGATTAACTTTCTGTTCATAAATACCCCTTCCTAGCTGTCAAGGCTGGATCCCCACTTTGAACTTTAGGGTACAAATGTAGGGGCCTGCATGAAAACTTCTAAGCTTAACTACCAGCTTAGCTCTGGTTCTGCTGCCACCATTTCAATGGATTCCATTCCTGGGAAACCTTGAAAAAACCTTCACCAAATCCCTGGTGAAAACAGATCCAAACCCCTTGGATCTTAAAACAAGGGGAAATTAACCATTCCCCTCCTTCCTCCCACCAACTCCTGGTGAATCAGTTCCAACCCCTTGGATATTGAACAAGGAAAAAATCAATCAGGTTCTTAAAAAGAAGGTTTTTAATTAAAGAAAAAGGTAAAAATCATCTCTGTAAAATCAGTATGGAAATAACCTTACAAGGTAATCAAACTTAAAGAGCTCAGAGGACTCCCCTCTAGTCTCAGGTTCAAAGTACAGCAAACAAAGATAAACACTCTAGTAAAAGGTACATTTACAAGTTGAGAAAAACAAAGGAAAACTAACACGCCTTGCCTGGCTGTTTACTTACAAGTTTGAAATAGGAGAGACTTGTTTAGAAAGATGTGGAGAACCTGGATTGATGTCTGGTCCCTCTCAGTCCCGAGAATGAACACACTCCCAAACAAAGAACACAAACAAAAGCCTTCCCCCCCCAAGATTTGAAAGTATCTTGTCCCCTTATTGGTCCTTTAGGTCAGATGCCAGCCAGGTTACCTGAGCTTCTTAACCCTTTACAGGGAAAAGGATTTTGGAGTCTCTGGCCAGGAGGGATTTTATAATACTGTACACAGGACAGCTATTACCCTTCCCTTTATAGTTATGACACTAGCTGTTTAAGCAAGCAGCAATTTGTGACTAGAGGTGAGTTTCTGCCAGAATATCCACAATTGACAAGGAAAGTCTCTAGTTAAAACTTCAAACCTGAGACTCAGGCAGGTGATTCAATTAGTAATTTACAAACTGTGATTCTGTCCGATCTAAGCAGCTAAACAATGTTGGGCCAGGTCAGCTGGGAATGGGAAGGTAAGAAGCCCCGAGGGGGCTAGTGGGGTCCCAGCAGGGAGTTGTGCGGAGCCGAGAGCGCTGGCTCTCAGCCCCCCCCAAGCTGCCCCCCTTCAGTCAGGAGAAGCGCTCCTGGTGAGGACACGCACCACCGAGAGAAGGCGGATAGTGTGGACATCAGTCACCACAGTAATTACTGTAGTGGCTGTAAGTCAACCTAATATAGGTCGTAAGATTGTAGTAATCCTCTAAATATCTATCTAAAATTGCTAGATCAGTATGTGGTATGAACACATAAGCAATCTTGCAAACGTGCAAGTGAAGAAAAAATAGATGACAATTGGTCTATATCGGACTAGAATAAGAAAAAAAATCACATAGATGAAAAGTCAAAGGCTGGAATACCTTTTCTCCTGGGAGTGGATGGCGATCGTGCTAAGGCTCACCTATTGAGTAGCTATGAAGGCAGTCCAAAGCCAAAACAGGGTGGTTGTTCTGCTCTATGAGATGATGAAGGAAGTAGTTCAATGTTACAAGCTCCAACAGGAAGACCATTTGAGCTCCTCAGAGAAATTTCTGTTCTTCTTAGAGTGCTTGCTCATGTCCATTCAACTTAGGTGAGTGTGCTCACCACATGCAACGGTGCTGGAAGTTTTTCCCTCAGCAGTATCCACAGGGGATTGGCTCCAGCACCCCCTTAGAGTGACACGCACATTATGCGGTATAGAGGGTGCTGCTGCTCCCCTTCCCCTTCCGTTTCTTCTTGCTGCCAGTGACGATGCTGGAACTGTTGCTGCTTCAGCTAGTGCTGTTGTTGCTCATTCTAGTTATCTCTTGAATTATAGTATATATAGTTTTGTTCGTTTTTATAAATCCCTTAGCTATAGTTAGAGACTTTGTAGGTCCCCAACGGGACTTTGCCTCAAGATGGGGCATGCCCTGCACCCCAGGCTTTAAGCCCTGCGATCGCTGCAAGAGGCCCATGCCTGTTAGTAATCCCCACAGCAGTTTTCTGCACTGCTTGGGCGAAGGACACATTAGTGAGAATCATAGAATGTCAAGGTTGGAAGGGACCTCAGGAGGTCATCTAGTCCAACTCCCTACTCAAAGCAGGACCAATCCCCAGACAGATTTTTGCCCCAGATCCCTGAATGGCCCCCTCAAGGATTGAACTCACAACCCTAGGTTTAGCAGGCCAATGCTCAAACCACTGAGCTATCCCTCCCCCCAAGATTGGCAAGTTCTTCAAGCCAAGGACTAAGAAGGAGCGCAATATTAATTTAAGAGCACTCCTTATGGAGTTGGCCCTCACCCCAGCACTGGAGCAACACTCCAACTCATCACCGAGTACCGTGACCTTGGTATGCAGCACCCCACCGGGACCATCCACTAGCCGGCACTGGTCCCCATCTGTGGCTACGACCAAGAAGACAGCACAAGGCTGGTCTCCAACCTCCCGCAAGGGAAAGGATAATACTGGGTGTGAGCAAGGTTCCATGCCGGGCAACTCTTCACACACATCAGACTCTCAGGCCCAAGCTCTGGTGGAGTGATGTAGCCCAACCCACTCCCTGCCAGCTACTCCAGATAGCAGCGGAGGCCTCCATCAGCTCCAGGTACTGTCCACACCAGAGGCCCTGCAGGCAGCGTAGGAGATCGTGTCCCTCCCGGTGCCGCCCACACCGGCTCCTGCGGTTCCCCAGTCTTGGGGCAAACCCATGTTTGGGCTGCTTCAGTCCCCATCTCAGCAGCACCATTCCCTGTCACGGGGAACCTCCCACCAACACTTGCCCTCCCATAGCTGCCATGCATCTGACTGCAAAAGGCAGATGCAGTGCAGCCCCATTCGGTCCCCAGACCTTGGGCACGGGCAGAGATGCTCGAGGCGCAGCTCGCCGACTACCAGGCGCAAACCTTTGGAGACCCGCACCTCCCGGCAGGAGTTCCGCTCCAGGGACCCGTCGAGGGATCAGTGTTGCCATTCCTCAGACAGTCGCCGATCCCCTAGAAGGTCATCACCGTGTGCGGGTGCTTCCTGACACTGGGCTCATTCAGACTCCCAGTCCCGCTCCTCATCCCGGTACCACTCGTCAAGTGCAAGACGTAGATCGCTGGCTTCAGGCCATCACGGATCTGTTGAGCGGCACCGGTCCCTGAGACCCTGCTCCAGATCGGATTCCAGGCGGAGTGACTGGGGACTCCAGACGGAGTGACTGGTACCACTCAGGATAGAGCCACCATACCGCTCCATCCTGGTCACCAGGTAGTGACTGCTCAGGATCCAGCCCTGGTTTGGAGCAAGGTTTCCTGATGGCGGGACAAGCTCTGGTACTGGCTACATTGTCAGCACCGAAACCAGCCCCATGGCCTCAGGCACAGTGGCCGGCACCATGGTAACCTTGGCACCCGTGGGGGTTCACCCACCCACCCCTCCCAGGCCGCCTGCTTGGTGTCTGGGGCCTCGGAGAGACCAGCTGCCTCTCTCCCCTGCCCTCCTCCAGTGAAGAAGCCTTGGATGTGAGGACCCCACAGCTCCAAGAGGGAGCAGGGGAACAAGCCATTGGGCCACCAATGGTTGTGGAGGACCCTATGGCATCGGCATCTTCCTCGTCGTTGCCAGACGAGGCTATAATGGGGGCCCCTCCCCCAGTTCCTCTGGATGACGCTAAAGCGCACCAGGAGTACGTGAAGAGGGTCACTGCCAACCTCGGTCTTCAGGTGGAAGAGCTAGAGGAGCCCTCGGACTCTCTCTTCGATGTCCTCTTCTCCACAGCACCGGCCAGGGTGGCTCTCCCCCTCCATGATGGGGTCTCTAAGATCACTAATGCCCTGTGGCAAACTCCCTCGTTCCTACCACCCATCTCCAAGAGGGCTGAGCGCGAAAGTACTTTGTGCTATCCAAAGGCCACGAGTACCTGTACACCCACCCTGCCCCCAACTCCCTAGTGTTAGAAACTGTTAACCAAAGGGAACGACAAGGTCAACCCGGGGCTACCCCTAACAATAAAGCCTCCAGGAGACTGGACTTGTTTGGGCGTAAGGCTTATTTGTCCTCTAGTCTCCAGTTGAGGGTGGCCAACCATCAAACCCTGCTGGGACGCTATGATTTTAACATGTGGCAAGCCATGGCCAAGTTTGAGGGCTTTCTTCCTGAGGCTTCCAGGAAAGAGTTCCAGGCTATTATAGAGAAGGGCACGACTGTGGCCAGGGTGATGCTCCAGGCAGCAACAGATGCGGCGGACACTGTCGCCCGAACCAAGCACTCGGTCATCGCCATGCACCAGGCATCATGACTGCTCCTCTGTGGCTTGTCCATGGAGGCTCAGCAGTCTATGCAAGACCTTCCCTTCGATGGGCAAGCCCTGTTTGTGGAACAGACAGACAATAAGCTCCATGGCCTAAAGAACTCTTGTACAACCCTGAAAACGCTGGGCCTGTATGTTCCCGGCCCTGCCCGCAAGCGGTTTAAGCCTCAGGGTCAGGGGAAGCACCCTCACCAGGAGCTTCCCCATAAGAAATCCAGAGGCTACAAACGGCATCCTAGCCAACAGCCCTCGCAGGCGTCTCAGTCGAACTCAAACCGCAGTAAGCAGGCAGGCAAGCGCTCATTTTGAGGGTACACCTGAGGGCGACCTACCGGACTGTTCCCAGGACCCTCCCTCCCCTATCTTGCGAACCGCCTTTCTCCTTTCCTCCCTGCGTGGGCATCTATAACATCGGACTGATGGGTCCTCAGTATGGTGGTGCAAATTTACACCCTTCAGTTACTTTTTACCCCTCCTTCCCACCCCCTTTCCCCGTCCCTCTTTAGGGACCCTTCTCATGAGAGTTTCCTCTTGCAGGAGGTAGAGAGGTTATTGCAGCTAGGTGTGGTGGTGGTCGTTCCTCCAAAGTACAGGAACAAGGGGTTCTGTTCCCTCTACTTTTTAATCTCAAAGGCCAAGGGTGGTCTGTGACCTATCCTGGTCCTGCGAGACCTGAACTGCTTCCTAGCAAAGCTGAAGTTCTGCCTGTTCACCCTGGCCTATATCATCCCCTCCCTGGAACTGGGAGGCTGGTATGCTGCCCTCGATCTGAAAGATGTGTACTTTCACATCGCCATCTTCAAGGGACACAGACGCTTCCTCCGGTTTACGATAGGTCCCATCCACTATCAGTTTGTGGTCCTCCCGTTTGGCCTAGCAACTATTTACCAAGTAAATGTTGGTGATGGCTGCTTACCTCAGATGTTGGGGTATCCAGTTCTACCCATACCTCAATGACTGGCTAGTCAAGGGCAGCTCCAGGTCCCAGGTCCAAAGGGATGTCACGATTGGGTTAGCCACCTGCCGTCGCCTCTGCCTGTTGATGAACGACAAAAAATCCATGTTAGTTCCGGTACAGAGGATAGAGTTAATTGCAGCGGTGCTTGACTCGACCTGTGCCAGGGCGTTCCTGCCGCTGGATAGATTCAGGGCACTGATGGACCTCATCGCAGAAGTCTCTGCATTTCTCCTGACTACGGCCAGGGTTTGCCTGCACCTACTAGGTCACATTGAGGCGTGTACATGTGGTGCCTCACGCTGGGCTCCGGATGCAAACTCTGCAGCAATGGCTGGTGACTCCTAGTCCAGGGACCACCTGGAAAAGGTCGATACCATCCCCGTGACTGTACTTAACTTGCTATGATGGTGGACCGACCCCAAGAAAGTCCTGGATGGAGTTCCCTTCATCAGCACTCTTCTCTCAGTCGAGTTGGTTTCGGACGCCTCAGACCTCAACTGGGTGGACCTCGGCACCCTCCAGACACAAGGTATGTGGTCCCCAGAGGAAACAACGCTACACATAAACATCAAAGAGCTCAGGTTGGTGCACAAAGTGTGCATGGTCTTCCTACCTCACCTGTCAGGCAGAGTAGTCAGAGTCTTGATGGACAACACAGCCTCAATTTTCTACATCAACAGACAAGGGGGAGTGCGATCCTCAGCCCTCTGCCAAGAGGCATTCCATCTTTGGGACTTTTGCATCAACCATGGATTCCACCTAGGAGCATGTCACCTTCTGGGTGCCAAGAACACGCTAGCAGATCACCTCAGCAGGGACTTCCCCTCTCACCATGAGTGGATGCTCCAACCGGAGGTAGCCAGCATGATCTTCCAGAGATGGGGAACTCCACGAGTGGATTTGTTTGCCACCAGGCAGAACTGGAGGTGCCACAGGTTTTGCTCCAGACAGGGTCTGGGCAAAGGCTCCCTCTGACGCTTTCCTCCTGCCATGGGCAGGAAGCCTGATGTATGCATTCCCTCCGATTCCACTAATCAGCAAAGTCCTAGTGAAAATCGAGAGACAAAAGGTGCAGGTTATTATGATTGCCCAGTATTGCCTCGCCAGCACTGGTTCGGGACGCTATCGAGTCTGTCAGCGATCCCTCCATGGCCCCTGCCGAACTGCCTGGACCTGCTGTCACAGGATCACGGTCAACTTTTGCACCCCAACCTCAAGTCCCTTCACTTAACGGTATCGATGTTGCATGGCTGAACCCTGAGGAATGGGCCTATTCGGGAGGGGTCCAGAAGGTCCTTCTCAAGAGTAGAAAGTCCTCGACTAGACAGACCTACCTAGCAAAGTGAACAAGGTTCTCCCGCTAGGTGGCCGAACGGGGCATCTCCCCTTCACATTCTTCAGTGCAGTCGATCTTCAACTACCTGCTTCATTTGAGGAACCAGGACCTGGCACGCTCCTCTATCAGGGTGCATCTGGTGGCCATTTCCACCTTTCATTCGCCCATCCAAGGGCAGATGATGTTCTCCCATAACATGACGGTCAGGTGCCTCAGAGGTCTCAGGAGACTTTTTCCTCAAGTTCGGTCCCTGGTTCCTCAGTGGGATCTCAACTGGGTTTTGTCCAGGCTCAGGGGCCCACCCTTTGAGACTTTGGCCTCGTGCTCCCTGTCTCATCTGTCGTGGAAGGTAGCTTTTCTGATGGCAGTGACGTAGGCGAGGCGAGTCTCCTGAGCTGTGAGCCCTGACCTCAGTACATGGTCATCTATAAGGACAAGGTCCATCTCCAGGCCCATCCAGCCTTCCTTCCCAAGGTGGTGTCTACTTTCTACATGAGCCACGACATCTTCCTTCCAGTCTTCTGCCCTAAGCCCCATGAGATTAGTGAAGAGAGGCGCCTCCATGCTTTGGATGTAAGAAGGGCCCTGGCTTTCTACCTGGATCAGACAAAGCCTTTCCATAAGTTGACTCAGCTTTTCATCTCTACAGCTGATGGGATGAAGGGCCTCCTGGTGTCCATGCAGAGGATTTCTAACTGGATCACCTCTTGCATTCAGGCCTGCTATGAGTTGGCGGGAGTCCCTCTGCCACCGATTATCAGAGCCCACTTGACCAGAGAGCAAGCATCTTCAGCGGCCTTCCTGGCACACTTCCCAATCCAGGACATCTGTCAACCCGCGATATGGTCCTCAGTGCACACGTTCACGGCCCACTGTGCCATCACTCAGCAGGCCAGGGGCGATGCTGGGTTTGGCAGAGCGGTGTTGCAATCTACACGTCCGTGAACTCCTACTCATCTCCGAGGGATACTGCTTGGGCATCACCTAAGCTGAATGGACATGATGAAGCACTCGAAGAAGAAAAGACAGTTACCTTTTCAATAACCGGTGTTCTTCGAGATGTGTAGCTCATGTCCATTCCACAACCTGTCCTCCTTTCCCACTGTCGGAGTTTCCGGTAAGAAGGAACTGTGGGTGGGAGGAACCGGCGGCGCCCTATATACTGCGGCATATGCGTGCCACTCCAGGGGGCACCGGAGCCAATCCGCTAGGGATACTACTGAGGGAAAAACTTCTGGCATCGGTGTATGTGGCGAGCACACATGCCGAAGTTGAATGGACATGAGGAACACATCTCAAAGAACACCAGTTATGGAAAAGATAACTGTCTTTTTTTTCTTTCCAAGGTATCTTTCCTGGAGCTATAATCCCTTAGGCAGCTCACAGAGTATTGGAAGTAGGGGCCTGTGACAAAGTTCCCCCTCTGCCTTGGTGGGTCCTGCACTTATTGACAGATTTGCTCACCTCAGAGATTCACGGCAGCCCTTAGTTGTCCACTTTTGCTAATGGCTCAAATCTGCTGTTCGCTCAGCTAACCTCATCACTGGCCAGCATGGGGAAACAATCCCCACAGTCTCTGCTGACCCACCTAGTGGGTCGGGGGATAGGCCAGAGACCTTCCCCTCTGGTGGGACCCACAGTCCAGATCACTTCCTCTTGTCTCAAATAGGGAGTTGAGGCAGATGGGAGGAACCCAGGCCTGCCCTCTACTCCGGGTTCCAGCCCAGGGCCCTGTGGATTGCAACTGTCTATAGTGTTTCTTGTAACAGCTGTGTGACAGCTGCAACTCCCTGGGCTACTTCTCCATGGCCTCCTCCCAACTCCTCCTTTATCCTCACCACAGGACCTTCCTCCTGATGTCTGGTAACGCTTGTACTTCACAGTCCTCCAGCAGTACGCCTACTCACTCCCAGCTTCTTGCGCCTCTTGCTCCCAGCTCCTCACACACGCGCCTCACTGACTGAAGTGAAGTCCTTTTTAAGCCCTGATTAGCCTGCCTTAATTGATTCTAGCAGCTTCTTAATTGGCTCCAGGTGTCATGGCCTTATGTTTGAATTCATGTCATGAAAATAGTCTCCTCTGGGCTCTACTTCCAGTAACCTGCCAGAATTTTAATCTATTTCACTAGGGCCCAAACTCATTAAATTTAGTCCAATTCCCTGCAATATATCCACTAACTATATAATTGGGGGCCTGACTGAATCTGACTACCTGATGTTCTTGTTAAACTTCACAGATTGTTATATACTGAAGAAAACCACCAAGACTAGATAGAAAGTCATAGCCTAGATATTTGGAAACCAGTCAAAACAGTCTCATATATTCAGATGTTCAGAAAAGTATATGTCCTGATTTGTCACATTCCAGGTGTCCCAGCTGTAGGAGGAGGGGAAAGGACTCAGTCAACTATAGCAAAATGGTTACAGTGCTGTAGATAGAAACATACAAGCCAATGGAAGCCCAGCTTCTTGAGCATATCAAAGCACTTTCTACAAGTTCCACAATAGTCCTATGATAGAGAGAACGTTGATTTCAGTAGTGATTTTGCAAGGCCAGCTCAGGGTCCACTCTTAGTATATTTTCCAGGCACCATAAGTTAAATTTACTCATTTTATTTAGACTCATCCTTCAGAAACAGCCAGCGTTAATAAAGTTCCACCTGTTTCAGATGGTGTGTTCATTTTGTATTTGGGCTAGTGTGAAATAAAATGTGCAGTAGTATGAATTTCTCCTACCTAGCTATTGTAGAAATAAGAGTCAGTCAAGTGTCAGTCTCTGTATTGCTTATCATGGTGGTGGTCATTCTCTTGGCCATAGCCTTCCAGTTTACATTCCTCCACATCAGCAACACCCTCTTGCTACTCTTCAATTTCACTAGTATTCATGGGCTCTGTGGAAGCTTCCCATCAGCAGCAAATTACGTGTTTTCAGATCAACTCGCCTCTTGAGATTCTGCATACTAGCATCTTCCTCTGAGTGCAGAACTTGCTTCCCAGCTTCTGCCTCTAACAAGCGTTTCGCTGTCTTTGATTGCCAAATGTAACTTGAAGGAACAGACAAATTGGTCATACATTTGTTTGCAGCATTCTTTTGGGGCTTTTAAGTAGAACTGCATAATTGAAAGGAGTCCAGTAATGAGGTAGCAATGCTGCAGTTCCTAAAGCTGCCCTTTCTGATCTGGCTGTGGCTCTTTGGTAATGTGACCTGGAGTCATGTATTTTCTTTATGTAAGTATAATGATATCTGCTGCTACTGCTCTTGCTAAAATACCTTGTTTAGATGCTGCAATTTGAATATAGAAGACCCCTTGCTCTTTCTTGGTGGTTTTCTTCAGTATATAACATAATCTGTAAACTATGAAGTTTAACAAGAACATCAGGGAGTCAGATTCAGTCAGGCCCCCAGTTATATAGTTAGTGGATATATTGCGGGGAATTGGCCTAAATTTAATGAGTTTGGGCCCTGGTGAAATAGACTAAAATTCAGGCAGGTTACTGGAAGTGAAGCCCAGAGGAGGACTATAGAAGGTAGTTGCCTGAATTTATATTGTTTTAAGTCAGACTTCAGTCATACAACATCTATATTAGGGGGGTTGAGTCTGATCTCACACTGGTTTTACATCAGTGTGATTTCATAGAATAGTGGAGTTAAATCTTGATTTAGATCGTAATCCTGCACCGATTTACACACATGCTTAGTTTTACATAGTGTGATTAATTCCATTGACTTCAAGTTCATGAGTCTGTTCAAGATCAGGGCCTTAGAGGGTATGTTTTACATATGCATCGTCTTAATTAAGTAGAACTAAAACATATACTTATCATAGTCCTGGTTACTTTGTTAATATATTCTTTTCCAAACTTCATCTGTCTTGGTCTTTAAGTTTTCCAATCTGGAAAATACTTATGTTCATACATGAATTTGCCTCCATGACAATCCCTTTGACTTTAGTGGGACTCAGTGCAGGGATCCACACTAATTGCTTTTTAATTTTCTTTGAACCATTTTGTGTTTTCGGTTTCTATTGTGACAAAGTTCCTCTATCTTGGTGGGTCCTGCGCTTATTGGCGGATTTTCTTGCCTCAGAGATTCACCATGTGGGTTGGGGAACAGCCCAGAGACCTTCCCCTTTGGGAGAACCTACAGTCCAGGTCAATTGGGAGGTTTGGGGGGAACCCAGGGCCGCCCTCTACTCCGGGTTCCAGCCCAGAGCCCTGAGGACTGCAGCTGTCTATAGTGCCTCCTGTAACAGCTGCATGACAGCTACAACTCCCTGGGCTACTTCCCCATGGCCTCCTCCAAACACCTTCCTTATTCTCACCACAGGACCTTTCTCCTGGTGTCTGATAACACTTATGCTCCTCAGTCCTCCAGCAGCACACCCTCTCAGCTCCTTGCACCTCTTGCTCCCAGCTCCTCACACTCGCACCACAAACTGAAGTGAGCTCCTTTTTAAAGCCCAGGAGCCCTAATTAGCCTGCCTTAATTGATTCTAGCAGCTTCTTAATTGGCTGCAGGTGTCCTAATTAGCCTGCCTGCCTTAACTGGTTCTAGCAGGTTCCTGATTACTCTAGTGCAGCCCCTGCTCTGGTCACTCAGGGACCAGAAAACTACTCATCCAGTGACCAGTATATTTGCCCTCTACCAGACTCCTGTGCCCCACTGGTCTGGGTCTGTCACACTATGTATATTTTTAACCCATGTCTGTTTCTTAACTCTCTTGTTTCTTTGGGAGTAGGGAGGGGCAGCAGAGGGGTTGCTTAGTAATAAGTACAGAAGAGGGAATGTATCTGGATGGGCACAGTGGGTCATATCCACTGCATGCCTCTCTTCCCACTGTACATCAGTCCTCTACTGGGGTGGAGGTGATGGGACTTCCATATGCATAAGGCAATTTGTATCTCTCAGATCAGAGAAAGTTCCAGGGATGATAGCAGAGGAACAACTTATTGAGTCAGTGGTGCAATGCTGTTATAAAAGGATATCCTATTGGATTTTATTGATACTGTACATGAAACATGAATGACAGTTGTTCCACTCTACTTGGCACTGGCTAGATTTTGGATAGAATACAGCATTCAGGTTTGGGCACCATATTTAAAAAAAAAAAGACAAAACAAAAAAAATCTCTGAAAATGATAAAAAGGTTTGGAAAAAGAAAGTGTATGAGAAAATTTTAAAATAACTAGGCATGTTCAGCCAGTTTAGAGAAATGAGTGAAGGCATTTGTGGTTTTCAAGGGGACTGAGGTTGGTGGTGATTGGACGTCTAACATACTGAATGCCAGTGAAAATGAGGTAGGATCAGAAGAGGCTAAAATAGGGAAAGAACAAGTTAAAAATTACTTGGACAAATTAGATGCCTTCAAGTCACCAGGGCCTGATGAAATGCATCCTAGAATACTCAAGGAGCTGACTGAGGCGATATCTGAACCATTAGTGATTATCTTTGAGAAGTCATGGAAGATGGGAGAGATTCCAGAAGACTGGAAAAGGGCAAATATAGTGCCCATCTATAAAAAGGGAAATAAGGACAGTCAGCTTAACTTCTGTACCTGGAAAGATAATGGAGCAAATAATTAAGTCATCAATTTGAAAACATCTAGAAGATAATAAGGTGATAAGTAACAGTCAGCATGGATTTGTCAAAAACAAATCATGTCAAGCCAACCTGATAGCTTTCTTTGACAGGGTAACAAGCCTTATGGCTGCGGGGGGGAAGTGGTAGACGTGGTATTTCTTGACTTTAGTAAAGCTTTTGATACTGTCTTGCATGACCTTCTCATAAATAAACTAGGGAAATGCAACCTAGATGGAGCTACTGGTTGGAAAACTTGTTGGAAAACCAGTCCCAGAGAGTAGTTATCAGTGGTTCGCAGTCATGCTGGAAGGACATAACGAGTGGGGTCCCGCAGAGATCAGTTCTGGGTCCGGTTCAGTTCAATATCTTCATCAGTGATTTAGATAATGGCATACAGAGTACACTTGTAAATTTTGCGGACGATACCAAGCTGGGAGAGGTTGCAAGTGCTTTGGAGGATAGGATTAAAATTCAAAATGATCTGGACAAACTGGAGAAATGGTCTGAAGTAAATAGGATGAAATTCAATAAGGACAAACGCAAAGTACTCCATTTAGGAAGGAACAATCAGTTCCACACTTACAAAATGGGAAATGACTGCCTAGAAAGAAGTTCTGCGGAAAGGGATCTGGGGGTTATAGTGGACCACAAGCTAAATATGAGTCCACGGTGTAACGCTGTTTTTAAAAAAAGCGAACATCATTCTGGAATGTATTAGCAGGAGTGTTGTAAGCAAAACACGAGAAGTAATTCTTCTGCTCTACTCCACTCTGTTAGGCCTCAAGTGGAGCATTGTGTCCAGTTCTGGGTGCCACATTTCAGTAAGGATGTGGACAAATTAGAGAGAGTCCAGAGAAGAGAAACAAAAATTATTAAAAGTCTAGAAAACGTGACCTATGTGGGAGGATTGTTTGGTCTGGAAAAGAGAAGACTGAGGGGGGACATAACAGTTTTCAAGTATGTAAAAGGTTATTACAAGGAGGAGGAAGAAAAAAATGTTTTTCTTAACCTCTGAGGCAATGGGTTTAAATTGTAGCAAGGGAGGTTTAGGTGGAACATTAGGAAAAACTTCCTAACTGTAAGGGTGGTTAAGGACTGGAATAAATTGCTTAGGGAGGTTGTGGAATCTCCATCATTGGAGATTTTTTTAAGAGCAGGTTAGACAAATACCTGTCAGGAATGGTCTAGATAATTAATCCTGCCATGCGTGCGGGGGAGAAGACTGGACTAGATGACCTCTCGAGGTCCCTTCCAGTTCTATGATTCTAAATGAGTCACTAGAAGTCTCTTTAAACCCAAGTAGTTTTATGATGCGTGAATTTTATAAGGCCCTATCTATTCTAATGTTGAAATATTATTTGAAAAGAGCAGAACAATATTTAAATCAAGATATATTTGTATTAACATTTATAATACACATTAAATTATTTTATTAGAGCAGAGAAATTATGGCAAATATTACAATATTTCTAAATGTATCATTTTTAGATTTTTAGAATGATTTTTTTGGAATTCAAAATGTTCATCTGCTAGTCCATTTTTTAAAAACTTATTATACTTGTTTTGTACATTTTAAAAACAAAATCTTAATTTGGAGTTTGTTTTCTTCCTAAAAAATTGAAATTTTCCATGTTGCTCATATTTTTAATGAGCCCATTAGTATAGCATCTATGTGACCTACCATACCATCCTCTTTCTTGATACAGTATCATTCATAAGGAATCTTTGTTTACCAAACTTTTTATTTTAATACTGATGAATTCAGAAATGCGAACCTTTTAGATAGAATTTTTATTATTGCAACTTATTAACATTTTTGGTAAAACAGGTTCACTAATGAATGTGTTCCTTTATACCCAACCCCCAAGTTATCCATTATTTTTAGTGTGAATAAATAAAGCTAAACCAGTTTGTGGACAAATAAGATACAGATCTACTGTATGTTGAAATATTTTTTCCTTGAATGAATAATGGTATTAGCTAGGGGTTTAGATTTTTTTTAATTAATATTGAATTGTATCTTTTTGGTTTTGCAAATACATCATAGAAACACAGGTGCAACATGATAAAAACATTTTCTCATTTAAGTTGTCAATTTTCCAAAAATTAACTAAAATCCATATACTGTAGTTACTAAACAGACATTTGATTTATTTTTTTCTTTTTTGGTCTATAAATGATTTTGAAGGCATAAGACTCCTTTCTCAAGACACACTTCTACTACATGCATAAGAAATCAGCCAATTAATGATGGCTAGCTTGAATGGCAGGCAAGGATAATGGATATTACAAATTTATTTATTAAAAGAAAATCACCTTTAACATGAGTTGGGACCATCGAATTTTGTACAAAGCTTATTTATGTAACCTCATGACCTTATTACTTGTTACCCGCCTCATCCTCTCTCCCTGACTCCTTCATGTTGTTTGTTACACTCACGTGTTACCTTTTATATCAACTTTGATGGTAAGCTTCTCAGCTCAGGGACAGGGCCGGCTCAAGTGTTTTTGCCGCCCCAAGCGACAAAAAAAAAAAAAAAAAAAAGCTGCGATTGGCAGCACTTCGGCAGCAGGTCCTTCCCTCTGAGAGGGACTGAAGGACCTGCCACCGACCTGGACGTGCCGCCCCTTCCCGTTGGCCGCCCCAGGCACCTGCTTGCCAGCCCTGCTCAGGGACTGTTTCCCTTTCCCCTAATGTGTGTCGTCTTGTCCAGCAGAATGAAGCCTTGATCTTGACTGAAGGTTTTGGGTGCTATTATAATACAATTAACTAATGCTATTATTATTTATTTGTTGTTTGTACTAGGATAGTGACCAGACTACTGATCCCCCATTTGCTGAGCACTGAACAATCCCTTGTGAAAACACAGTTCCTGCCTTGAACAGCTAACAATCTAAGAGAGCTTACATTCTAATAATAATAATAATAATGAAAAATCCAAGAAACAAATTCTTCTATGATGTAGCTCCATCAAAGTGAAAGGAAGACTTTCTCCCTATTACATAACAAAAACTTTAGAAATTAGGCTATCTCTGTTTTATGTGCAGCTTTAGGATACCTTTTTTAAAGTTACAAATCCTGCTCTACGCACAACATTTTCTGTCTTGGTGTGTGACATTTGGGGGTTAATTTTTGCAGAGTTTCGGTTGAGTTTGAGAAGAATTCTTTAGGAAGAGAATCAGTGCAGCCTAGTGGAGAGCAGAGACATAAGTATTTGCATCTCTAGAATGTTTGTATTGACAAACGGTAGTCTGCTATTGACATTTGTGTCCCTTGATGATACTTCTATCCTGGCTTATCTTTGCTGGTCAAATGCCTTAATTGTTCTGGCCTTTAATGCAGTCAAAGTTGGAGCAGGAGTGGAGGAGAGAAGAGAAGGAGCAGGTCTAACAGAGCATCAAGCTTGAGCTGTGAAGCTGCTGGCAACGATCAACCTGTCATAATGTTATGATTTGTTCATTTTTATACCATTTATTAGCCTTTACTTGTTGTGCCATTTGGCCTCCAGGGCAGATAAAGTGCTGTCTAATTTGGTAGGTTTGCTTCTGTCAGAGTGGCCTCGACAGAAAGGGTGTTAGCTGTAGTGACAAATAATCAATAGCTGTCGTTGTCATGAGGAACGTGAGTAGTTGGGCCTTTCATCTGGAGGATTAGAGGTCTAATTGGATTGAGAATAGGGAGGGTGGGCTGTTGGGTAACCCTGTCAGCTATGTGAAGCTGTCAAATGTCAGCCTTACTGAAAGGAAGGAGGGATGGTTAGCTTTCAGAGACTCAGAGGAAGTCATATGAAAGCTTTTAAAAAAGTAATAGATAAAAACGTAGAATAGGCTAATGTATGGTTTAACCTCTTCTTGTTTAATTATACATCCCTGCTGTTAATGAACCTGTGTATTTTTAAAGGATATTTTTTGTGAGACAGTGTTGGCAGTGTAATACCAATTCAGGCTGGTTCTTTATGTCTTGAGTAAAAGTAACTTTATTATGCCGATGGGGGATATAAATCTGGAAGATTTTGATGTAGCAAAGGTAAATAGCCACAAAGGAAAATATCTAGCAGGAATTATAAAGAAAGAAAATAGTTTATTACATTAATACTTTATTGTTGAAATTTGGTAGTCGTACTACACATTCCTTCTAAGAGTCAGTTAATGATTTTATGCTGTGTTAAGTGGAATACATACTATATATTAACTATTGCATTGTATGTACAGTTTTGGCAGATGAATTATTGTGATTTTGCTCTTTTGCTATCTGGCTATTTCTTGAAGAAAACGTTTTTGTTCCAAAGGATATAAACTCAATGAATAAGGCATTATTATACTAATAAACGAATAGTGTGTTCAGTAGAATGCCGCAAAAGGCTTAGAATGCTAATATTTTCCTCAACAGAGTAAGTAACAAAATAAAATTTTAAATGAACACCTGTTTAATTTACAAAGTTATTAAAACAGTGCTTTTCACATGTGCATATCATGCTTCATTTACTTCTCAATATACAACTGCTTTCAAGTTGGAACTTGACATGTTAGCGTGATTATACTTTTCTGTATGTAAAATGTTGCTCTGGGAATTATGATATTGGGCCTAATTAATCCTGCATATAACTGACCACTTCCTGCAAAGAGCTGAGTAGCCTTGATTGCTATTGGCCTTGGAATAAGAGGCTTTTTAAAGCAAAAATTATAGTCAATCATGTACATCAACTCATGTCTTCACAATTGCTTTTGAAGCTCAGAATGTGAATTCCCTCTTTGCCCATAATTTACCGTTTTCCAACGTTTTTCAGGCTCTTTGGTGAACATTGATTGTTATTACGCTCCAAAGTAGAGGGCATAGAAACACATTTGAGCAATGCAGATCCAGTAGATATGAAGAATAAACAATCCAAGCATTCAGAAGTGAGGCAAAAATTATGTTTTCGTTTAATTTTAATATTTTTTCTAGTGTGTTATATTTTTTCCATTTTAAAATCTTTTTTAATTAAAGATGGAGAGGTGAACATTTTCCATTTCATTGTGTCTTCATGGTTTTGTGGCAATGCTCTCTGGAGCCACAATTTTGCTGCTGTTTTGGAATTCAAAATTCTGGTGGTGGTTACTACCAATGCCACAACTCCCTGTGCTACACCACTTAATGACAATAGCCGTTAAACAAATGGAACAGGGCTTTACTGGTAGTTTGCTGGAAGTGCTCTAAAAGTAAATCCTAATTTCAGTTATGAAATAATTGGTCAGCAGGTGGTGTGAGTGTTGCAGAGGCAGCATTCTCAAAGGGAGTATCTGGCATCCCTCTTCAGTGACTTAAAGTGACAGAGGACCTGGTTTGTTCCCATTGAAGTGCACTGCTGTTGTTTCAGCTACCACTTTCATGTTGACCAAAACCTGATCCATGTTCCACTATTCATTCTTGCTTTTCCAATTTGCTTCTCGAACATTTTCTTTGGTATGCTCCAATACCATTTCAAACCCAGTCTTTATAAAACTGACCTTCTTAACTTTCTCTTATTTCAGTTCTATCTCCTCATTTCTCTATAACTATTGACAACTCCACTGTTTTCCCCAACCCCTCAGCTTACAAACTCAGCGCTAGTTTCGATTCTGTCAAATCTGAGCTAATTGGATCTAAGTTTCGGGGTTCATCTGTGCACATTAGAAGCCAAATAAAAAGTTGAGAATCACATAAAAGGACACTCACCTAGCTTTCTAATTACTTCATGCCTAAATTCAGACCATTTCTTACTGGGAGATTTTTTTTATTTTTTAAGCCATAAGAAACATCTTCTGTTTTTGTTATTAAGGGAAGTCTTATGCAAAAAGATGTCTTGTGTGCCCTATAGACAGTCAAGAGCATGATCATCCTGATATAACGTGGTCAGGAATAGCTATGGCAATGTGCCCATATCTGGTTTCTTTCCAAGTTCTGATGCTTCTTCACCAGTTCTATTAGCCTATTCCTCATTATCTCTATGGTTAAAACTCTTGTCTACATTTTGGGCATTTTTCTTCTGGATAACCTCTTCATCTTAATAACCTTCTCTCTCGCCTCCCCACTTGCTTCCCCTTCAGCCTACCAAAAACATCACTTCCTTTCTCTCCACTCCAGCCATGTGACTCCTATCCTTTATTCACCTAATTAATTTCCTGTCTCTTACTACATCAAATCAAGCTCTTCCTCTCACTTTCAAGTCCCTATATAATTCCACTTCCACATTACTCTGCTCTCATACTCTACCTCTTGCTCCTTTTATTCCTCACAGTCCTATACTTACTGTTCTTCTGGTCTGCTGCTCTCATCTGTGCCTTCAAACCTTCTTTTATACTGTTTCCTATGCATGTAATAGTCTTTCACTTCCTGTCTGACAAACAGGGATCAAGGTAGGCCAGTCTGTATATGGTATAGCTGAGCATACTCGCACCCCTCTCAAGCTACCTTGTTCTCCAGAATATCAGATTTCATTTTAAAATAAAGTCTCTAGCTGTCATGTTTTAAAGAGAGCCTTGAAAGTGTGACCCAAATGTAAACCAGTGTAGTACAACAAGGGTAAGCTGAGCCCAGTAGAGCCTATGTGAGAGGGGGAGCTGAACCCAGAGGGCGCACACATTTTAAACATCTGCACAATCTACTAATAGCAGTGGCTCATTTTGGGGGTGTCAATTGGGTGGAACTTATTTTGTGAACAGAGTTTGGAAGAGTACCACTACCTTTCCCTTTGTACAATCCCTGCTGCCAAGTGCCCACTTAATTCTGCAAATCTCTCCTTAGAAACTGTTACTTTCTGTAATCTTTTCTATTTTGTTCTCCTTATCAATGTTGTCATCACATTCAGTATTGCTTTTAAAAAGTGTTAGTTGCCACGCAAGAGAGAAGGTGAAAAAAGTCATTTATAAAAGTCCTTAAATGATGTACAGTAACTCCTCGCCTAACGTTGTAGTTATGTTCCTGAAAAATGCTACTTTAAGCGAAACAATGTTAAGCGAATCCAATTTCCCCATAAGAATAAATGTAAATGGGGGTTTAGGTTCCAGGGAAATTTTTTTCGCCAGACAAAAGACATTATATACAGTATGGTTTTTTTAAATAATTTTAAATAAACTATATATTTAATATTGTACTCACCAATGATGATTATGAAGCTGGGTTGAGGCTGGGCATAGTGGGATCGGAGCGCGGGGGCTTGCCCCACTCCGCTTATCTGGCGCTCCTGCTGGGGAGCGGGGTCGGGGGCTTGCTCCCAAGCTGGAATGCTGGGCAGGCGGAGTGGGATAAGCCTCCACGTCCTGACCCTGCTCCCCATCTGGAATGCCAGGTGGGCAGAACGGGGCAAGTTCCCGCTCCCCGGCTGGAACGCTGGGCGGAGCGGGGCTAGCTCCTGCACCTCAACCCCGCTCCCTGGCAGGAACGCCAGGCGGGCAGAATGGGACAAGCTCCTGCACCCGACCCCGCACCTTGGCAGGGGCGCCGGACAGGCAGGTGGAACGGGGCAAGCCAAACAACCTTATAATGGAATGTTGCATGACTTTAAACGAATATGTTCTCTAATAGATCAGCAACCTAATAACGAAACAATGTAAACTGGGATGACTTTAAGTGAGGAGTTACTGTACAGCAAAACCCGTCCTAAGTGACCACTCAAGGGACGGGAAAAAAACAACCCCAAACCAACAGAAATAGTTGGACCAACAGAGAGAATTTTGTAATAAAGATGGAACAGAACTGTGCAAAATCAGGGAGAATTTAGGATTGTCACTTATAGCAAGAGGTTGCCTAATAATAGTGATCTCTTGTGCAGGGATTAACACTCCTTTTAAGCCTTTTAGAGAACACTTTCACACTATCCATTGTTCATCTCACTGCCAAAAATTGGCCTTCATATGTTGGCTAAAACATCCTGACTTTCATACACGGGCCAGCCCCATGTTGTTCGAATTTATCAGAAAGTCTACTCACCTCCCCCTTTGTTTTATTTTAATCTCATGTTTTTTAAAAATTCTCTCGCTATATTTAGCTTTGGAAATAATGGATTTTGCCCTAAAAGTATGATGCTCTTTGAACATGCTGCTATACTTGGATAGCATAATTGCTCATATCTCAGTAGATTCCATCTTGTTCCACTCTCTTGCACTGCTCCCTCAGCATGTTTAGCACTGTAGTTTCCCTTGGTGTACAAGAGATTTGTTCAACCCTGCCCCCAGGGTTTTGACATCTTCAGTCTAGAACATATTTTTTAAATGGTTCTACAAACAAAAGTAGCTCCATTTGCTTGTCCTTTTGGAAATACCATTCTTACCTTCCCCCCCAAGAGCTGAGCTCACTGTTGGCTTTTGGTGGTACAAAAAAGGTACTGTTTTGGGGACCTTGAAACCCCTTCTGTGTATGACTGGGTTTCCTCACTGATAATGAAAAACAAGACTACTGCTGCAGCATTAGCTACCCAGTTTCAATTGTTTTTAAATGAGGTGACTGGTATTTTAGTATTCAGTTAATAAGACAGAATGGTTGTTTGTTTGTTTTTACCACTTATCATTAGTTGTTGGCATTATAATTGCAATTTGAAATAAATTAGCTTGTTATACAATGTTTCCATAAATGCTTCAGTAAACACTGTGACAGCAATAGATCATTTTGAAACAGGACACCTTTCTGCTGTATTGTCAAGGAATCTTCTATCGGGTGTCTGACACTTTCTTAATCTGATGCTCAGGTTTGTCATTTGAATCAATAGTAAACCAGATAGGTTGTCTTCAGCTTGTAAGGCTATAGCTATAAAGGGTATTTGAAAAATAAATTCCGTTTTTATGGCTGTGCCACAAACTCTGGGAGCACTAATTTGTCATTTGTCTCTCCATCTGTCTGTAAGCAGTTGGTTAAATTGGTGATTGAAGAGAATTAGGTGAATTATACTCAAGGCAAACTTGATCTATAAATAAATTATGTAAGTAAATTTTGTTGATTCCAAGAAACTGGCAGCTTTTGTGTTAGCATGTCTTAGACTATAAAATTCACTTAGATTAATCTACCTTTTCAGAATAATGAACAGCTAGTCCTTTTTCTGTCTAAATGTAATCTTTTTTAGTTTGTCACTTTTGAAATTGTTAATTCAATATTAATTTTTTTGAGACTTTGAAGAAACTATTTTTTCACATGTGATTAAAAGTAAGTGACAGAAAGTGACCAATAGACCTGACATGCAAGTGTTGTAATGAAAATCTGAAAACATCCACGGCACATGTGGAGACTTCTGAGGGGTAACCCTACAAATGAAATAATATATTCATGCATCCTAAGATAGAGAAAAAATAGTTATCTTGATAATGTAGAACATGTTTTGGAAGACTTAAAAAGTATCAAATTTTCAACTTCCTATTCTCCATAATTTAAGAGGTCAGAAGCCCAGTGATCTTTAGAAGTTCTAGGGCTTTAGATAACTTACTTGGAATTTTTTCATTTTCCCTAATACTTAAGGGTTTTCTGACCTGATTTCAGTCTAAAACCCCTCCATTATGCATGTCTACAAAGTGTTTCAAATATAACTGAGCATCAAGTTTGTCGATAATTATTGCCAAAGGTAAATAACAATATGGGCTGCCCTGTCTATTTCTGTCAAACCCTCTCCGCTCCCACCAGGTGAATCACCATGAAAAACACTTGAAAAAAAATGCTTAGAAACAATTGTACTTATGAAGTGGTCTTATTTTATAAGCAGTGAGAGATCCATGCTCCCTTTATGACATTAAATGCAGGAGTCCTAAGATCTCTCTCAGAGGCATTTCTAAGCACTCTGTTCATTGAGTAATACCTTAGTAACCCATTATGATTTTTTTTTAAAGTCCAAAACAAATTGCCATCCTCACTTGTGTTGAGTAGTGGTCTCAGTGGGGCTACTTGCAGAGTAAGTATTTAGAAGAGTAGAAGATCTTTCAGTTGGACTGGCTACAATATTTCAGACTTTTTGTTTTGTTTTGTTTTTTGGTGGGAGGAATTCAAACATGGGTCATGGTGCATTAAAAAGTTTTTAATCAAATCTTTGTGTGTGTGTGTAGACACAAGTAGTAAAATGAAACCTATGTATAAAATGGAGAACAATACTGTTTACTAGAAATCTGAATGTCATAATGTTTCCACTCCTTTTTAAAAAATGTATGTTCATAGTTTGAAAAGATTTCTGAACATATGTTGAGGGATTCCACGTTCTGGTGATTACTTCTTAGCAACCATCCCAACTTGTTCTGTGTTTCCGTAAGATCTCAGAAATTAAACTGGAATAGGTGATGTCAGTATTTGTATGTGAAATCTCCAAGGAACACCGATGAGCTACAGGAAGTGGGGCTGATGATTCAATAGATTTTTTTCCCCCTACTCCCGATTGTGTCTACAGTGCCCCACCATGGTGTTAGGGTCACTGGGCTGCTACAGGTCTGTCTGTCAAATGGAGGTCCCTTACATTTCTGTTTAACTATCCTGATGTCTCCTCTGCTGTCTAATCTTTGAATTTCAATTTTTTTTTTTTTTTATGTTTTGACTTTTAGGGCCTGGTTTTAAGTAACTTTGTAGATGTGTGTGTATATGCACTTCTGGCTGTGTAGTGTGCATGCCAGTCTAGCTACATGCATACTCAGAATTAAGCATTACATCCAGGAGTCCATTTGCAAAATAGATTACACTTGTAATTGCCTGCCTACCAATACATTACAAAGTTGCTGAGAATCAGGCCCTTTACTGCTAAAGGGACTTCCGTTTTTAAACTCTTATTTAAACCATTCTATTTAAGACACCACCCTTTTGGAAGCTATGAGGTTTAACTGATTTTACTTATGTCTTAACATATGCTTATATAAAGACACAGGTCTTCTTTGCCTTGTTTTATAAAGATAAGTCCGCGGAGCTGGTGGAAAATGAAAAATGTATTTACAAAAAATTTATTTGAAGAAAAATATCTAAATTCATCTGGTAACTTTCGTCCGTCCCCCCCCCCCCCAACCCAGAGGGGATGTTAAAGATTGATCTAGTAGAAATATAAGGGGCCTTATCCTGTTTAACATTTTCACTTGGAACTTGAGTTCTTTGAAACAATCCTCTTTCTTTCTGCAAACAGGAATATGCTATCATGCTATGATGAAAAAAATTACATATAGCTCTACAGTTATCCAGTAAATTTCAGATGTAATTACTACAAATTATAAATATGTAATGTTTACTTCTTAAACATGCGTTAAAACCATGTGGCTAGTAGGCGTGAAAAAATAAGCTGTGAGTGCATGGAAATACTTATACTGTACTTTTTTTTTGTAAAGACTGTTCTAGTTCAGGGAAATAGTTTTATAACTTTAACTCTGTCACACTTGGAGTGTGTTATATTAAAAAAATAATTCAAGGAACATTTTACTTTGTGATATTAGTTTTTTTTCACTGATTCAGTACTGTGTGACAGATCTCTTAAATCACTAAAATATTTGGAATAACTCAGTCTTCATTCTGCATAAAGCAGTGAACAGAGATCCTATAAATATGAATGGGTTCTATTTCACCTTCTGTCTCTAATTCTTGAGAGATTAGATATTTTGGGAACTTCTGCCTGAATGGCTTTAAAGAACAGTGTAGGAAAACAAATCAATAACAGTAGAAGAGATCAGCTGGAAACTAGAATGCTAATTGCATTCTCGTCCTTGCAGTGTTTTTTAGTTGGAAGCAGTTAATTTTTCTTGATATATTTAGACAACAGAACTTTGAGGTGCTTATACCACTACACAGAAAAGCATACACAAATTGTGGTCATGGATAAATGGACTTCAGTGCTGAAGACACACAGGCGCTTCTTTCCTTTTTTTAAAAAAACATGTTGGGAAACAGTTTTTCCTTTTGGTTTTACAATGTTGGTCAGTTTTCCTCTCTCTTGTACTCTTTGACCATATGCCACTTGATAGCTGTCTATTCCTATGGAAACCAAGATATCGAAGCCAAGGTTGCAAGAGGCATTGGAGAGAAATATTATCGGAGTTCAGCTATAGAGCAGCTAAAGATGCTGCTTTGCTTTCAGTCAAGCCATGTTTGATAGCCAGAATTGGACTCAAGACACAGAGAGTTGTTTTTGGCTGATGTATTGCCTAAGATGCCTTGCCAGATGGATGAACATCTTAAACTTGGAAACTGGCAAATAAAACTGCTATTCAGCTATTTGAGCCTCTCTCTTTGGGCTGAGAGTTTTAGCTTAGAGTCTAAACTGCTTCTAGTGGAGTTGCTAAAAGGGTACTTTGTAAGATTTAGATACAATGTCAAGATTAGTGATGCCGCTGCCATGGTTGAGTTGAGAGGATTAGCAATACATCAGATATTTAAATTTTGCCAGGCAGCAGTTTACTTTAGATGAAGTGTATGGCATCACCTTTATCAATGTGGAAGGAAAATATAGCACCCAGAGATTTATTGCAGTGCTGAACTTCAGTGGACTAAGGCTATAGTGCAACACCAAATGTGTAAAATGTATTTTTGAAGATTTTCTTTAATACACCCACTAGTTAGCTTACGTATTTAATAGTGTCAAAGCAACATCATTATTATTCAGTCAAAAATTTAATCATATATCAGTTTTATTCACAATATCCTTAAACTTTAAGTAGCAAATTTTCTGGGGATACAGATGCAAATCAAATTTAGCTCTCATGAATTCCTATACACTTAGGGAGACAGAGAAAAGGGAAATGACAGTTGTTTTTCAGTAACTGTTCAGACTTCAGTACATTTAGAACACTGCAGCATGAATTAACAGTACCTACAGCACTGGGAGCTAAGATAAGAATTTTTTTTATCTTCTTCAGTTTTTGATTCTCACCCAGTATATCAGTTGTATCTTACAAAAATTCAAAGGAACACCCTTTGATGTGTGTATGGTCTGTTTACAGTTTTGCAATGTATAATGGAGACTTTTGAATTTCTTTTTGCTTTAGTGCTTTCTTTGCAGCCTGGTAGATGAATATCATTTCTAGTGTTAAGTTTACCAAAATAGCTGGGTTGGTACACCCTTTGTTTTAGTACTTTTTCAGATATTATTAAACAGCAACAAGGAATCTTTGCAACAGGGTTAATTTTAGCTATTAAAAATCAGTTTAAATATTAAGATTTTTTTGTTAATGCTGAGATACACAGATCATTTTTATACTTGACAAGATTTACAGACCAAGACCAAATAAATTGTACATAGAAATGCATAGTACTGTACATAGTGTGCATCAGCCAGTTCAGACTTTGGGGAATTTTTGAGATATAAATTCTGATGCCAATTTGCTTTTTTTAAGCATTAGAAAAACGTTTCTAGATGTTGCCATGAGCTGACTTTGCATGGTTAAGAAAACCATTGTTTGTGTTAAAGGTATTTGTCATACGGTATTATAGGAGAGCACCAATTCCACTATAATTAAGATTGGGAAATGCTTCCTGTTTAAAGGATGACTCCTATAAGTGGTCTAAAATCCACTTGCTTTCTCACATCTCCTTGAAGTTTGCTGCCTCATGG
The DNA here is from genome assembly GCF_013100865.1 of Trachemys scripta elegans. NCBI lineage: Eukaryota > Metazoa > Chordata > Testudines > Emydidae > Trachemys > Trachemys scripta. The sequence goes on from NC_048299.1 coordinate 110,994,451, forward strand.
AGGTGTGGGGTGAAGTTAGGGATCCAAATTTAGGATAATTTGCACAAGGCTTTCCTAAGATTCAGCCCCTCTCCCCCACGAAAAAAACATTTCTTAGGGGTGACAGTTTTTTTTATCAATGTTTTTTGCACACGCTTGGGGATCAAGCCATGGCTCTGAATGGGCCCCAAAGAGTCTCAATAGTTCAACATTTACTCCAGGGACCCCACTACTCCTTTGAGGAAGTAATATTGAAAACATTACTCAATAGTTATGCGCTAGAGATACACGTGAGTCTCAAGCTTGTGAGCCAAACAGATTACAGTCCGCATATTTAGACAAAATAGCCAAGAGGACTGCTAGCCAGCCACTAATCACAGAATGTTAGTGACTCAAAGGGATATACACTGCCCATTAAACCTGAGCTGCTCCAGGCACTGTAGATTCATACCCAACCCTTGGCAGAATCTGAAAATGAAACATAGGCATGTTGCTACAATCTGCCTCTGTTTCAGGGAATTTTTTATTTTCGGGAAATGTAATCTGAGTACAGTGCAGGTCTGGAAGAGCAGGAGATGCCACCAGGCAATGCTTACTCTGTGTTAATGAAGTTTCTTGTCAGCAAATATAGAGAAAACTTCTTATTGTGATACTCTTACTCATTTTGAGTTGTACCTTATTCTCAGAGTAGTTTCACTGATTTTTGGGGCATATGGTACAACTTCAGTGTGTGTAAGGGTGGTATAATCGAGCCTGTATTATAAAATACAAACTCTACAATGCTAAGAATTTTCTTAACCACGTAAAGTCTACTTACAGAAATATCTAGAAAAGGTTTTACTGTATTAGAAATCAAACCAGTATCACAACCTCATTTACAAATACCTAATTTATCAAAACAGAAGCAGCCTTAACTAATCAGCCTCTCTAAAACATTCTTGTTTTTAGCTTTGTTAATATTATTTTATTTCTACTTTATTTTGAAGAATTGGTCTCAGATTTCTAGTAATTAGCTGTTAATATAAACATCAGAATGCTAGTTCTGATGTTTGTATCTTAGGTACTGTTGTAAACATTACATTTAAGATATTTTGGAACAATGCTGTATCTAAATGTATAAAAGAATGAGAAATAAAGGATACTAACAATGAGTGTTCTATTTTTTCTGAGAGGGTTAGCCTGCTTCCTAAACAGCAGCTGAAACTGATAAGTACAGGTGGAGCAAAATCTCCCATCTGCTCCATGTCATTCTTAGTCATGATCGATGAATTGGGAGCATGCTTCTTCTACAAGGGGATACAATCAGAGAAACTGTAGAAGAACAATGTCAATTAAAAGACGTGCACAATCAATTTCCTTCCTAAGAAATTTAAAACATTTGAATGTGGTGCAAATGGCCAAGCAGTCCTTGGGTCGAAACATCATAACCCTCTTCTCACTACTTCTTGTTTTTTGGGTGTAAAGGTCTAAAAAATTTCAATAGTAGAATTCAAGAGTTCAAAAGCAGAGCAGGCTCAACTGTATTGATCTCAGCATATAAAGATGAGCATTTGGATTACACTGTGATGCATAAAGGCAAGCCATATGAAGGTATACCTGTCAGAGCCTTAACAAGTTGATTGAGTGGTAAGAGTCTAGAAAGAGTCTAATAGTGAACAGCTGTTTTAAAACAGCTCTTTTTGCACAGGGTCTATGTTAACCTATTTGGAAAGGATGCTATTGTAACGTGAAATAATTAATATATGCTTCTATGTTTTGTTTCTTAATCTAAGATCAAGGTGCCATTCATGTAATTCATATAATATTGCCTCTTATCTGAGTGTCTGTGTACATTGATACATTTTTTTTTTTTAGTATTTATTGATCTACAGGTTTATCCTAGTTTTAGAGATCTAAGGAGTCACTACTAGTGAATATGCACAATTTACCTTATCAGAAATAAGCAACTGTTAAATCTCAACTGTAACTCAATATGAATTTTTTTATTATCTTTTGAAGTGTTATGGTTCAAAAGTTAATGTGTAATTTCTAAGTTTAAAAATCTCCAGTGATTTAGTTTTCCTGGGAATTTTTTCAGTCTTTGAAAAAACAGTGTACACAACAGGAGATTTGGAGGAGAGTGCCCTCTTGAGGAAATCTGATCAGTATGTGGATTTTTTTCCACAAACGAGCTAAATAAAAGGAGTAATTCAGATACAAGGACAGCAACCTATACTACACTTATACCACAAATCCCAAGGTACTTCAGAATTAAAATTATAAAAGTAAAAACGGAAAAGAAATAAATATAACTTAAATTTACATTTGACTGAAACGGTAAAGATTATACCCTTGCTAGGTTTTTTTGGTTGTTTGTTGTTTTTTTTTAAATAGCAACTCTGTTTTACCTTTTGTTTGTGGTAATGCTACCATATTTCAGAATGTTCTATTGATGAAAGAGTAAAATAAATGAATTTCATTATATTCCTCTAAAGCAAAAGGAGTTATTGAACTTTGAGTCTATCCCTTTTTGTAAAAGAGTAGCCTTTGGCCTCTCCCTGCCTCCAAGTGCACCCTATCAAGCCTTGGGCCTCTTGCTTTCCCCTGTCCTGGGGTAAATCCCATGTGTCTCCCACTCTTAGACAAGGTCTCATGCTACAGCTGCCTGTGTACCAACCATAATTGCTCAGCAGGTCTGACAGGACTTGGCACATTCAAGCCTTCCCTTTGGGACCTGTGAGCAGTGACTAAGGCTTACCATCCCCTGAAGCTTAGGAAAGCCAAACTGCCTTAGATGCTGGTTCTGTCGGGCATGTGTCTGTCTCTGCCTGTTCCTCAGAAACAGGCCATAACAACTCCCCACCCTGCCTGCACACACACACTGTCCAGAGCATTGCTCCCCAAACTGTGAGCCGTAGCTCGTGGAGGAGCCATGAGTGTTTGGGTGGGGGGAGGGGAGGAATTAATTACTAAGACGTTTTTTGTTTTTTCCTAATTAAGAGACTATTAAACTAGGCTTAAAAATCACCTGCATCTTATCTAGGGCTCTGTGCCTTCTGCTCCTGCAGGTGGCCTTCAGCAGACAGACTTCCTGCTGGGGGAAGCATTCAGCAGGAAGTCTCTCAGCTGAAAGCAGGGTTAAAGCAGAGGACAAGGAGAAGCTCCCAGTGCTGACAGCACCACTAGCATTAGCAGAAAGGGGAAGAGGGGCCGAGGGAGAGACAGGTGTGTCTTGTCTTTATAGTAGAACAATTTTTACCAACTGCTAAGCCTACATGTATCAAACATTTGGCTGAAGAAGATGGCTTTAATAAAGTTAAACAGAAAAGTAAGAGATATTTAGAAACCAAGCACCCAGAATTCATAAACAAGAGTCATGTCTAAAGAAACAGCTGCTCCTCAAAAAGCCTTAGAAGCATCTTATGATGTGGCCTTGCAAAATGCAAACAAGCACACACCATTGGAAAGACCCTTTTACTTCTACCAGCAATACGTGTAGATTATGACTGGGGAATAAGCAGCCATGGCACTGAAAACCATTCCTATGTTAAATACCATCCATCGATGTATTGATGACCTTGCAGAAAACATCCAAGACCTATTGATAGAACCAGTTAAGCAGAGTCAATATCTTTCACTGCAGCTTGAGGAATCCACAGGCATAGCCAACTTGGCTCATCTTCTGTGTTATGGGAGATTTGTCAAAGCATATACAATAGCTGAAGAACTTTTATTTTGCAAAGAAATCCCAAACCGAACATCTGGTGATAAAATATTCAAGATCCTCAATAAATTCAGCATAAGAAAGTGGCACCAGCAGCAATTTGGACATATTGCATGATTCATCACTAAGCTGCAGCATCAAAGAAGTTGCAACCTGAAGTACATGAGGCCCTCAACATTGTTTTAGAATTGTTAATTTTATAAAATCCCAGGCAGCAAACACAAGTTGTTCTAGTGTGCTGTACGAAGAGATGAGCTCTGACCACACTCAATTTATTTAACTGTGAATTCAGGTGGTTTATCATGTCGATGTTACAAAACATCTTTGAATTTTGTGACAAAATCAGAATTTTCCTCCTTGGGAAAACAGACCTTGCACATTACATGTGTAATATGGACTTCTTGACTACATTAGCTTATCTGGAGGATACATTTGGCAAATTGAATGCACTGAACCTAACACTTAAAGGTAGGAATACAAATAGACTAGATATGAAGGAGAAAACTGGAGATTCATGAAGAAATTTTGTCAGTGGAGATGCCTCATTGAAAAGGGAGTTAGACTTCTAAAAAAAGAAGAACAAAAAAGTGAAAGTGACCAAAACACTTTTAAAGACTAAATATTACCGCATTTGTCTGGATTGTATTCCCATTTTGATGAATATTTTCCTGGAGTGGAGTGTGAATCTTCAGATACCTGTTGAATTTAAACCCGTTCTTGGTGACAGTTGACCCATCCCAACCTTAAATATCTCAGCTCAAATAAATCTCTTTGATTTTTCAAGTGATCACACATTGAAGACCAAGCTTTAAATCTAGCAAATCAGGAATTCTGAATATCTGTTAGAGGAGTGTACAAAGAGCTGAAAGATTAAGCTATGAAAGTGATGCTTCCATTTGTTCCCAGCTGTCTCTGATAATCTGGAGTTTCAGCAACGATTTCTATGAAAACTAAACATCGAAATTGTTTAAATTTTGGAAAATTACTTACCATATATCTAGTAGTATCAGAGATTCAACCAAATATGGTACAACTATGCAGTTTGAAACAGACCTATTCTTCTCTCTATCTTAGACTGTGTCTGAACACACCAAAAATCCATATTTTCAAACTATAGTTTTAGAAACATGGATTATATCAGATTATATAATTGATCAAAGTGTATGTAGTTGAATAAAACTGAATAGTCATCCAAACTCTGGTGCCCATCTTGACCCTAATGCCCTGAGTCAGTTAAAAAAAAAAAAAAAAAAAGGTATTTTGTTGTAAGGAGCCCCACCAAGTCTTATAATATCTGTAAGAGAGCCACAGTATTAAAAAGTTTGGTAAGCATGGCTCCAGAGAGTCACCTCTTAACTGTTTTAGGTCCTTTAGATCTGTTCAATCCCAGCCTTTGCAAAGCGCAGCAATATAACTGGGCTGTAGCCAAAGACTTAGCATCTTCACAGCTAAATAGTTTCTTTGTTTCTTAATTACACCTGCTGTGTTTACTTATTAGAGACATTGTTTTGCCTCTCTGCTAATTTCCTAGCAGCTCTGCTATTGAAAGCAACAAAGAGTCCTGTGGCATTTTATAGACTAACAGATGTATTGGAGCATAAGCTTTCGTGGGCATAAGCTTATGCTCCAATACATCTGTTAGTCTATAAGGTGCCACAGGACTCTTTGTTGCTTTTTACAGATCCAGACTAACACGGCTACCCCTCTGATACCTGCTATTGAAATCAATCAACATATGCATACAGTAAGCATTCCAGTACCCCAGTCTAGCTGTACAGTACTTATCTCAATAACCAGGTCATATGCAGTATTCATAAATTATTACAGCTCAGCCTCAGGTCCTCACAGAACCTTAGGGTTAGAAGGGATTGCAAGGGTCATCTAGTCTAACTGCCTGCAAAGATGCAGGTCCTTCAGACCTTCCAGTCATGCTTTAGATTTCAGTGTAGTATGAAAATCTCCTCCTAGCAATGAACAAGGCTCCAGGTGTCCATTCTAATTTTTCTAGCTCTATTGACAACCTTGGATACTACTGAACACAAGATGCTGTTGACTTGTCTGTGAACACTAGCTAGTGGACTGGAAATCAGATGACTAGAGTTCTAATCCTGGCTCTGCCACTCACAATTTGACCTTGTCCAAGTCAGTTTAACCTCTCTGTGCTTCCCTACCTGTAAAAGGGAGATAATGATACTTACCTTCCTTTGTAAAGTGTTTGCGTTCTAAGTATGAAAAGCACTATATAAGAGCTATGTGCTATTCTTATTAATAGCTATCCACTCAGGAATTCTCTTGTTCAGGGTTTCACAAAGTTCTGCTTTGACATCCCACCTCTGTCTGATGGTAGCAATTGCAAGACAACTTGGACAGAATTGACAACAGTATTTAGATTAAATACAGCTGAATGTCATTCTTTTCAGACTCAAATGGGCCAATACCTTTGCATAGGGCTGTCAAGCGATAAAAAAATTAATTGTGATTAATTCACAATTAAAAAATTAATAGCAATTAATCGCGCTGTTAATAATAGAATACCATTTATTTAAATATTTCTGGATGTTTTCTGCATTTTCAAATATACTGATTTCAGTTACAACACAGAATACAAAGTGTACAGTGCTCACTTTATATTTATTTTTTTATTACAAATATTTGTACCTTAAAACAAAAAATATAATTAGGGCTGTCGATTTAATGGCAGTTAACTCACGTGATTAACTCAAAAAAAGTAGTCGCGCTTAAAAAAAAGTAACCGTGCTTAAAAAAATTAATCGCAGTGTTAAACAATAGAATTCCAAACGAAAATTATTAAATATTTTGGATGATTTTCTACATTTTCAAGTATATTGATTTCTATTACAACACAGAATACAAAGTGTACAGTGCTTACTTTCTATTATTTTTTATTACAACTGTTTGCACTGTAAAAATGATAAACAAAAGAAATTATATTTTTCAATTCACCTCATACAAGTACTGTAGTGCAATCTCTTTATCATGAAAGTGTAACTTACAAATGTAGGGGTTTTTGGTTACATAACTGCACTCAAAGTAATGCACATTGGAAAAAAAAACCCAACTATACATACAATATGATGGGGGTTAATTTAACTACAACAAATCAGGAAAAAGATCTTGGCGTCATCGAGGATAGTTCTCTGAAGATGTCCACGCAGTGTGCAGAGGCGGTCAAAAAAGCAAACAGGATGTTAGGAATCATATTAAAAAGGGGATAGAGAATAAGATGGAGAATATATTATTGCCCTTATATAAATCGATGGTACACCCACATCTTGAATACTGCGTACAGATGTGGTCTCGTCATCTCAAAAAAGATATACTGGCACTAGAAAAGGTTCAGAGAAGGGCAACTAAAATGATTAGGGGTTTGGAGAGGGTCCCATGTGAGGAGAGATTAAAGAGGCTAGGACTTTTCAGCTTGGAAAAGAGGAGACTAAGGGGGGATATGGAGGAGGTATATAAAATTATGAGTAATGTAGAGAAAGTGGATAAGGAAAAGTTTTTTACTTATTCCCATAATACAAGAACTAGGGGTCACCAAATGAAATTAATAGGCAGCAGGTTTAAAACAAATAAAAGGAAGTTCTTCTTCACACAGTGCACAGTCAACTTGTGGAACGCCTTACCTGAGGAGGTTGTGAAGGCTAGGACTATAACAGCGTTTAAAAGAGAACTGGATAAATTCATGAAGGTTAAGTCCATTAATGGCTATTAGCCACGATGGGTAAGGAATGGTGTCCCTAGACTGTTTGTCAGAGGGTGGAGATGGATGGCAGGAGATAGATGACTTGATCATTACCTGTTAGGTTCACTCCCTCTGGGGCACCTGGCATTGGCCACTGTCGGTAGACAGGATACTGGGCTAGATGGACCTTGGTCTGAGCCAGTACGGCCGTTCTTATGTTCAAAAACAGAACAGCGTAAAATTTTAGCGCCTACAAGTCCACTCGGTCCTACTTCTTGTTCAGTGAATCGCTAACAAGTTTGTTTACATTTACAAGAATTACTGCAGCCTGCTTCTTATTGACAATGTCACCTGCAAGGGAGACTAGGCGTTCGCATGACACTTTTGTAGCCAGCGTTGCAAGGTATTTACATGTCAGATATATATAATTATGCTAAACATTCATATGCTTCTATGCTGATGATGCTTGTTAAAATAATGCATCATTAAATTTGTGACTGAACTCCTCGGGGGAGAATTGTATGTCTCCTGTTCTGTTTTACCGGCATTCTGCCATATATTTCATGTTGTAGTAGTCTCGGATGATGACCCAGCACATGTTCATTTTAAGAACACTTTCACAGCAGATTTGACAAAATGCAAAGAAGGTATCAGTGTGAGATTTCTAAAAATAGCTACAGCACTCAATCCAAGGTTTAAGAATCTGAAGTGCCGTCCAAAATCTGAGAGGCACAAGGTGTGGAGCATGCTTTCAGAAGCCTTAAAAGAGCAACACTTCGATGTGGAAACTGCTGAACCCAAACCACCAAGAAAGAAAATGAACTTTCTGCTGGTGACATCTGACCAGGGCCGGTGCAAGGAAGTTTCGCGCCCTAGGCGAAACTTCCACTTTGCACCCCTCCACCCCCAGCCCTGCCGGAGCCCCCTCCCCCCCCCCCAGGGCCCCCCCCCCGCGGCAGCTCTCCCCTCCCCCCCCCGGGGAGCCCTGCGGCAGCTCCCCCACCCCTGGGGAGTCGTGCGGCAGCTCCCCACCCCAGCTCACCTCTGCTTTGCCTCCTCCCTGAGCACGCCACCCCCGCTCTAATTCTCCTCCCCTCCCAGGCTTGCGGCGCTACAAGCCTGGGAGGCAGGAGAAGTGGAGCGGTGACCACGCACTCGGGGAGGAAGCGTAGGAATGCAGTAAAAAAAAAAAAAATTGGCACCGCTTTTTGGCTCCCCCAAATCTTGGCGCCCTAGGCAACCGCCTAGTTTGCCTAAATGGTAGCACTGGCCCTGCATCTGACTCAGATGATGAAAATGAACATGTGTTGGTCCATTCTGCTTTGGATCACTATCGAGCAGAACCCATCATCAGCAAGGACGTATGTCCTCTGGAATGGTGGTTGAAGCATGAAGGGACATATGAATGTTTAGCGCATCTGACATTTAAATATCTTGCAACGCTGGCTACAACAGTGCTATGTGAACTCCTGTTCTCACTTTCAGGTGACATTGTAAACAAGTGGGCAGGATTATCTCCTGCAAATTGTAAACAAACTTGTTTGAGCGATTGGCTGAAGTAGGACTGAGTGGACTTGTAGGCTCTAAAATTTTACATTGTTTTATTTTTGAATACAGTTATATTTTTGTACATTATTCTACACTTGTAAATTTCACTACAGTACTTGCATTAGGTGAATTGAAAAATACTATTTCTTTTGTTTTTTTACAGTGCAAATATTGGTAATCAAAAATAAAGTGAGTGCTGTACACTTTGTATTCTGTGTTATAATTGAAATAAAGATATTTGAGAAGGTAGAAAACAACCACAAATATTTAAATAAATAGTATTCTATTATTGTTTAACAGCGTGATTAATCATGATTAATTTTTTTAATCGCTTGACAGCCCTAGAAATAGTATTTTTCAATTCTTCTAATACAAGTCCTGTAATACAATCTCTGTATCATGAACATTGAACTTACAATTGTAGAATTATGTACAAAAAATAATTGTATTCAGAAATAAAATAATGTAAAACTTTAAAGCCAAGAAGTCCACTTAGTCTTACTGTTGTAAGGACACTGCAGCTCCTTACTTTCGGATGATGTTTTTATGTTGTAGCAGCAGCAGCAATTATTGTCTTTGTGCCTGCTAGATTAGGTTTTAGAAACAGATGTAAATTAGGTTACTTTGAAGGCCACTTAGAAACTACAGCTGTTGAAGAATATGGCTGCCCATCTACTTGAAGGTGTTAATGGCAGGAAACATATTATGTATGTTTTCCAGCAACTGCACTGGATTTTTGTTCATTTCTGGGTGCAATTTAAGGCATTGATTTTTATTTATAAAGCCTGATGGCTGCAGTCCTGGCTAACTGATAGGCCACCTCTCTCCATGTCTACCTCTGGGATACTTGAACTAATGGTCTCTAGAGTTAAATGTCTGGTGACCAGTGGCAGCATATTCTCAGTAGATATTTGTCTTGGGAATTTTCTTCCCTGTCAGCTATGAGGCAGTCCAAGTCTGTTGATCTTTAGAATGCGGTGCAAGCCTTTTCTCAGGTTTTACTCAAGAGAGTGTGGGAGTTGGTGTTTAATTATGGAGAAGACCTTTTTTTGGCACTGAAGTTGTTTATCTTAAATATAGTGTGTACTCTCATTGTATTTGGTGTAAGTTATAAAGGTGAAGATAAAAAAGTGAGAGACAAAATGTATGAGGCAATATCTTTTATTGGACCAACTTCTGTTGGTGGAAGGGAAAGCTGTCAAGCTACACAGAGTTCTTCTTTAGGTCTGGAGAAGGAAACTAGAGAGCCCAAGCTAAATACAAGGTGGGACAGATTAAGCAGAAGAGACAGCAGGTTCAGTGCCTACAGGTGTTCCAGATGAGATGTCTTCATACTATGAAAAGAGTTACACAAAGACAGGATGGAAGTCAAAGTCCATATTGTGTCTGACAAAATCCAGGAAGCACATAACATACAGAGGATGAATGAAGAGGACCTGGTGAAGATAGCATGTTGGGAGAGGGTGGTAGGAAAGAGACCCCAAGGAAAGCTGAGAAAGCAATAGATGGATTGCATCGAATAAGATGGTAAGCAGGTAGACCTTAGTACTGCCTTGGACAGACGATGGTAGGTGCTTGCACAAACCCACCCCAAATGATGGGATGAGGGAAGATGAAGATTAAGATTAGGGAGCAAATGGTTTAGATTAAATATTGAAATCAGATCTCTAGAAATCAAAAGCAAATACTGGCATTGTTATATGTTAGATAAAGGAATAGATAGTGTGTTACTAGTTTACATTTGTATTCTCTTCTGTGTCAGGCTTATTGATCACATATCCATGGATGATTTTGGCCAGCCACTGCTGTCAGGGGGAGAGGAAAGGATGTAGCCCAAGAATGGATCAGCTGTATCTGTAATTCTTGTGTCTCCCTGAGCGTACAGTAATGGACTGTTGCTGGATACCAGCGCAAGCATCACTAACCTCCCCAAATAAGACAGGGCCATGCCTGCTCACACTTGCCAGCAGAGCTGTCTGGCTCCATAGGGAGCATACATGATATCTGGCTGCCAAGGGGACTGTGCTCTGCACCCTCTTAACAGGTAGCATAGCAGCTACACCCTCCTGGATACTGAGAAGCATCAGGAAGCACAGTTCTTCCTAGAGCTTCCATAGGAAACTGTTAATAACAGACATGCTATTCAGTATCTGTTATTCTGAGTTTCATATGCAAAAATGCACAAAGTCTCTGAAAATCTAACCATCTAAATTTATTGAAAAACATAATTTAAAGTATTAAAGGAAAACAAAATTATAATAATCCACAAGTAAATAGCAATATTCTCCTTTTCAAATCATTCCTTTCTATGTCATTGGAGGCTTTAACACTGTAAAGCGATTCATCACTGAGTGAGTGAGTACACTTTTAAAGTATAAACAAGATAGGGACTTTAGGTTTAGAGTGTTTTCAAGCCTGCTTGTCTGGATTTTACCTGGTCAGATACAAAGGTACATCTAACTTTCGAAGGCCACCTTTTCCTCTCTCCTCCTTTTCCACCTCTTTTTAGAAGAAAATAATAATATACATTGATCACCTCAAGTAATTGCCCATTCAATTCATAACAGCCTCCTCAACTAAACACCACCAACTGGAGTTATAGGGCCAGTTCCTGCAGTTGGATCCATCTGGACACACAAGTCTGCACAATATGTTGTAGATTTGGGGTCATATTTAGGAATCCTGTTTCCCTGTATAGCTGGAGAGTTTATATGCAGTTTTATTTTCTGCATTTTAGTTGACCTGAAGCTGGAACCTGTCAGTAGCAATAGGCTCTCAGTTTGACAGTTTTTTCATTTAATCTTTTAACTTTAAATACCTGAACTTCTGTGAATTCATTGATATTGAGTAAGAGGTTCCCACCCTCATGTTTTCCAGTAATGGAAAGATCTGGAAGGAAAGGTCTTTGGGAATAGCTAGTAGCTAATCTTTTTCTTAAAACTATAAGGAATACAGCATCACAAATGGCATTGCTAAAACAAAACAACAACAAAAATTAGAGTAACACATCTAAATTCATTGAGATAGAAATCATTTCATGCAGGTCTTTTCCTGCGCCGCTTTAGTGAAGACACTACTACCCCAGCAGGAGACAGGAGAGCGTCTCCCATCCGTAGTTAATCCACCTCCCTGAGAGGCAGAAGCTGTGTCAATGGGAAAAGCTCTCCTGTCGACATAGCTCTGTCTATATTGGAGGGGGGGAGAGGCTAGATCAGTATAACTGTCACTCAAGGGTGTGGATTTTTCAGACCCCTTAGTGATGTAGTTATGCCAGTATAGGTTTGTAGTGCAGTGCAGACCTGGGTTTACTGTTGTCTCCCTCCAGTTCAATTCCCAGGCCCTGCATGGGTTATCATTTTTGTGGTTTTTCCTTTTTAATTTAGTTTGCGAGTTCTTTGTCTATTTATTTACCTGTAAAGTACCGTGGCATTAGTAATAAGAGCTTCCCCACCACCTCCCTCTTCCAAAATTCATCATGAATAAAGTCAATTGGATGTGTTAGCATGGATTAGTGGTTGCACAAATATTGTACTGCTACATGTCTATTTCAAGTTGTGCCCTGATGCATATCTACATATTAAAGGAGAAGAATCCTAAGTTCATGCTTCAGATGACACACAGCAGAAGAACTGGAATTAGTGACTCACCATTCACTGAACTTGCTGCGAATATCGTTAAAGGGTTCAGTAGCTTTGCTGGCTCTGGCACTGGGAGCAGTTTGCATTTTCTGTCAGCTTTGTTGAGGTTTTTGGCAGACTTTTTTGTAAGCTTTCGCTGAAGAACCAGGGTCAATGACAGTAAACTCCAGAAGCTGGAAGAGGTGATTTGTCTGAGCTCATCCTTAATTTATCCTCTCTAATATTTTGTCTGTTTTATTTTAAAGTAAAATATTGGAGAAATAGGAAAAATAATCCTAGCAGGTTTATTTGTGCCTTGGTGAATCCATTCTGTTCACATAAAACCACAGTGTTCAGGCCATACATATATAAAGTCCAGAGCAGTTGAGGATGTGAATTCTATTCTCTGCCACCCTTATGGCCTATGGGAATAGCAGCTGTAGCCTCTCTGTGCCACTGGCATTGAGTACCTCTGGATCCATGTGAAATCTACAGTCTTTCCCCTGGCCCACCTCTACCCTGCTCCCATTATGGCTTACTGTGCCAATGGAGGGATCCTTTCCATGAGCTGCAGGAAGTATGCAAGCACTCCAAGGCCACGTTAGGTCGATTTAAAAATGAAGGCGTCCACACAACCAACCCCATTCTGTGAACCTAAAGGGCTCTTAAAATAGACTTCTGTACTCCTCCCTGGTGAGGGGAGTAGTGCTAAAATAGACTTTGCTGGGTCGAATTTTGGGTAGTGTGGACGCAAATCGACGGTATTGGCCTCCTGGAGCTATCCCAGGGTGGTCCATTGTGACCACTCTGGACAGCAGTTTGAACTCCGAAGCACTAGCCAGGTATGCAGGAAAAGCCCCGGGAACTTTTGAATTTCATTTCCTGTTTGGTCAGTGTGGCAAACTCAGCAGCACAGGTGACCATGCAGTCCCCCCAGAATCTTAGAGCATAGAATGTTTCTACGCTCCCCCTATCATCTTCGTCCCTGAGGTTATCGCAGATTAGAAGGCGAAAAAAACGCACTCGTGATGACGTGTTTTCTAAGCTCATGCAGTTCTCCTGCACTGATAGGGCACAGCTTAATTCAGTGGCCGAGGCCAGGAAAGAATTAAGTGAGCGTGAAGAGTGGAGACAGGACGTGATGCTGAGGCTAATGGGGGAGCAAATGGACATGATGAAGCGTCTGTTGGAGCTGCAGGAAAGCCAACAAGAGCACAGACCCCCGCTGCATCCACTGTATAACCGCCTACCCTCCTCCCCATGTTCCATAGCCTCCTCGCTCAGACGCCCAAGAATGTGAGGTGGGAGGCTCCAGGTACCCAGCCACTCCACTCCAGAGGATGGTCCAAGCAACAGAAGGCTGTCATTCAAACAGTTTGATTTTTAGTGTGGCTACAATAAGCAATGTGGCCTTGTCCTTCCCTCCTCCCCACTCCACCCGGGCTACCTTGTCCGTTATCTCATTTTTTTTAATTAATAAAGAAAGAATGCATGGTTTCAAAACAATAGTTCCTTTATTTCGAAGGGGGGAGGGTGGTTGGCTGACAGGGAATTAAAATCAACAAAGGGGCCAGGTTCGCATCAAGGAGAAATACACACAACTGTCACCTGGCCAGTCATGAAACTGGTTTTCAAAGCCTCTCTGATGCAACAGCAGTGGTGATGGTGGGCTGAGCGGGCTCCATGCTTGCCACGGTATGGCATCTGCACAGGTAACCCAGGAAAAAAGGCACGAAACATATGTCTGCCGTTGCTTTCACGGAGGGAGGGGCAACTGACGACATGTTGGCCCCTGGCTCCAGCTTCAGCTACTTGTGCCCATTTGCAGCCAGTGTTAAGTTAAAGCTAGAACTAGGTGAATAGCTGAACTTTGGGGGTTCGCTGTTAGCCCTGAAAAAAAAATCAAGAAAATTGTTTTGCATCTAATAGAATGCAGAAATTCTGAAAAAAATCATGAAATCAAAAATAGTCAACAGATTTCATTTTGGGGCACCTTTTAACATTAAAGTAAAGGAAATGAAGGGCTATGTTCACAAAATGGCTGAAGGAGTCGGAGGTGGTATTTGCCTCCCTTGTAACTTTTAGCCCAGGGACTCGGGCACTCTCCTGGAATATGGGAGGCCCAAGTTCAAATCACTGTGCCATATCAAGCAGAGGTGGAAATTGAGCCTCAAATTCACACATCCTAAGTGAGTTACTAGCTAGTGGGTTAGAAGTTGTAAGGGGGCTAGAGGTGACACCACCACCTCCTCCAGCCACTTGGTGAATGGCGTCTGAAAAATATTTGGCTGAAAATATCTGGGAAATGTGTCAAATTTGCAAATAGCTTTGGATCTACTGGAACATTGTTTTTTGGCAAATAAACTATTTGTCAAAAAATAATAATGCCCAGCTAAAATATTCCTTAGACTGCTCTAACTCTGTGCAGAAGAGCCAGCCCTACACAGGAGCTGAACCAAGAACAAGAGAGTGATAAGGTGAACTTTAAACCACCTGTGTGCTCACTCATTTAACCTGCACACTGAGTGGATCAGCCATATCCCTGTATACAGACCTGCTAAGACACTTCCATGTTCTCACTACTCTGATAAAATGCCACAGGAGGAGACAAAGGAGTAGAGAGATCAAGCGTTTTCCTGGTGCTGTTAATATTTCTGTTCATTTTAACAGCATCACTATTGCTCAAGGCCTCATACCTATTGCACTTAGAGGCAGGCAACTGTATTTCCCCCGTTTTGTAAATAAGGTAACTAAGAAGTTGTATAAGGTCATTTGAGGCAGAGTGGAGAATAAGACCCAGATCTCTAACATGAGAGCCTACTCACATCTACTTTGCTACAGTGCCTTTCAGAATAAATGTTCAAATTTATGTGCTTGACTGTGCTGTCCGTAACTCAAGTGACTAGGAAACACTCTACTCCCAGGGTCAGGAATTGGGTGTCCACTAGTCTCCACCATTTATTTTGGGTTTTGTGCTAAATAAAACCCGGGAATCCTGGTGCCTACCATTCTATTGTCATCTCACAAACAGTTGATATGTGGGCAGGGTTTTGGGGTCTCAGTTTTAGTTCCCACATCACAAGCACGCTGATTGGCAGACTCAGCACAGAGGCCAAGAACTATATGGGGCCACAATGATTGAACTGTCCCAGTAGTGCCTCGAGGAAGTCCACCTCCAGCCAGGATTTATGGTACATTGACACAGCAGCTAGGAGGTGTGGTTCCCAGCTCAGGTACATGCATAAACTGTTCTTGAGCTAATGTCTAAAAATAGCAGTGTGGCCATGGCAGCTCAGGCTAGCTGCATGAGTACAATCCCATTTGATCTCCCTGGGTGCATAGTTAGGTGGCTAGCCCAGGCCATGGTGGCCCCACTGCTATTTTTAGGTGATAGTTTGAGACCGTTTCAGTGGTAGCCGTGTTAGTTGGTATCAGCAAAAAAAATGAGTCATCCTTGTGGCACCTTAGAGACTAACAAATTTATTTGGGCATAAGCTTTCGTGGGCTAGAACCCACTTCATCAGATGTATGAAGTAAAAGATACAGGAGCAGGTATAAATACATGAAAGGATATGGGGTGCTTTACCAAGTGTTAAGTCAGTCTTAAGAGATAAATCAATTAACAGCAGGATATCAAGGGAGGAGAAATAACTTTTGAAGTGGTAAGAGAGTGGCCCATTACAGACAGTTGACAAGAAGGTGTGAGTAACAGTTGGGAGAAATTAGTATTGCAGAAATTAAGTTTAGGTTTTGTAATGACCCAACCACTTTATTCAGGCCTAATCTGATGGTATCTAGTTTGCAAAAACGCATCAGATTAGGCCTGAATAAAGACTGGGAGTGGTTGGGTCATTACAAAACCTAAACTTAATTTCCCCAATACTAATTTCTCCCTACTGTTACTCACACCTTCTTGTCAACTGTCTGTAATGGGCCACTCTCTTACCACGGAAGTTTATGCCCAAATAAATTTGTTAGTCTCTAAGGTGCCACAAGGACTCCTCGTTTTTTTTAGTTTGAGAAGGAATATCTATCCAATGTGTGAATTACACCTCCCAGCTGCTGTGGAGATGTCCTCTGAGCCATGCTGGCAGAATAGTTTGTGGGGAGTAGCTTGCCTTGCTGCAGCCCTTTAGATGGAGAGGACATCATTCGCTGTAGTTGTGAAATTAATGTCTTTCACTGGGATTCAATATTAAAAATTAGTGTATTTATCTTTATGGGTATTTGCAATGATATAAATTAGCTTATTAAATAATTTGCACTAAATATCACCAATGAGGCTGCACAAAACATGGCATCTTAGAAAACCTGGCTCATAATTTACAGGTATGTCTTTGAGGCAATGTGATAAAGCAGTTTATGGGCAATAGCTGAAAGTATATTAAAATAAAGTTTCTTATTCTACCCCTGCTGTAGTGGGAGAAAAGGTAACTTTTTAGTAAATATATTCTTTAAGAAACAATCTTGAAAGATATAAAAAAATGCATGAAATTAGGTGTGCAATATCTGTATTACAGACGTTTGCCAGTAAACTTGTAGTTTAAGTTACAGGTAACTTTCTTCACATAAAAAGCGACAAGGAGTCCTGTGGCACCTTATAGACTAACAGACGTATTGGAGCATAAGCTTTCCTGGGTGAATACCCACTTCGTCGGATGCATGTAGACTAACACGGCTACCCCTCTGATATTTTCTTCACATAGTTAGTTATGTGGTCTTTTCATCTAATTCCATCTTAATAAAAATATGTTTTTACTTTTAATACTACCTTTAAGTTTTCATGCAGAGACTAAGACAAGGACTTTTTTCCTATCCTTTTTCAGATTTCAATATCATCTTCCTGCTACCCTCTAGATTCTTCTTCTATGTACACACACACACATTTTTTATATATATATATATATATATTCAATAATGAGTGTGTATTATTGAAGGTCATAAAAATTATATAGTCAAAAATGCCAGTCTAGTTTTTTCTCCCCACTTCTTTGAGTTCCCTCTCCGCAATGAAATTTGTGCACAGCTCTGAAGGCAGTACAGAGGTAAGGATGGCAATACTCCAATCCCCCTAAAATAAACTTGTGATCCCCCTGCAACTCCCTTTTGGGTCAGGATCCCCAATTTGAGAAACGCTGGTCTCCCCCCGTGAAATCTGTGTAGTATAGGGTAAAAGCACACGAAAGACCACTAATGATGTGTTTTTCATGGCCATGAATTTGGTAGGGCCCTAATTATAAAAGTGGAATTAACAAGATGCAGACTACACATAAGGGTCCGATCCTGTAATGTGTGAGTGTGTGCAATTCCCGCTCACTTCATTTGGGAGGTGATCTTCACAGAAGGATCCAAGAGGTGCTCAGGATTGCCCCCCTCCAAACAGAGGTGAGGCATGGGGGGCACACAGAGTTACATGTCACTGTCCCCCCATTCTGCAAGCAAAGAGCTGCCCAGCTGAAGGAGGCTGCATCTCAGCTCTGCTGACTCTGCAGCCGAACACCACCTCCTGGGTCTTAGTGCCAGTCGTGCTCTCCTTCTGTGTGCTGGGAGCCTTCCTGTTTTCTATTCTGTGCAACAGTGAGTGCCCGCGTTGGGATTGGGCAAGGGGGAGTGTGGGGAAGAGGCAGTGGGGAAGGAAGGAGGTGAAATAGGGGGAGTGGAATGTGGGAGTGAAGGGAGGGGGGGATGAAGAAGAGAAGGGGATAGGGGAATCGTGGGGGGGGAGAGCAGGAGCCCAGCGTGCGGTGTCCCCCTCGGCAGCAGCTGGGGCTCCCCCATTAAGCAGGCCCTCAAACCCTCACCCTCACCCTGACAAGCCCTAAACTTGGACCCCCCTCATCCCATAGTTTTCAGACCAATTTTCTAATTTATCAAGTTTATTTTAAATTTTAATCCTGTCCTCCAAATTGAAGGAAATTTAAGGGGCAAGGCTTGATAGGCAATACTTTTTTCTAGAGGTCTTCAAGCTTTAAGGTGTCAGAGTTCTGGGGTAGGGGACATGGCTCAAGCAGCTCATGGTCAGGTTTCCAGGCTGAGGTCAATACCAGAGGTCAGAACTTGTGTTGGGGTTCCAGAAGGTCAGAATCCAAGTAAGAGCCAAAGTTGATCTTGGGAGATCAGAGGCAGAGTCAGTCATGACAGCCCACTAAGAATCTGCAGTGCTGTCTTGGCACTTCCTGGTATGTTCTGTGGGCTTATATAGAATCAAGAGGACAATCAGGATCCACCTAAGTGGCTGCTAATCGGGTCACACTATGGTAAGTGCTGCATGGGAATGTCTGCTGCAGTTTGCAGGGAGAAGGGGGCAGGCAGGTTACAGCTGCCGCCAAGTGGCCTGGAGGCTCTGCCCACTCAGGTTTGAGTCCTGCCAATCCTCACGTCATGCACACAATCTTCTAGGGGCAAACCCCATATACTGGGCTGGGTTTATCTGCGTAGACTGTCTGGAAGGCCACTATGAAGTCAGGCATATGGAACTGAGACACCTGTTCCCAGGGGTGCACCTCAGGGCTATAACGTTCCCAGTCAATGAGGGAAATCAAATCACATTTGATTTTAGAATTTAAAATCTCATAGACATCATACTGATCATGACCCTGGACCAGAACTGGAGTGGGCAGTAGTTGTTGTCAGTGACCAAAAGAGTTGTCAGTGTGCAGCTTCAGCAGTGATATGTGGAACAACTGGTGTAACCTGATAGATTTGTGCAACTGGAGCTTGACGGTCACTGAGTTGATCACTTGGCGAATCAGATACAGGCTGAACAATTTGTGACGAGGCTGGTCCGTATGGTGGTGTACTGAAAACTAGACCTTTTGTCCAACTGCAACTGTTGGACCTTTCTGGTGCTGGTGGCCAGCGTATAGCTTGTAGTCCCTCTTGGCATTTTCAGGATGTGCCTGAAGCTCCTCCTGGACTTGTGGATCTGTCATACCCAGTTTGTGGAGACCAGGATGGAAACCAAAGTTTGCATTAAATGGACTTTGCCCAGTGAAAACATAATGGGCTTATTATCGGCTAATTCTGCGTGCGGCAGGAAAGCCAACCAGTCATTCTGCTGATAATTTATAAAGCACTGTAGATACTGTTGTAAGACCTGATTCATTTTCTTGAACTGGCCATCAGTCTGTGGGTGATAGGCAGAAGATGTATTGGCACGGCCGACAAGCAACTGCAGGGTTTTGTGCCAGAACTGCAACACATATTGCAACTGCAACAGCTGTGACCTGTGCAGGAAGTCCATGGAGAAGGACAATGTGTGTCACCAAGAATTGAGCTGACTCTTCCATGGTGGGTAGGTGTACAATAGGGAGAAAGTGGCCATTTTGATTAACTGATTGACCACAGTGAAGATGACAGTGTATCAGTCAGACTTGGGGAGCTCCGCTACAAAATCCAAGGTGATGGTCTCCCATGGTCTAGCCAGAGTTTCTGCAGCTATTAGAGTGCCGAGGGCTCTCATGCATGGCCTCCTGGTGCAAGCACATACCTTACAAGATTCTACATAGGAGTTTACCCATTGCTTGTATCCAGGACCACCAGAAGGAGCAGGCAATCAGGCAAAGGATCTTGAGGTGGACGAAGTGGCCTGCTATCCGGGAGTCTCAGCTGAATCTCAAAACCTCCAGTTGGGGACATCCTGACAGAACGTATAGGTGACCCTTGACATAGAATAAGCCATCCTGTTTCTGATGTTGCCCCTTGCTTTTGACCTCAAGTTCCTTGGGTGGGAGCTTCTCCCCCCCTGCTGTGCATATCAGAAACATGAGGTCTTGGGAAGTGGCAGCATCCAGGAAATTGCAGGGCTTGAGGATGAATAGTGGCTCCATGCAATAGGGGTCTTGGCTGGTAAGGTACTTCCCTTTTTGGGACTGGGCATTGATGGCTTTGTTCTTGACCCTGGAGTGGGTAGGTAATGGTGAAGTTAAAACATATGAACAACAGGGCTCAGCAGAACTGTCTTTGGTTTAGCACCTTAGCCTTTCAAAAATATTCTAGTTTTTTATGATCTGTGTACACCTGTATAGGGTGCCTGGCCCCTTCCAGGTAGTAGTGCCACTCTTCAAAGCCGGACTTGATCACTAGAGTTTTTTTTCGTAGGGTTTCGTGATATTCTGTTGGAGTAAGCTTCCGTGAGGAGCTGACACAAGGGAGGAGATGTCTTTGGGTAGTATGATCCTGATGGCAGAATTGGAGGCATCAGTGTCAATGACAATGGGCCTCACTGGGTTGTGGGGTGTCAAGAATGACACACTGGTGAAGGCACTCTTGAGCTGGTTGAACACCTGTTGTGCTGCCGGGGACCAGATGAAGGTGTTCTTGCATTGAAGTGCTATCAACAGGGTTATCTGGCCCAAAAATCCAGGAAAGAAACATCTATAAAAGTTAGTGAACCCCAGGAAGTGTTGCAGCTTCTTGATGTTTCAAGGGGCCACCTAGGTCTGAACAGCATCCACTTTTCTGGGATCCATTTGGAGGCCCTCGGGCAACAAGATGTAGCCCAAGAACTCCATGGAACGTTGATCAAAGTTGCACTTTTCAAGTTGTGCATATAAACTATGTTGGCGGAGCCAATCCAGAACTGATCAGACGTGCTAGGTATGTTGCCTTGGACTCTGGAGAAGACAAGAATGTTGTCAAGGTAAACTACGACGTACTGGTCTAGGATGTCATGGACTACATTGTTCACAAAATGCTGAAAAGTGGCAGTGGCATTTGTGAGACTGAATGGCATTAACAAGTATTCATAATGGCCACAGCAGGTTTAAACAGCTGTTTTCTATTTATCCCCTGCTCTGATCCTTGCCAGGTTGTAAACTCACAGGTTGAGCTTAGTGAGTACCTGGGTTGATTGCACGTGGCCCAACAATTCTGGGATGAGAGGAAGTGGGTACCGATTTCTGACAGTTACTTGATTGAGGGCCTGATAATCCATGCATAGGCACAGGTTCCCATCTTTCTTTTTGACAAAAAGAAGGGCGTTGGCAGCGGAGGTTGATAGCCAGAGTAACCCTTTGGCAAGATTCTCCTGGAGATATAGCCACAGGGCTGGCAGTTCTAACATCGCATAGATGTGGCTGAAGAGTATCTTGGCCCCAGGTTGTAGGTTAATCGGACAGTCATAGTCTCAGTATGCTGGTAGGACGTCCACTTTTTTTTTTTTTTCTAAAGACATCCAGGTATTTGTGGTACTTATTGGGAAGAACAGGGGTTGATTTTAGTGGTGGTCTCACCTGACCCATGGCCAGGGTCAGAAGATTTCTAAGCAGTAATCCAGTCTCTGGCTGGCCTCCATCAGGTGGTATGTGCAGGCAGATGTGCTGAAAGAATTCAGAGTGGAAACAGATTTTCTGTTCTCACCACAAGATGTGCGTGTCATGTGTTGCCAACCAGGAGATGCCAACAATTATGGGAAAGTGCGGTAAAAAGATCACTCCAAATCTTAGGATTTCTCAGTGATTCTAGATAACAGTTTCCAAAGGCATGGTCTCCTGGGTCACCAGGTCTGAGGACAGGAACTAGCTGTTTTATAGTCTCTATGAGGTCAGGAGTTACCTTTGGCTGTGCTGGCATGTCCAGTGTTTGGGCAGTGTCAGCATCCATGAAGTTGTCTGCTGCCCTGGAGTCCACAAGTGCACGTTGTGGGAGAACTCATCAAGGTTCACCCGGAATGTAGAGGAGGACCTGAACTTGGAGATGTAATGAGAGCTTGCCGTGCCTTGGGCAAGCTTTTGTAAGGGGATGGATGTCTCAGGACCCACAACAGGCAGCCGGCAAGTGCGTGGCTAGGTTCCCCTCAGTAGAAACACAAACTGTGGTGGGAATGGCATTCTCTTTCCTTGGGAGTCACCTGGTGGTGGGCTGCATTGAGTTGCATGGGCCCTGGGACCAACCCAGGATTGTTACTGAGGAGACTTAGCTGGGATGTGGCACTGACCCATTCCTTTCTCTATGTCACTGGCGTAGTCTGTTATCGATCCATATGGCATGATCAAAAAAGGCATCCAAATGGGTTGGGGTTTTCATGCGAGGTAGTTAATCTTTAATTGCCTAATGCAAACCCCACTGAAACTGGTGGAGCTGTGCCTCCTCATTCTACTCCATGTCAGAGACAAGTTGTCTGAAGTGGGTGGTGTAGGAGGCAACGGATTCCTCCCCTTATTGTAGTTTTCGCAGGGCTGCGACAGCTAAAACAGTGCAGTAGGGATCATCCAGAATGACAAAAAACACCTGAAAGAAAGCATCCCAGTTCAGCCGTGTTGGCATTCCTTGTTCTAGCCAGAGTCAGGCCCAATCTAATGCCTCTTCCTTTAAGAGGCTAATTACAAATCCTGCCTTAGCTAGATCAGTAGCGTAGGACTTGGGGTGGAGCAGGAATTGCACATGACAACGATTAAGAAACCCTCTAAATTTGTGGCATTCTCCATTGAAGCATTCAGGGTGGGGGAAGGTTGGCCCCACATCCAGGGGCCAGGTGCAGAACGTTTCTGGAGTGCAGTATTCTCGCCTTGGAGCCTGCTCCCCAGGAGTGCACTGCACCAGTTGAGTCCGCAGCGCAGCATCTGCACCTACAGGATCTGGCTTTGCAATGAGAGCTGCAACACTTGTGCTCTCAATGTAGGGAGTTCCTCCTGGGGATGGTCAACCCATTCAGACGTTTCTAGTGTCCTTTGAGACATGCCAGGCATGAGATAACCCACTGCCTCCATGTTCCTGTAGGGATGGCCTTCAGCATGGGATAGGGTTGGTCCAGGCAAACAGTCAGGGTTCTGGGACAAAGGTCTGGGCTTGAGCAGCTCAAGGTCAGATTTCCGGGTTGAGGTCAGTACCAGAGATCATAACTTCTGTTGGGGTTCTGGGTCCCGAGTGATGGTCAGAATCCAAGTCAGAGCCATAGTGGATGCTGGGAGCTCAGCAGCAGAGTCAATCGTTGTAGCTCACTGGTAATCTACATGTTGCCTGGATGCATCCTTGAACACTCTGTGGGCATATATGGGGTCAAGGGGCCAATCGGGAGCCTCCAAAGCAGCTGTCAGTTTGGAGCTTTTGGATAGGACTTCGTATAGTGTTCATCTTCTGTGGTTTGTGGATCACAGGGAGTGGCTAAGTTACAACTGCCACAAAGTGGAGCTTGCCCACCCAGGTTCAAGTCCTGCCAGTCATTACAGGTGGCTGGTATTGCTTTGTCACCATAATACAACAATAATATAACAATGTCTTTAAATATTGTCATCTTTTGGTTTGACTAAGTTGCTAGTTTCTTACTGTTATATTTTTTCTTATCCAGGGAAATTATCGCTTCATGAAACTTTTACTTGCTCGTAGAGCAAACTGGATGCAAAAGGATTTAGAAGAAATGACTCCTTTACATTTAACTACCCGCCACAAGAGTCCCAAGTGCTTAGCTTTGTTGCTAAAATACATGGCACCAGGCGAAGTGGATACACAGGACAGAAACAAGGTAAAATACTGCTTTAGTGACAGTTCTTGTGACAGTTTTAATCCAATTCCAATTAATAAAACAGATAAATATGAAAGAAACACATCTATTATTTCTGTTAACTTGTCAGATATGTTTCCTATATCTGAAACCGTTGTTCTTCTTCAAGTGCTTGCTCATGTCGATTCCATTCTGGGTGTGCGTGCACCCATGTGCGTGGTCATCAGAGTTTTTTGTCTTTGCTGTATCCATAGGGCCGGCTGTGGCGCCCACTTGAGTGCCACACTCATTCATTGGTATATCAGGCACTGCCAGCCCTACGGCCTCTCAGTTCCTTCTTACCGCTCGTGGTGGTTAGTCGGAGCGCCTTTCCTTGCATAGGAAGGGCTAGTGGTTTCATCTCTTCTGACTTTGAGCCTTAGGGCCTTGTAAATAGTTGTTTATAGTAATTAGTATTAACCAGTTTTAAAGTGTAGTTAGAAGTTAGAAGTTATAGTCCCAGCGGGGACTTTGACCCAGGTGGGGCATGCCCCGGTCGGGGTTTAAGCCCTGCGCAGACTGTAACAGGCCTATGCCTATAAGTGACCCCCACAGCAGCTGCCTCAAGTGCTTGAGGAAATCACATGTGAAGGACAAGGTAGTATTTGTAAAACTTTTTGACCCAGGACTCAGAAAGAGCAGGATATTCGTTTGCGGGCTCTCCTCATGGAGGCTGCCCTTCGTCCAGCTTCCAAGCCATCCCACCAAATCTCGCCTAGTACCTCAGCCTTGGTGCGCAGCGCACCCTCGGCATCGGGCTCTGCCCGGCACTGATTCCCATCTCTGGTGCTCAGAAAGAAAACAAAGAAGCATGGCTCCCCAGCACCAGGCAAGAAAGGCCATGGGGCATTGGGCAAAGGACCCAGTTTGGGCTGCCCTGCCACTCTGGAGCCACGTGGATGTGCCTCCCCGGTCAGTGCCCTTAGTCCTTAAAGGATCCACTACCAACTCCCGGGAGCAGTAGGGGACCCAAACTTCTGACAGCATCGACGCCTTCCCAAGCTCCCCCGGCGCTGAGAGAGCAGAGGCCTCCACCTGCACTGTGCGTGCCGCAGGAAGCAGCAAAGGCTCCCTACGAGGGTAAGCCAGCTGCTAAGACCCCTCAGGGAGCAGTGGAGCGCTGCTGATTCCCTGAGACATGGTAGTGCTCTCCATCTCCACACCGCCAAATCTCCGGCATCGCAGCCCAGATCCTCTGGGGCTCGCCCTTGGTCAGCAGCACCGTGATTGTGGTCCCCGCCATCTCAACTCGGATTGCCTTGGGGGAGGTGCCAGTCTCTGTTCCACCTGCACCATTCGCCCTCCCAATTGTTGCCTTCTCAGCACAGATCTCGGTCACCTGCCCGATGGGAGCACTCCCCATAGTGATTCTGGTACCCCCGGCACCAGTCCCCTTGATAACAGCACCGATCCTCCCACTCCAAACACCGATCTCTGGTGACGACTGTCATCAGACAGATACAGCCATCGACAGCCCTGCCATGGTCACTGGAAGCGGATTCCTCCAGCATGAAAGGGCAGTTCAACCCCTTGCCAAGACCCCACAGGCGTGAATGGGCACCTGCAGCTGCCTCAACATCGATGGTGCCGCCTTGGCAGCATGGCCAGTAGCATTATTGGAGCACCTGGGGCATACCGGTGATGACGATGCCCTCTTTGCACCACTCATCTACTGCTGCCTTGGAGCAACAGCTGGCGGCACCGGGCTCGGTGCATCAGACCCGCTCGGAGGTCGGGATAGAGGAGACAGCGCCCCCCCCCCTCTCCCCGAAACCCCTCTCCCCCATGGGGGATGATGCCCTGGAGCCTCCCCCGGCGGTACAGTCATCATCCTCATCCCCGGACAATGTGGTCGCGGGACCATCGAGGACCAGCCCACCAGACTATTTTAGGGAACATCAGGCCCTGTTTCGACAGGTGGCCGAGAACTTGGGCCTAGAGGTGGAGGAGATGGCCAAGCAGGTGGACACTTTGTTCAATGTCCTCTCAGCCTCTACCCCGGCATGTTTTGCACTACCAGTGCATGACGGGGTCCTGAAAATTGCCAAGGCCGCTAGCAAACCCAGTCATCCCTCCCACCTCCAAAAGGGCTGAAAAGAAGTACTTTGTCCTGGCCAAAGGTTCGAGTACCTTTATACCCACCCACCTCCGGGCTCGCTGGTTGTCCCTGCAGCCAATGAAAGGGCCAAGTAGGGGCACACTAGTTCAACTCCCAAAAATAAAGAGGCCAAAAGACTGGACCTTTTGGGAAGAAAAGTTTATTCAACAGCCAGCCTGCAGTTCCAGGTGGTGAACCATCAGGCCCTCTTGGTATAATTTTAACGTATGGGACTCCCTCCCTAAGTTCAAGGAGTTCCTTCTTCAGGGTCTGGCCCAGGAATTCAGCACCCTGGTGGAGGAGGGCACCGCAATGACAATGTGCTCTCTCCAGATGGCGTGGGATGCGGGCGGACTCGGTGGCTAGAGTGGTCACGTCAGTGGTGATCATGAGGTACAGCTCCTGGTTTCAGACCACTAGCTTGTCCCAAGAGTTGCAGACCTCTATCCAAGACCTCCCATTCGCTGGGAATGGTCTCGTTTTGGAGCAGACTGATGCGAGGCTGCATAGACACTTGGGTCACCCTTCGCTCGCTGGGCATGCATACGCTGCAGTCTGTAGAGAAACAGTTCCGGCTGCCCCCACCACCAAGCCTTGGCAGCCTCATCAAGGGCCTGAAAGGAGAAGGGATAGAGACACGAGCTTTAGTCGTCACCGCCCTTCCTCCTCCCGCTCACCTGCGCAGCCTGGCCCAGTGAAGCATCCCGGGAGCCAGAAGCGTTCGTTTTGAAGGTGCACTTGAGAGCGACGCCCCAATCAATTCCCCAGATCCACCTTGTTCTTTCCTTGACCGTCTTCATCCCTACCGTTCGGCCTGGTCACCGGTCACAACAGACCGTTGGGTGCTGTACATAGTATCTCGGGGCTATAACCGGCAATTTTCGGCCGCCCCTCCCTCCCAATCCCCTCTTTCCCATCCCTCTTCGAGCAACTCCTCGTCCAAGAGGTCGAGAACCTCCTGCTCCTGGAGGCAGTGAAGGAGGTCCCTCGGGACATGAAAGGAAAAGGGTTCTATTCCCACTATTTCCTAATCCCAAAAGCAAAAGTGAGCCTCAGACCTATTCTGGACGTGCATCACTTCAACAAGTCTTTCAGAAAGTTGAAGTTTCGCATGGTCTCCCTGGCCTCCATCATCTCCTCCCTGGATCCAGGAGACTGGTACCCTTGACTTGAAGGACGCTTATTTCCATATTCCAAGGTCACAGACTTTTCCTCCGTTTCATAGTGGGTGGACGCCATTTTCAATTCACAGCGCTGTCCTTTGGCCTTTCATCAGCCCTGAGGGTGTTCACAAAATGTATGGCGTCAATGGCTGCTTACCTAAGACGTCGAGGAGTCTGGGTCTTCCCGTATCTTGACAACTGGTTCATCAAGGGTCGGTCTCGGGAGCAAGTGCAGAGGACCCTCAATCTGGTGCGTTCCACCTGCCGCAACCTGAGCCAAAACCACAGTTGTTACCATCTTTTATACCATCTAAGGGACTGTCGAATAAAAGATTTTTTTCCTTCTAAAAACTCTTCAGCAAAAGGGAACATGGGATGTTGTTAAAATGAAAGCCTTATTTAATACTTTATATTTCAAATGCTTTAACTGTTTTTCCTTCCTTTTTTATATTTAATAAAAGGTTAAAAGGGTTTTTAGTGATGTATTTGCCATAGTACAAAGCAGGCTGAGGTCTCTGTATTTCAAACCCCAGACCTTGTTTAACATGGTTTGATATTGGATATTGACTGTGGTATGAAAACACCTTTGGCCTATTTATTCCATCTAAATTAATACAGTTGTGGATTAATTTGCTCAAGGTCACACAGCAAGTCAAGTGGCAGAGCTCTGTTTACTTGGGCCATTGTCTTAGTATGGATTTATATATAAGGATGTTATGGGGCTGCTATAGATTGCAGTAATCTATCTTAAGTTGTAAATTTTGAGAGTGTTTGTGGGTAGAGCACTTCCTAACCACAGAACCTGCACGTAGTGGGGAGTAAAGACCTGTGTTCGGAGGGCATGAATAAAGACAATCCCTGGGTAGGCTCAAAAGGAGTAAAAATACATCCTCTGTGTTTGTCAGGAGGGAGTAAACAAACAAAACTCGTTTGCATGAAGGGAAGTGAACAAAACCTGTTACCTGTTTCTGAGTCATTGACAACTTTAAAGCAAATTATCTCGAATGTTTATGGATCAGTGCTCTAACAGATAAAGAACAAATAGGGTACTAAGTTCTACAGACCACCAAATCACATTGGAGAATAGGATTACCAGCTCCTTAAGCAACTATCTATAATTTGCAGGGTAAAAGGCTGTATTATCATGCAGGACTTTAATCTGAGTGACTTGCTGGATGTCTCATGCTACCAGTACTAAAACATTGTTGGAATTTCTAAAAATTATAGATGACAGTTTCCTAACTCAAAAAGTGTTGTGTCTGTCACAGGAGAATTCTATACAAGATCTCCTCTTGACAGATTAAGAGAAATTGATCACAGAACTAAAAATTAGTGGTATCTTAGGTACAAGTGATCCTGAATTGATTACATTTATTGTGTGCAAACAGATAAAAGTCCAAACCAATAATATATGTACTTGATGTTTTTAAAGGGCCAATTTCACAAAGCTGAATGGGAACATTCAGTAGGAATAGGAAAGTTATATTACCTCTATTTGGCATTGGTGCAATTAATATCCGAATACTGTGATAGTTTCTGGTGTCAACAATTGAAGAAGGATGTCAATAAATTGGAGTGTGTTTAGAGAAGAGCCACGAAAATGATTAAAGGATAGAAAACATATGTTATATTGAAAGACGTAAGGAGCTCAATCTGTTTAGTATAAGAAAGAGAAGATGAAGGCTGACTTGACCACAGTCTATAAGTACCTACATGGGAAACATAAATTTGATAATACAGGGCTCTTCAATCTAGCAGAAAAAGTTATAACAAGATCCGTTGGTTGGAAGTTGAAACTAGACAAATTCAGATTAGAAATGAGGTCCACATTTTTATCTGTGTGGGTAGTTAACCATTGAAACAATTTACCAAGGTTTATGGCGGATTCTCCATCATTGGAAATGTTTAGATCATGATTGGACGTTTTTCTAAAAGATGTGCTGGAATTAATTCAATAAACAGGAATTAATTCAAGGAAGTGGTATGCTGGAAGTCAGATTAATGGTCCCCTCTGACTTTATAATGTATGACTATGGGCTTGTCTTCACTACCGGGGTAAGTCGACCTAAGTTACGCTGCTCCAGCTACGTGAATAACTACCGGGAGTACCAGGGTCAACCAGACCGCACTCTGCCATTGATTTAGCAGGTCTTCACTAGACCCGCTAAATCGACTCCTGCATCGATTGTAGGAGCGTTGATCTCCCCATAGTGAAGACCAGCTCTATGAAAACTCTTTTGTATGTGTGTCGGTATAGGAAGTAAACACAGTCCCTGTGTATGGAAGGAGGGAGGGAACAAAACCCTTATGTGTGTGGGAGAAAGCACAGTCCTATGATGAGGGAAAGGGCTTTGGGGATTGTCTCAGGCCCAGCAAAGAAAAACACACTACACAGTTAACCTGTGCACATATGTTAATGCTGAATATTTACTAACATTTCTGGAGTTCCAATTAAGTTTGTGCTACCCTGCCATGGAGAGTAAACAAGTTGTGTGTAGCATGTTTCCTTGTTTGTTATAGGGAGAAGGAAGCTCCTAGTGAAGTGAAATCTGTCTGTCTCAGTGGAAATGTGCTATGTGGACATTATGCATAATTAAGAGGTGTCCTATATCTTTGAATGTCCTTGTTTTTTAATGGTTTGTGAGTTTTTGAAGTCAAATAGATGAAATCACTGTGACGGGTTGAATCACAGAACCCCCCCTTGGGAGCTGCCACCTGATGTGCCAAGATCACGTCTGCCCCTGCTTTCCTGCCCCATCAGCTTAGGACTTCAATGCCCTGCCTGGTTTGAGCCAGACTCGCTAGCCTGCTGCAAACCCAGACCCAGGTCTGAATCATGTCCCCTAACAGCTGTAGGCTTAACTGAAAGCAACTTACAGAAGTATTCCTGTCTTTAACACTCAGATGCCCAACTCCCAGTAGGGTCTAAACCCAAATAAATCGGTTTTACCCCGTATAAAGCTTATACAGGGTAAACTCATAAATCGTTCGCCCTCTATAACACTGATAGAGAGATATGCACAGCTGTTTGCCCACCCAGGTATTAAGACATACTCTGAGTTAATTAATAAGTAAAAAGTGATTTTATGAAATACAGAAAGTAGGATTTAAGTGGTTCCAAGTAGTAACAGACAGAACAAAGTAAGTCACCAAGCAAAATAAAATAAAACACGCAAATCTGTGTCTAATCAAACTGAATACAGATACTCTCACCAGTTCCAGAATGCTTCCTTTTACAGACTAATCTCCTTTTAGTCTGAGTCCAGCAATCACTCACACCCCTTGCAGTCACTATCCTTTGTTCCAGTTTCTTTCAGGTATCTTTTGGGGTGGAGAGGCTCTCTCTTTAGCCAGCCGAAGACAAAATGGAGGGGTCTCTCACGGGCTTAAATAGACTTTCTCTTGTGGGTGGAGACCCTGTCCTCACTCCTATGCAAAGTCCAGCTACAAAATGGATTTTTGGAGTCACCTGGGCAAGTCACATGTCCATGCATGACTGAGTTCCTTACCAGCCAAGACACATTCCTGGGAAAGTCCAGATGTGGATTGGTGTCTTCAAGTTCATTGTTGGCTAAGTGTTTCTTGATGGGGAACTTACTGAAAATAGTCTTTTCTCAAGAAGCTGACCAGCTTCTTCACTACAGCCTACTTAGAATCAAACAAGTATGCAGCCAATATTCATAACTTTGTATACAAAAATGATACATGCATACAAATAGGATTAATAGATTCAGTAGATCATGACCTTTACAGAGATATGTTACATGGCATATGTAGCATAAAACAATTCTAGTTATGTTATATATATATATATATATATATATATATATACACACACACACACACATACATAAGCACATTTCATAAAGCCTTATGGGTGGCACCGTCACAATCACATGATATGAAAACTCTTGTCCAATGTCCAGAACTTCATACTGAAACTAAGGGTCTGCCTACACAGCAATTAGACATCTGCGTCTGGCCCGTGCCAGCTAACTTGGGCTCGTAGGGCTCAGGCTGCGGGGTTGTTTCATTGCTGTGTAGAATTCTGGGCTCAGGCTGGAGACCAAGCTCTGGGACCATCCCACCTTGCAGGGCCCTACACCCGGGGATCCAGCCCAAGCCCAGAGTTCTACAGAGCAATGAATCCGTGACTTCAGCCTTTGTCAGCTAGGAGCTGCAGAGTTCCCCGCCACTTATGGTGGCTCGGAGCGGTGGGAGTACTCTGCAGCTCCTGGCCGCTGCAGGCGGTGGGGGGACCACAGCTCCAAGCCCCCACAGGTAGTGGGGGACCCCGGAGCTCCAAGCTGGGGCCCCTGCAGCTGCTGATATGCTGTGCGCAGTGTGGGGACTCTGCAGCTCCCCATTTTGTCACAGATGTTTTTAGTAAAAGTCACGGACAGGTCATGGGCTTCTGTGAATTTTGCTTTATTGCCTGTGATCTGTCTCTGACTTTTACTAAAAAATATCCATGACAAAATCTTAGCTTTAATTATAGGTCTGAGATACATTAATGTTTATGTTGTGACAGCAGTGTAAATAGTGTAAATCTCTAAACTTTTAAAAATATAACCTGATTAGAGATCATTAAGAAAGGTTACTTAGAAGTTATAAAAAGATATCTTCATAGATTCTTGGAAGATCCAAGTATCTATGAAGATATCTTTTTATAAGTTCCAAGTATTTTTTTCACAAAACTAATTTTGAAACTGTATCCATTTAATTTCATTTTTAAAATTCATGTGTTTGTAAAATTTGTGAATGTTGTGTTCTAGCAAACTGCTCTGCACTGGAGTGCCTACTACAATAACCCAGAGCATGTGAAACTTCTTATAAAACACGATTCTAATATTGGAATCCCTGATATTGAAGGCAAAATCCCACTTCATTGGGCAGCTAACCACAAGGATCCCAGTGCAGTTCTAACAGTCAAATGTATTCTGGTAAGAAAGTTTATTATAATAATTCCTTTCTGTCTATTTTCCTGTACTCTTAATATACATATTTTCAGTTTCATGGAGGTATAAAATTTGATGGATCACTCCACTGGTCCTTGTAATGGTATACCCTTTGGTGTCCAATAACTGTTTCATAAGAAATAGAATATACCTCACAGTCCTGTTCCAATACTTGTGGAAAGTCAAAAGCTCCCTGTAATTTAATGGGAATTGGATCAGGCAGGCCCCTTTGTTACTAGGTGCAGTGATCAGAATGTCTTCTAGTTTTCATTGGAGCTTCCCTTTAACATGCACATTGTCGGAAGCAACCGTGTACAGTATTTTCTCTTGATAATTTCCCATTTATCATGATCTAAACCCCACTCTGTACTACAGAAAGTTATACTTGCTTAATGTCTCATGGCAAATTCTTCGGTTACACCAGTGTAGTTACTCTGAATTTTCAGAAGTGAAACAAAGCAGAATTTTGCTCCCAGATTTTAATTCTTTGCCTTTATGTAGGAAATTTTCTGCCCTGCAAGCTGAATTCCACTGAGTAACACTGAGTTCTTGTTTTGTTATTGTTATCCCTTTTTGACCCAAGCATTGAGCCAGACATTCAGAATCTAGTAAGTTATTCTAGTTAAGGGAAGAAATTGATCATAGGTATTTCTTTGATGCAGTTTTGCTTATTTACAAAAAACGTACGAAGTCCCATGTCACTGAACACAGAAGGAATAAAATAGCAGGAAACAGCTTCTTTTGTTCACAGCACCAAGAACACTCTTTTCATCCTGCACCTCTTACCCCAAAACCTCTCCTCAGGTTTCTTTCAGGATCATAAATAAGACTGCGATTCAGTCTCAGGTATTTTTAGTAAAAGTCACGGACAGATCAAGGGAAATAAACAAAAATTCACTGCCTATGGCCTGTCAATGACTTATACTATAAATACCTCTGACTAAATCTTGGAGCAGCTGCTGCTGCGTGGAGCCGCTGCTGTGCGGGGCGCACCCATCAATCCCAGAGAGGTTGTAACTTGACCCATAACAAGATTTCCCCAGCTCGTAATATCATTTTGCTGGGGGAGGGGAGTTAAAAGACACTCCTGTTTTGTAGGATAAATGGAAGTTTAAGGATTGCACTTTGTTGAGCTTGTGGTTGGGACACATTGAAAGCCCTGGGGCTGTGTGTTGCGCTGATATTGAATGGCTAGCAAAGAATGTTGTTCTTCGAGTGCTTTCTTATGTCAATTCCATTCTAGGTTTGTGCAAGCACATGTGCATAGTCATCGGAGATTTTTGCCTTAGCAGGATCCGTAGGGTTGGCTGTGGCGCTCCCTTGAATGCCGCGCTAATACGTTGGAATATTATGTGCCATCAGCCCTACGCCCTCTCAGTTTGTTCTTACCGCCCATGGTGGTTGGTCAGAGCACCTTGTCTTGCATAGCAAGAGCGTAAGCGGTTCTTAACAGCCCATTGTTATTCCCTTTCTATATAGTTTGTAGGTACTTAGCATTTAAAATAAGTGTTAGGTGTTAGTTTAGCGGTTAGAGTCCCGTCTGAGACTTCACCCTGGAGCGGGGCATGCCCCGTTCCCCGGGCTTTAAGCTGTATTCGTCATGCAACAGGCTGATGCCTATCACTGACTCCAACAGCAGCTGTTTGAAGTGCTTGGGGGAATCCCATGTAAAGGATAAGTGCAGGATTTGTAAAAACTTTCGTCCCAGAACCCAAAAGCTGAGGGACATCTGTTTGAGAGCCCTCGTGATGGAGGTCGCGCTGAACCAGGTGTCGGAGCCCTTCTGACCAGATTCTGCTCCTAGCACCTCGGCATTGGTGCAGAGTGCCCCACTGGCACCGGGATCCTCCCAGCACCGTTCCCCCCTCACTGGTGCCCAAGAAGCAACTGAAGAAAAAGGGCTCCCCAGCACCGTCCAAGGAGGGGAAGGAGGCTCTGGGCAAAGGACCTAGTTCAGGCCACTTGCCCGCCCCGGAGATACAGGGGAGTACCGCTATGCTCTGACCCCCTAGCCCAGCCAAGGATCTGACTCCGACTCCTGGGAGCAGTAGGGGATCCCAGCTTCTATGGGGATCTTGTTGCCTGGGACGGCCCAAGCTGCCAAAGACCTGGTGGGCCTACCGGTACTGCAGACGTTGCACCAGGCACCGGAAGTGGCTACGGACCTGCCGCCCAAGGGCAAGCCAGTCATGGGACCCCCCAAAGGGCAAGGGAGAACCATCAGTCCCTGGATGGCAAGCATTCATCCCCATGGCCTAGGACCGTGGTCACCAACTAGAAGGCCCAGGACCCCAGCGCCATGTTCTCCTTCCACGAGGCACGGATCGCCGGAATTGAAGCACTGATCCCTGCGTTCCCCGCACTGGATAGCTTCCTGCCTAAGATCACCTTGGTGCAGATCTTTGGCAGTAAAGCGTTTGATACGGTACCGCACGAGGAATTATTGGTTAAATTGGAAAAGATGGGGATCGATATGAAAATCCAAAGGTGGATAAGGAACTGGTTAAAGGGGAGACTGCAGCGGGTCATACTGAAAGGTGAACTGTCAGGTTGGAGGGCGGTCACCAGTGGAGTTCCTCAAGGTTCGGTTTTGGGTCCCATTTTATTTAATCTATTTATTACTGACCTCGGAACCAAATGTAGGAGTGGTCTGATAAAGTTTGCAGATGACACAAAGTTGGGAGGTATTGCCAATTCGGAGAAGGATCGGGATATTCTGCAGGGAGACTTGGATGACCTTGTAAATTGGAGTAATAGAAATAGAATGAAATTTTAATAGTGAAAAGTGTAAGGTGATGCACTTAGGGATGACTAACAAGAATTTTAGTTATAAGCTGGGGACGCATCGGTTGGAAGTAACGGAGGAGGAGAAAGACCTCAGAGTCCTGGTTGACCGCAGGATGAGGATGAGTCGGCAATGTGACGTGGCTGTGAAAAAAGCCAATGCGGTCTTGGGATGCATTAGGCGAGGTATATCTAGTAGGGATAAGGAGGTGCTGCTTCCATTATACAAGGCACTGGTGAGACCTCATTTGGAGTACTGTGTGCAGTTCTGGTCTCCCATGTTTAAAAGGGATGAACTCAAACTGGAACGGGTACAAAGAAGGGCCACTAGGATGATCAGAGGAATGGAAAAGCTGTCGTATGAAAGGAGAGTCGAGGAGCTCGGTTTGTTTACCCTAACCAAAGGAAGGCTGAGGGGGGATATGATTGTTCTCTTTAAATATATCAGAGGGATAAATACCAGGGAGGGAGAGGAATTATTTCAGCTCAGTACTAATGTGGACACAAGAACTAATGGATATAAACTGGAGGTGGGGAAGTTTAGGCTTGAAATTAGACGAAGGTTTCTAACCATCAGAGGGGTGAAATTTTGGAACAGCCTTCCGAGGGAAACAGTGGGGGCGAAAGACCTCTCTGGCTTTAAGATTAAGCTTGATAAGTTTATGGAGGGAATGGTTTGATGGGATAACATGATTTTAGTCAATTAATCAACAGTGTGCCATCAATGGTCAATGAGGGTCTGGCTGGAGAATCTTGCCTGTATGCTCGGGGTTCTACTGATCGCCATATTTGGGGTCGGGAAGGAATTTTCCTCCAGCGTAGATTGGCAGAGGCCCTGGAGATTTTTCGCCTTCCTCCGCAGCATGGGGCAGGAGTCGCTAGCTGGAGGATTCTCTGCGACTTGAAGTCCTGAAATCACAGGATTTGGGGACTTCAACAGCTGAGTCAAGGGAAAGGGGGTGGGTCAGCTTTTGTGGCCTGCATCATGTGGGAGGTCAGACTAGATGATCATACTGGTCCCTTCTGACCTTAAAGTCTATGAGTCTATGAGATCTCTATCACCCAGGCGGTCTCCTAGGTGCCGGTCCCCGCCAGTTCGGGACTGCTTGCCATCGTGGCACTGATCTCCTCTGCCTCAGTACCCCTCAAGGGACAGGTGACAATCCCCACCCTCTAGACACCGGTCTCCGACAAGACTTAGTCGGCACACACAGGCCTCCACAGCCCCACTCTGGTCACTGGAAGGAGACTAATCCGAGTCAGAGCTGGGGTTCAGCCCATCGTCGGCCCACAAGACTAGCACGATGCTGGCAGCATGGCAGCAGGGACAGTGGCCTGTTCAATGGCCATGTTGGAACCCTTGGGTGGTACTGGTGATGCTGGTTCCATACTCCCACCACTCCTCTGTGGCCGCTTTGGACAAACTGCTGGCACAGGGCTTGAAACACGGTGCAGAATCCACCGCGGAGACAAATCAACAGGCACCAACACCCAAGGAACTGTCTCCAGAAAGGGAAGGGGAACCCACCCCTCCCCCAGTGCACTCATCATCTTCGTGGCTGAACAAAGCGGTGGCTGGGCCCTCCCGGACTGGCAGTCCCCCCGACAACTTTAAGGAGCACCAGGCTCTCCTTAAAAGGGTGGCAACCAACTTAGACCTCGAAATTGAGGAGTTGGAGGAACAATCTTGTTCAACGTCATATTGTCCTCCACCTGCATCGCACTACCTGTCCACCTTGGGGTCCTAAAGATTGCTAAAACACTGTGGCAGACCCCATCTTTGATTCCACCCATGTCCAAAAGGGTGGAAAAAATGCATTTCATCCCTGCAAAGGGGTTTGAATATCTCTATACGCATCCACCAGCGGGGTTGCTGGTCATGTCCGCAGTTAACAAGAGGGATAGGCAGGGCCAGATGAGCAGCACGCCAAAAAATAAAGAAGCCAAATGACTAGACCTCTTTGGCAGAAAATTTATCCAACGGCCAGCCTATAATTCCAGGTACCGAACCACCAAGCCCTGTTGGGCAGGTACAATTTTAATTTAATTCCCCATGTGGAACCAAATCAAATGCCTTACTGAAATTGAGATAAATTAGATCCACTGTGTTTCCTTTGTCTAAAAAATCTGTTACCTTCTCAAAGAAGGAGATCAGTTGTTTTGGCACGATTTACCTTTTGTAAAACCATGTTGTATTTTGTCCCAATTACCATTGACCTCAATGTCCTTTTTCCAAGACTTTGCATACTACAGATGTCAAACTAGCAGGCCTGTAGTTACCCAGATCACGTTTTTTTTCCTTTCTTAAAAATAGGAACTATGTTAGCAATTCTCCAGTCATACGGTACAACCCATGAGTTTACAGATTCATTAAAAATTCTTGCTAATGGGCTTGCAATTTCATGTGCCAATTCCTTTAATATTCTTGGATGAAGATTATCTGGGCCCCCCGATTTAGTCCCATTAAGCTATTCAAGTTTGGCTTCTACCTCGGATGTTGTAATATCTACCTCCATATCCTCATTCCCATTTGTCATCCTGCCATTATCCCCAAGCTCCTCATTAAAGACTGAGGCAAAGTATTTGTTTAGATATTGGGCCATGCCTAGATTATCCTTAAGCTCCACTCCATCCTCAGTGTTTAGCGGTCCCACTTCTTCTTTCTTTGTTTTCTTCTTATTTATATGGCTATAGAATCTTTTACTATTGGTTTTAATTCCCTTTGCAAGGTCCAACTCTACATGGCTTTTGGCCTTTCTCACTTGATCCCTACATGTTCTGACCTCAATAAGGTAGTTTTCCTTGCTGATCCCTTCCATCTTCCACTCCTTGTAGGCTTTCTGCTTTTTCTTAATCACCTCTCTGAGATGCTTGCTCATCCAGCTTGGTCTACAACTCCTGCCTATTAATTTTTTCCCCTTTCTTGGGATGCAGGCCTCTGATAGTTTCTGCAATTTTGACTTGAAGTAATCCCAGGCGTCCTGCGCCTTCAGATCCACCAGTTCTTCAGTCCAATCCACTTCCCTAACTAATTTCCTTAATTTTTTAAAGTTAGCCCTTTTGAAATCAAAAACCCTAGTCACAGATCTATTTTTGTTTATCCTTCCATTTAGTTTGAACTGAATTAGCTCATGATCGCTCGAACCAAGGTTCTCCCCTACAACCATTTCTTCTATAAGGTCTTCATTATTCACCAAAACCAAATCTAAAATGGCATCCCCTCTTCTTTGGTTCAGCAACTATGTGGTGAAGGAATCCATCAGCTATCGCATCCAGGAAAAACTGAGCCCTATTATTATTACTAGCACTTGTCCTCCAGTCTATATCTGGGAAGTTAAAGTCTCTCATGATCACACAATTCCTATTAGTATTTACTTCATTAAAAACATTAAAGAGGTCTCTATCCATATCCAAATCAGATCCCAGTGGTCTATAGCACACCCCAAGCACTATCCCAGAGGAGGCTCTAGTAGCTTTCTTCCCCAATGTGATTTTTGCCCAGACAGACTCTGTCTTATCCATTCCATCCCTTCTTATTCCTTTAGTCTACCTCATCATTGATATACAATGCTACTCCACCACCTTTGCCTTTATTTCTGTCTCTCCTAAACAGCACATACCCTTCAATACCTGTACTCCAGCCATGGCTACTATTCCACCATGTTTCTGTTATCCCTATAATAGTTCACTTCCCGCACTAGTAACTCTAGTTCCTCCATTTTGTTACCTAGGCTCCTCTCATTGGTGTACAAACATCTTAATTTTTGCTGTTTGGCTTCGCTCACATTCGTTACCCAATTAGGCACTGACATTCTACCACCAGTATCACCTATTAGACTGGTATCTACACTACCCTTCCTCCTTATGTCCATTCTCCTACCCACGGCTGTATCCTTTCTTACTTTACTTACTTTTCTTACTCTAAATACATTTGTTAGTCTCTAAGGTGCCACAAGTACTCCTGTTCTTTTTGCGGATTCAGACTAACACGGCTGCTACTCTGAAACCTTTCTTACTTTGTTTTCTTCCCTCTCAATGTTAAAATCCGGCGTGGAGATTACCTGGACATCCCCCAACCATCTCCCCCAAATTCCTAGTTTAAAGCTCTCTTAATCAGTTGTGCCAGCCTCCATCCTAGAAGTCTGTTTCTCTCCCTACTCAGGTGAAGTCCATCCCGAGAAAACAGTCCTCTGTCCATGAATGCCTCCCAGTGGCCATACATCCCAAAGTCCTCCTTATAGCACCACTGCCTGAGCCATCTGTTGATCATCATAATCTTCTCACACCTTTGTTGCCCTTCTCTAGGAACAGGCAGAATCCCACTGAAGATCACCTGAGCCTCGATTTCCTTAAGCGTCTTCCCCAGCCTGGCATAGTCTCCCTTGATACGTTCCAGCGAGAATCTAGCTGTATCATTTGTTCCCACGTGAAGGACAATCAGTGGATTCTTTCCCGCTTCCATTACGATCCTCTTCAGCCTCACGTCCACATCCCGTATCTTAGCACCCAGCAGACAGCACACCCTTCTGTTCTCTGGATCAGCTCTGGTTTCAGGCCTGTCTATTCTTCTCAGTAAGGAGTCCCCAATCATGTAGACCTGCCTTTTCCTGGTGATGGTGTGATTCTCTGGTCTATCCCCTGTTCCCTCTGGCTGCAAGTCCTCTCGATTCCTATTCTCCCTTGCAATCCTCTGCAACCCATCCTGTGTCCTCCTGGGGCTCATATTTGGTTGTGTTATCTCCATTGACTCTTTCCCTCTTCCTATAGAACTAGCTGCTCTTCTCTTCTTCCTTGCCCTCCCACCTTCAGCGACCACCTGCTGTGCCCCTTCATATCCACTGTATCCCGCTTGTCCACATGCTTGTTGACCCTCTCAAAGAATTAAAAATGGAGCTTTGTGTTTTAGAAAGTGTCCAGGGGACAACAACAATACTAATATGTGATAAAGAGGAGTATCTTTTGCTGGGGGAAAGGGGAAAGACCATCTACACAGCTTAATAAGCCGGGAAAAAGAGATCTAATTATGGTTTCCGCAAATATTTGAGTCAGTCCTTTAAGGACCTGTGTATGGATCTGTTCACACTATATAACCAGGGCAAAACCCATTGGTGTGAACTGAAGATGAAATACTGCAAGAGAAGCTTGGGATAGATTTCAAAAACATCAGCAAAAAATATTTGATGGTAACTGCAGATTTATATAGGTAATTGGTTATAAAACTATCCAGTGCCTGCTGTACTGATTAGTGACACTTCATCTCTTGCCTATTGTGAGGCATTTTTCACCATCTATTAAGGGTCTGTAGTTTTTCTTTCAAACTCATGTAACATATTTTTGTTTCTGATGTCTTTGTTAAACAGGATGCTGCTCCCACAGAATCTTTATTGAACTGGCAGGACTATGAAGGACGAACCCCACTTCATTTTGCAGTTGCTGATGGGAATGTGGCAGTGGTTGATGTCCTGACCTCTTATGAAGGCTGCAATGTGACATCTTATGACAACCTCTTTCGAACTCCTCTTCACTGGGCAGCTTTACTGGGTGAATTGAATAACACTAAATGCAAAACTTACTTAGGGCAGTTGTCTGTTTTTTATCCTGTCTCCTGTTACTATTAAATTCCTGCCTGGCACCATGCTAACTAATCTTTGTGGAATAATTGTGATAGGCTATCAAACTAATTGGGAAGCAAATTCCAGAGACTGAGGTTCTCCATTGAAATGGACCAGCAGACCATGCATTCAAATCTAAGAGCAGTTACTGAGAGCATATTAGCTATTCTCAATTTAAATGGGATGCATAGGTGGAGAGGCAGTTTCTCAGGCCTCAAACCAACCAGGACTTTAAAGATCAATATCAACAATTTGAATTACATCCTAGTGCTTAGGGGGAGCCATTGCACTGTTTGGATCACTTGTGTTTTATGCTTCCTGTAGCTAACACAACTGAGCAAGTGGGTCACCTCGTTCCGCACCAGCTGTTCCTTCAGCTTCCAGGGTAATCTCTCACTGAGTCCATTAGAATAATCCCATCTGGAGGTTACCTAGAGACTCAGCCCAGAGGAACAGAAACAAACAGCTGCAGCAGGTACAGCTACACCATGAGGGGTCAGTAGGAGGAAGATGAGGCCCAAATGGAGTTATCTTTCTCACTCATCATCAGATCCAGAACTGTTTTTAAGGGAGAGCCCCCACTACCACCACCTTTGGAGGCTCTCGGAGCTTTGTGGCTTGGGGAATAAAGAAACTCCTAGGATGATCCACTCAGCAGGAGCAAAGACAAGCAGCTGGAGTAGGGACTTTCAGACACCGATGATGTCATCAGTAACTAGTTTTTAGAGTTTTTACTCTGGACATTGTTTTCCTTCACGATTAACTGCTTGCTCCAACTCCTTCCCACCCCTCCCTCACAGTCTCTTTACTTCAGCCTCAATTCACTTTCTTTCCATGCTCCTCCTCTTTCCCTCTCTTTTCTTAGCCCCCTCCCTTCAGTGTCCCCTCTCCCTCTTTCTCTTTAGCTAATCCCATCCCAGCAAAAACCCCACTCTTGGGGGCGGGGGGAAGGTGGAACTAACATGATGTTTGCAAACCATCATGTTTTTCACTCTGCATGTATGTTATATTCCTTCCCTCAACCCTTTTTTTGTTTTGTCTGCTATATTATAAGCTTTTCAGGGCAGAGACCATTTCTTATTCTGTGTTTGTACAGTTCCTAACACACTGCGGCCCAGATCTCTACTGGTCTCCTT
Source organism: Trachemys scripta elegans (assembly GCF_013100865.1). Taxonomy (NCBI): domain Eukaryota; kingdom Metazoa; phylum Chordata; order Testudines; family Emydidae; genus Trachemys; species Trachemys scripta. The sequence continues at coordinate 111,036,234 of NC_048299.1, forward strand.
AAGCACAGTACCAATGAGAGATAATTACACAGATAACTGTGACAAAACCACATCAGAGAGAGTTGTTTATAACCATAATGTGAAATAAATGACCATGACCTTTCTGGCAACCAAAGCAAGGAGTAATAAGGGATCCAGAAGATCCCCTAAATGGGGAAACTCAGTGACAAAGGATGTGAACGCTCCTGCAATCATAAGCTCTAATATTGTGGAAGAAAGATGTTCCATTGGCTAGGGGTACTAGCCTGGTACTTGGCAAATCTGGGTTCAGTTCCCTGCTCCACTCCCAGCTTCCTGTAAGACCTTGGACAAATCACTTAGTTTCTCTGTGCTTAAGTTATCCATCTGTGAAGTGGGGCTAATAATGCTTTCCTATTTCACGGACAGGTGATATTAAAGTTTGTAAATTAGTCAGAGACTATAGTAATGGGAGTCAGATAATTACCATAGATAAATCTAGATCCTGCCCCCAGTCATCCAGAGATTTGTCTGGATTGAGCTTCAGTTCACCTTCTTCTAAATTTCTATCTTAATCGGGAATTTGCAAAGACATCACAGCTCCCAGGTTAGATAAGGACATAAGAATGGCCATACTGGGTCAGACCGATGATCCATCTAGCCCAGTATCCTGTCATCCAGCAGTGTCCAATGCCAGGTGCTTCAGAGGGAATGAACAAAACAGACAATCAAGTGATTCATCCCCTCTTGCCCATTCCCAGGGACACTTCAGAGCATGGTTTTGGATGAGAGAGACAGAACTGTATGTAATCTGTATACAGCCCCCCAAGCAGACCCACAAAAGCATTGAATTGGATGGGGTGACTGACTAGGGCCCTGAAGAGCACTGTACAAGAGAGCCCTTGAAAGAGATGAGCAGTTACCAGCCACTACTGCTACAGTCTGTGGTTGAGTTAACAGAACCTCTTGATCAGAGATATCTAAAAGCATCAGCGTGGACACCTAACATTTGTCCATTGCTAAGACGAAATCATTAGCCAAATGAAATCAGTGCAATCTGCGTACTATATCATGGCTGAAAAGTTGGTTGAGAGGGATGACAGATGTCCAGGTACTCCAGAGGATACTGGTGTTGCCTCGCCAGCATATTTTCAATAACCTTACTGCAAAAAGACGGGTTAGAAACAAGTAGTAGTTGTAAGGTTTGTCACCATCAAGAGGCTGTGTCTTGAGCAAGGGCCTAACAACCTCTCATTTACCAGAAGCTGGCACCCTACCCTCCTGTAGGGGCATTAAGGATCTCAAAGAACAGTAGAACCAATAGGCCAGATCTTTAGCAGGTGAAAACCAGCTCTATTGAAGTCAATGGAGTTATGCCAGTTTACACCAGCTGAGGATATAATCATTCATATTACTGATTGTATATGATTTTAGAGCTGGCTCTTCTCTCCTCACAAGGGGTTTTCAAAGCTTAATAAGTTGAATTTTGCACTTCACCTGAAATTGCAAAGTGTTACATTTCGGAAAAGTAGTATAATGAAAACTTTATCATGAAAAGGAACTGATTGGTTTTGATTCTAGAACTTGTGAGTAGCAGTGCTCAGTAGATGAATATCAGGTTCTCTGAAACTGGGTGTACTAAATGGCTTTATTTGTGAACGAGTGCAGCAAGCAGAAGAAACGCTGATGTCCATGCTCCTCTCTGATATACCAGTCATTTAATGTGCAAAACACATTACTTCTAGTTATGAAGCTTCACAAAATTCTGCTAATAAGACCTTTACAGACACTGTGAGGGCAAATGGGCATCCCTTGTCTCCATGCGATAGTGAGTGATATTCATCTGTCATGCTACTCCCTTTACCCTCCTGAAAACCCCAGTTCAGCTAGGAAAAAATACAGTTGGATTTTTTATCTTTCTAATGTTACTAACACGTCCAATCTGAGTCTCTATAAGGCCTGATCTACCAAATTTTGTCAGCATAACCATGTCAGTCAGGAATGTGAAAAAACACACCCACTAGCCGAAGTATGCCAGCAAAACCCCCATATAGACAAGGTCAGCTCCCACACTGCTGTCCTGGGCAACACAGTATGGGAAGTAGGTGAGCAGCCCTCAGAGGTGAAAGAACAGGTTAAGGACTATTTAGAAAAGTTGGACATGCACAAAACCATGGGTCCAGATCTAATGCATCCGAGGGTGCTGAGGGAATTGGCTGATGTGATTGCAGAGCCATTGGCCATTATCTTCGAAAATTCCTGGTGATTGGGGGAGGTCCCAGCTGATTGGAAAAAGGCAAATATAATGCCCATCTTTAAAAAAGGGAAGAAGGAGAACCTGGGGAACTACAGACCGGTCAGCCTCACCTCAGTCCCTGGAAAAATCATAGAGCAGGTCCTCAAGGAAACCATTTTGAAGCACTTGGAGAGGAAGGTGATAAGGAACAGTCAGCATGGATTCACCAAGGGCAAGTCATGCCTGACCAACCTGATTGCCTTCTATGATGAGATAACTGGCTCTGTGGAGATGGTGGATGTGATATATCTTGACTGTAGCAAAGCTTTTGATACGATCTCCCACAGTATTCTTGCCAGCAAGTTAAAAAAGTATGGATTGGATGAACGGACTACAAAGTGAATAGAAAGCTGGCTAGATTGTCGGGCTCAACTGGTAGTGATCAACGGCTCGATGTCTATTTGGCAGCCGGTATCAAGTGAAGTGCCCCAAGGGTCGGTCCTGGGGCGGTTTTGTTCAACATCTTTATTAATGATCTGAACGATGGATAGATTGCACCCTCAGCAAGTTCGTGGATTACACTAAGCTGGAGGGTAGGGATAGGGTCCAGAGTGACCTAGACAAATTGGAGGATTGGGCCAAAAGATGTGTTTAAACAAGGACAAGTGCAGAGTCCTGCACTTAGGATGGAAGAATCCCATGCACTGCTACAGGCTGGGGACCGACTGGGCAAGCAGCAGTTCTGCAGAAAAGGACCTGGGTATTACAGTGGACGAGAAGCTGGATATGAGTCAGCAGTGTGCCCTTGTTGCCAAGAAGGCCAACGGCATATTGGGCTGTATCAGTAGGAGCATTGCCAACAGATCGAGGGAAGTGATTATTCCCCTCTATTCGGCACTGGTGAGGCCACATCTGGAATATTGCATCCAGTTTTGGAGCCCCCACTACAGAAAGGATGTGGACAAATTGGAGAGAGTCAAACGGAGAGCAACGAAAATGATCAGGGGGCTGGGGCTTATGACTTAGGAGGGAGGCTGAGGGAACTGGGCTTGTTTAGTCTGCAGAAGAGAAGAGTGAGGGGAGATTTGATAGCAGCTGTCAACTACCTGAAGGGGATTCCAAAGAGGACGGAGCTCAGCTATTCTCAGTGGTGGCAGATGACAGAAGAAGTAGCAATGGTCTCAAGTTGCAGTGGGGGAGGTCTAGGTTGGATATTAGGAAACACTATTTCACTAGGAGGGTGGTGAAGCACTGGAATGGGTTACCTAGGGAGGTGGTGGAATCTCCATCCTTAGAGGTTTTTAAGGCCCGGCTTGACAAAGCCCTGGCTGGGATGATTTAGTTGGTGTTGGTCCTACTTTGAGCCGGGGGTTGGACTAGATGACCTCCTGAGGTCTCTTCCAACCGTAATCATCTATGATTCTATGATTCTTCTATGCCAAGAGAAGAGTGATTCTGTCAGCACAGCCAATATTATATTCAGGGTAGTAGTAGTAACATGCTGATAGAAAAAATCCTTTGTCAGCTTATGCTGTATCTATGCTCTGGGGCTCCATCTGTATAGCTGTATCAACATAGCTATACTGGCAAAGCATTTGTGCTATAGACAAGGCCTAAGTTATAAAGTTGTATATACAAACGCTGTACGGTTTTATTCCTTTATAAGTTACCAAACACAAAACTAATTCCCTGAAGCAACAACTAAAAATACACTTACAAATTTTTGTCTAAATAAAGGAAAACATAGTGTGTTTCAGCACTAACAGAAAATCAGAAAAAATTGATCTCACTGTTTCTAGTCTCACTCTCACTGTGAGGAAGAATGAGCAGGATGTGCCAAATCATAAGGAAAAGGCTTCAAACACTGCCATTCCACTTTAAACAGATCTAATCCACATGACCCTTTGGGAAGCTGAGATGCCAATAAAGGTACTGTTAAGCAAAGAGCAAGAGGTATTGCAACTCCAGTTAGAATATAGGTCTACTGTAACTATATAATAAGCAATCCAGTGAAAAAAATGTTTCATGTCAGATAGGGCCATAAATTTCTAAAGGAAAATTAGTAGACATTTTAGCTGTCCTTGGATTGGCACTCCAGAAAATCTGCATCGGTCACTTGTTTCTATCTAGTATGTTGTAAGCAAAAATCATCTGGTTTGCGACTGACCACATCCATCAGAGAAATACCATTTACATGGGGGGAATTTTCTCATCTGTAAGGCGTAGAGAGAAAAAAGTGCACAGACTTCTGGAACACTACATGACCTCGATGAGGTCCCCATGATGGTGAACGTGAACTGTGAGACATCACTGTCAATAACTCTGTATTCATTTTCAGAAATAGCAAAAAAATTAAAAATATTAAGGAAAACCATTATATGCTGAAGAGAGATTTTAATGTAAGAGTCTAAAGTGTTACTAAGTAAATTAAGGTCAAGCTTTTCAAAGCAATGCAGGGATTTAGCCACAAATCTTCAATTTAAAGTAATGGAATATATGTGACTAAATTCTCTGCATTGTTGTTTTTGTTGTTGCTGTTACTCATAATTATTTAACATTTATATCGTGGTAGTGCCTAGACTCCTAAACCAGGTTAAGGCCCCATTGTGCTAGGCATTGTACAAACAAGTAATAGAAATGGCAGTCCTTGCCCCAAAGAGTTTAAAATCTAGCTCAGAAAATCTCATCCTATGTATTTTTCTGCCAATATTTTATTATTTTCAAATAGAGCCCTGGTTTCATGGGGTTTTCTGTCATGGCCCTAGGACTTAGGATGTTCACATCTCACTGGTACTGATAGAAAAGAAGTGGCACATATTACACCTAGCCACAACATGTGCCTTCCTGAGCTAGTATGCCTCAAGAGTGTTGATTCTGGGGATCTCTGCTTAGTTTAGTGTCTCTGGCCCTATGAGAATTCAAACAGCAAAGAGATGATCATTTTTCCTTGTGAGGCATTTTTATATCTTTTTCCCTCCGAAAAACAGATCCCTTCTTCCTGGGGGAAAAAGGGGAGGAATACACTTAATAAAGTTTTTGATCCTTGATCTCTCACAGTGGCTTCTTTGCATTTAAATTAACAGGATTTAACATCTTCTTGTTAGAGACTATCATTTTCATTACATAAGGCTTTTCCCCTGTTTGATGAGTTACGTAGTCACAGAGGATTACAATGCAAATGCTTGTTATCAGTTTATAACACAGGATGTAATTGAGAGAGAACAATACATGCAGCATCCTATTTGCATTTTATAAAACACTGAACACATTCTTATCAACATAGCATCTTATATTTATTTTGATACTGCTAACACACAGGTAAGCAAGGCTAGTTTCCAGCTATGTATTTGTAAGTGTTCAGTGAAGCCTGAGGCCTTGGCATGAATTGGCATCTGGTCTGCCAGCATCACAACCCCATTCGCCGGAGTCCACTACGTTGCCTAGAGGCATGGCACCAAACAGTGTATTCACTAGACAAACACAGCATGAAATCTAGTGTTAAAATTCTTTCCAAAGTAATGTGGTGGAAGGATTCCCATCAGGTATGTGTGGGCATCCCCTTCCTATTCCCCTCGCTGGACAGGATGATCATTACAGAAGCTTCCCTCTTGAGCTTGGGGCCCCACATGGACAGCCAGACAGCACAGGGCACTTGGATGCCCAGCAAAGCCAGGATGCATGTCAGTCTTCTGGAACTTTGGGCAGCCCAAGAAGCTTGCAAAGTTTTTGCGCAATTTATCCAGTTCCACTATGTCCTTATAATGTCAGACAATATCACAACCGTCTTCTACATCTATAAACAAGGAGGGGCACAATCCAGCCTCCTGTGTGTAGGAGCAGTCACTCTGTAGAACTGATGTATCAGAAATCAAATCATCCTGTCATCAGCCAATCTTCTGGGAGCTCAGAATGTGTTGGTGGACACTCTCCACAGGCGTTTTGCCATCAGTCACAAGTGGAAGCAGTCCTTTCATGATCCCTTGACCCGGAAGAAGGGCAGGATCAAGCATCCCAATCCCGAAGCACTTCATCTCCTGGCTTGGTTTTTGGATGTCTGTCATCCCCAGAACATTCCTGTTCTGAGGCTGTACAAACCATCCTTGATAACAGCAGAAAAGATTCCTCTAGGAAAAGCTATTCAGCCAAGTGAAGGTGTTTTTCCACCTGGGTAGAGCTGAAACACATGTCTCCTGAGTCAGCAGATTTTCCCCTTATTTCTCTCAAAATGACTGGGCTCTCCCTCAGTTCTGTAGTCCTCCTGGTAGCAATCAGTACATGCCATCCGCTATCAAATGATTATTTAATTTTCAACCCGTTGACTAACAGATTCTTAAAAGGCCAAATCAGAACTTTCTGGCCAGTAAGGAAGCCTGTCCCTCATAGGGACATAAACCTTGTACTTCCATCACTCACTAAGTTTCCCTTTGAAACACTAGCCATGTGTTCCATGTATCACCTGTTAATGAAAGTTTTATTCTTTGTGTCCATCACTTCAGCCAGAAGGGTAAATGAGCTTGGAGCCCGACTGGCAGAGCCTCCATTCTCTATATTCCATAAGTACAAAGTCTCATTAGGACTACATCTGAAGTTCACCCCAAGGTACTTTCAGAATTCCAGTTAAACCAGTCAGTCCACTTACCTGTTTTTCCACATGCATCTGAGTAGGATAGAAGACTTCATTCCCTTGGCCTGCTACCTTCAAAGGATTAAACCAATCAGAAATCATCTAAACTGTTTCTCGACATAGCAGAATGACTCTGAGGTCAAGCTATATCTCCCCAGAGTCTCTAAATGGATCTCGGGCTGTATCCTACTCTTCTAACAGCTGTCACATCTTCCTCCCCTCATGGATAAGGGCTTATTCTACAGGAGCACAAGCGACATCAGTGGCATCGCTTCAGGATGTGCCTCTACTTGACATTTGCAAGGTAGCTACATGAAGTTCCATCCACACATTCATGAGACATTAGGCTGTAATACAGGACTCCTTAACTGATGCATCCTTTGGATCAGCGGTCCTTCAAATAACTCTGCCACCTGCATCCTCGCACTTGAGTACTGCTTGTCATTCACCTGCACTGGAATGCACATAAGGACCAGCACTCAAAGAAGAAGAGAAGGTTAATTATCTTATCTTTTAATAACTGGAGGTTCTTTGAAACGTGTGCACCCTCTGTATGCCACTACTCGCCCTCCTTCCCCTCTGCTTCGGATCATTCCTGGAATTACAGTAGAGAAGGAACTGGAGAGGTGATCGGTCTACTCCACCCTTTATACCCTTGGCTCGAGGCACAACGAGAGCAAGGGCACATGCGCAGACCAATAGACACTGGCTGCAAGAATTCTCCAACTCCAGGCACATAAAGTGCATGTGCACCCACAGTGGAATACAAATAGGGACCACACATCTCAAAGAACCTCCAGTATCTATAAGGTAAGTAACTTTCTCATATAGAATTAATTTAATGAGTTGGAACATAGAGTTGAAATAATGGCTGTGCTTGGGGAAACTGGAGTTTTGGGGGAAGAAATTAGAATGCTTAGAAGAAGTTTTTCAAATGATTGCAAGAAATAATATCCAGAGGCCAAATCCTGAGATTTTTAGTTGTTTTTCATGTCGTTCTCAGTAAGATTACCATGATCTTCAATGGGAATTCTGCTTGAATAAAAACTGAGTAAGGACCTCCAGGCTTGATTCCTACAACATACTGTACTTTGAAATGAAATTGCTAGTTTAAGCAACACAAGCAACCAAAAGCACATCATCCCAGACAACAGCTCACTTTGCTGTCTTGAGCTGACCACTGGGTCAGATTCAAGGTTTTGGTTGTAATTTCCAAAGCCTTGTATGGAAGTATCCATCTCACTTATTACAGTATAGTAGACTGTTGTTTGACAAAGTACTATTGATGGTGTAGTAGTACACTATAATAGCCTTTTATCTTTTACTCTAGATGCTAAATGGCCTTTTCCTCAGTTTCATTTTCCCAGGCCATCATAGTTCCCTGGTGGCCTGCAAAAGATGAGGGTAGAAGGAACAGTGAAATTAGAGCACCATTGGCAAAAACAGCATACCAAGTTGGACAATTGCAACATAAAGCTCATGTGAAGTCTTATGATTTTATTTGAATGTCCTAGCATTTATTCATGTTTGTTGATTTTCCTTTGTTTAATAGGAAAGAAGACTTCAGAGCAAAGCAACTAGTGAGCTGCATACATTATTCATATGTTAATTTCTGCTCTTTTGTCAGGCCATGCACAGATTGTCCATCTCCTGTTAGAAAGAAATAAGTTTGGAACCATCCCATCTGATAGCCAAGGGGCAACACCCTTACATTATGCAGCACAGAGCAACTTTGCTGTAAGTATGGTATATCTGAAACAAGGCAAATTATTTTAAAATATAACATAGATTATACAAATTATTGTAGAATAATAATTATCAAGTATCAAGCGGAGTGCCCCAGGGGTCCATCCTGGAGCTGGTTTTGTTCAACATCTTTATTAATGATCTGGATGATGAGATAGATTTCACCCTCAGCAAGTTCGTGGATGACACTAAGCTGGGGGGAGAGGTAGATACGCTGGAAGGTAGGGATAGGGTCCAGAGTGACCTAGACAAATTGGAGGATTGGGCCAAAAGAAATCTGAAGAGGTTCAACAAAGACAAGTGCAGAGTCCTACACTTAGGATGGAAGAATCCCATGCACTGCTACAGGCTGGGGACCGACTGGCTAAGCAACAGTTCTGCAGAAAAGGACCTGGGGATTATAGTGGATGAGAAGCTGGATATGAATCAGAAGTGTGCCCATGTTGCCAGGAAGGCTAACGGCATATTAGGCTGCATTAGTAGAAATGTTGCCAGCAGATCGAGGGAAGTGATTATTCCCCTCTATTTGGCAGTAGTCAGGCCACATCTGGAGTACTGCATCCAGTTTTGGGCCCCCCATGCAGAAAGGATGGGGACAAATTGGAGAGAGTCAAGCAGAGGGCAACGAAAATGATCAGGGGGCTGGGGCACATGACTTACGAGGAGAGGCTGAGGGAACTGGGCTTGTTTAGTCTGCAGAAGAGAAGAGTGAGGGGGGATTTGATAGCAGCCTTCAACTACTGGAACAGGGGTTCCAAAGAGGATGGAGCTTGGCTGGTCTCAGTGGTGACAGATGACAGAAGAAGGAGCAATGGTCTCAAGTTGCAGTGGGGGAGGTCTAGGTTGGATATTAGGAGACATTATTTCACTAGGAGGGTGGTGAAGCACTGGAATGGGTTATCTAGGGAGGTGGTGGAATCTCCATCCTCAGAGGTTTTTAAGGCCCGGCTTGACAAAGCCCTGGCTGGGATGATTTAGTTGGTGTTGGTCCTACTTTGAGCCGGGGGTTGGACTAGATGACCTCCTGAGGTCTCTTTTAACCCTAATCTTTTATGATTCAATGAAGAAGGGTTTCTTCAGGTATGTTAGCAACAAGAAGAAACTCAAGGAAAGTGTGGGCCCCTTACTGAATGAGGGAGGCAACCTAGTGATCGAGGATGTGGAAAACGCTAATGTACTCAATGCTTTTTTTGCCTCTGTCTTCACGAACAAGGTCAGCTACCAGACTGCTGCACTGGGCAGCACAATATGGGGCGAAGGTGCCCAGCCCTCTGTGGAGAAAGAGGTGGTTCAGGACTATTTAGAAAAACTGGACGTGCACAAGTCCATGGGGCCAGATGCGCTGCATCCGAGGGTGTTAAAGGAGTTGGCGAATGAGATTGCAGAGCCATTAGCCATTATTTTTGAAAACTCATGGCGATCGGGGGAGGTCCCAGATGACTGGAAAAAGGCTAATGTAGTGCCCATCTTTAAAAAAGGGAAGAAGGAGGATCCAGGGAACTACAGGCCAGTCAGCCTCACCTCAGTCCCTAGAAAAATCATGGAGCAGGTCCTCAAGGAATCAATTATGAAACACTTAGAGGAGAGGAAAGTGATCAGGAACAGTCAGCATGGATTCACCAAGGGGAAGTCGTGCCTGACTAACCTAATTGCCTTCTATGATGAGATAACTGGCTCTGTGGATGAGGGGAAAGCAGTGGATGTGTTATTCCTTGACTTTAGCAAAGCTTTTGATACGGTCTCCCACAGTATTTTTGCTGCCAAGTTAAAGAAGTATGGGCTGGATGAATGGACTGTAAGGTGGATAGAAAGCTGGCTAGATCGTTGGGCTCAACGGGTAGTGATCAATGGCTCCATGTCTAGTTGGCAGCCGGTTTCAAGCGGAGTGCCCCAAGGGTCAGTCCTGGGGCCGGTTTTATTTAATATTTTTATTAATGATCTGGAGGATGGTGTGGACTGCACTCTCAGCAAGTTTACAGATGACACTAAACTAGGAGGCGTAGTAGATACACTAGAGGGTAGGGATCAGATACAGAGGGACCTAGACAAATTAGAGGATTGGGCCAAAAAAAACCTGATGAGGTTCAACAAGGACAAGTGCAGAGTCCTGCACTTAGGACGGAAGAATCCCATGCACTGCTACAGACTAGGGACCGAATGGCTAGGTAGCAGTTCTGCAGAAAAGGACCTAGGGGTCACAGTGGACAAGAAGCTGGATATGAGTCAACAGTGTGCTCTTGTTGCCAAGAAGGCTAACGGCATTTTGGGCTGTATAAGTAGGGGCATTGCCAGCAGATCGAGGAACGTGATCGTTCCCCTTTACTCGACATTGGTGAGGCCTCATCTGGAATACTGTATCCAGTTTTGGGCCCCACACTACAAGAAGGATGTGGAAAAATTGGAAAGAGTCCAGCGGAGGGCAACAAAAATGATTAGGGGTCTGGAGCACATGACTTATAAGGAGAGGCTGAGGGAACTGGGATTGTTTAGTCTGCAGAAGAGAAGAATGAGGGGGGATTTGATAGCAGCCTTCAACTACCTGAAGGGGGGGTTCCAAAGAGGATGGAGCTCGGCTGTTCTCAGTGGTGGCAGATGACAGAACAAGGAGCAATGGTCTCAAGTTGCAGTGCGGGAGGTCCAGGTTGGATATTAGGAAACACTATATCACTACGAGGGTGGTGAAGTCTCCTTCCTTGGAGGTTTTTAAGGCCCGGCTTGACAAAGCCCTGGCTGGGATGATTTAGTTCGGACTTGGTCCTGCTTTGAGCAGGGGGTTGGACTAGATGACCTCTTGAGGTCCCTTCCAACCCTGATATTCTATGATTCTATGAAATAGGATAGCCCTGAGAACAGATTTCTAATGGTTTGTAGAGTAATCTGTATCCAGAGGTGTGTTCACAAGTTTTATTCAGTTTTCCTGTATTGTATGTCATATAGATGATGGATTTCAAAATGTTAATATTAAAAAACTTTTTCAAACATGAATACAATAATCTATGTCATAGCATCCGGTAACTCATGTAATAATAAAGAACAATAGAAAACAGAATGGCGTATCCATTATCTCATGTTTCATAATACATTTCTTTCTGAACCTCTGGCCACATATTTAAACCAAGTGCTCACAAACTGTGCATAGTGGGATCATACATATGTGCACATGCACTTGTGTAGCTGGTGGCCATTAATATTGTAGTTTTGGCTTTATGAAACTGATTCATTTCTTAATATCTCCCATTATAAATGTAGCATTTGTCCCATGAAACATGGCTAAAGAATAGTCTAGTCCCCTGCTACTGCATAGCTCCATAGTCTAATATGGAGCATCTCCATATTAACACCATATTCTAGAAGGTGAAAACATGGAAAATCAGTGGGCTAACTTGTGCAGTTTCAAATCATAAGGGTCAGTTTCTCTGGTATTCTTACTGTCATCATTCAGCAGGGTATTTTATTCTCTTTTATATAGAAATCAGTAAACATATTATAGCTAAGTACAAAACGTATCAACTTTAATGTCAGCGAGGCAAAAAATAAAAAATACCAACGGTCCCTCTCATTGATGATAAAGTATAAAGTGTTTTTAGTTTAGCCTTATCATCTGAGCACAGTTCTGTGGAACTTATACATTTTTCCAGAATTTTTTTCTATTGACTTGTGTCGTCAATAAAAGGTATATCTTCCATTACACGGTGTGCACAGTTTGGCTGGGTACAGGACTCCATCCTCACTTGCTTGAAGAATTTCCTTGGGAGAAATTCTTGCTTTCTAGTTTGGTCAGATGCATTTAAGGAGACAATAGAATATTTCTCTTTTTATGTGAGCTGTAATGATGATCTTGATGCTTTAGTTATCCTTTCTCTGTTCCTATTAATAAATGCTTGCAAAATGATTGTTCATTTTAATTCTCTTCCTTACTGCTGGCTTATCTCAGGAATATTAAAAGCCTTTGTTACATATAATTTTCATCTTCTGCATTTAGCTGGAAGATTTTTTGCCATTTTCCAATTCATCTATATTTATATCCTGGCTCTTTATCCTGTTCTTTCTCCTCTTACCCATCCTCCTTGCTATTAATTAGCCAGCCCTTTAAGAGCTCTGCACATGAAGAAGAATATGGAATGGACTGAGATTCCCCCCATTGTCTGCAGCACAGGAATTTTTTCAGGAACTTGCTCATATGTAATATGTCTGCTTGATCCAAACAAATAACCTCCCCTTTCCAGACGAAGGCAGGAGAGATATTATGTTCCTTTCCAATAAGCCAGTGGGAAAAATTCCTTCCTGGCCACAGTCTTTTATCTCATGTTAGTTACAATGTTTTGGCTAACATAAGGTATAAACACTCCTTTTTTCCTAGTGAAAATAGACCCACTAAGAAGACTCCTCCTTCCACGTAGCCTCCTGCAATTCTATAGCACTTCGCCATATCTGGATTGATTTTATTATTAAGATAATGCCAGGCAATATGGAAAAGAAAAAATCAGGTCTCATGTAAAGTCCATTTTTGACTCTATTTAAACTCTCCGTTTGTGTGGTGGTGGTATTTAATATTCTCAAGGGCTCCTTGACAGTGCAGCACCTAGAAAGAAGAGGGTTAGTTCTTTTTCCTTTTCTTAATGAGCTTTAGGGTTTGTAGTTTTGTATTTGTTTTCTCTACTTATAATACAAATTACAAATATAAAGTCGGGTAAAGTGCATGCTGCTTTTCTCCTTTACTCTGCTAAACTAGCAAATTCTAATTCATTCTGTTTCCATCTTCAGATTATGGTGTTGTCTTTGTCTTGGGAAAAGGAGCTATTTTAGTAGCCTTTTCAAATCTTTGAGACTGTTCTGGTGTTGTAGGGTTTTTTCCTCCTATAAAAGGAAGTGAGAAAAGCTTGGTTAAAAGAAAGATTGAAATGTTTGACCATACTGGAAAAAAATAAAATAATTTATTTGGGAAAGAATGCTTAATGGTATAGAGGCCCAGCCTTCTTACTACTCTCCACTTTGCAGAATTTCAAGCAGTGCAGCGTTAAGGCAAGGTGCTGAGTTCTTGGCCTAATGAGTATCAGTTTGTACCTGAGGTAGTGAGGGTCAATGAAAGCACAGAGAGCAGTAAACACCTGCTGGGGGGGTGTGTGTGTGTGTGTGTGTGTGTGTGTGTGTGTGTGTGTGTGTGTGTGTGTGTGTGTGTGTGTGTGTGTGTGTGTTTTAATGGTTCTGTTTCCTCATTATTGCTGCATAGATCTTATATAATAAACTAATAGTAGTTTAAGCACTGTGCTTCTGCACTGGGGCTTTAACAGGCCCAGGCAGGAGAATAGACAGACTTCTGGGGTATGGTCACAGGGCAAGGAATCCTCCTCCTCCTCCCCTGGGGTGAGCTGGTGAGGTTGCACCAGGGGTCAAATTGGGGAAGAGGGAGTGGTGGTTAGGGAACAGTAGAAAATTTTCTGTCAAAACTGTTCTTCAATGGAAAACAACTTTTTTAATGAAAAGTGTCTGCTTTCTGTGGAAACTTTCAATTTCCATCAAAATACTTAGGCTGAAATCTTTCAGTTTTCGAGTTTTCAGTGAAAACTTGAAAGTTTCCATCACAAAACTCAAGAAAACATTTTTGTTTTCATTTCTGCAAGGGAAAAAAATTCAAATCAGCTCTAGTGGTGGTACCCTTCCAAGCTCCACCCATGTGAGCCAACAAAATGAGATGCTGCTCACAGTAGATTGTGCAGATACTCCAAATATGATTGTGTGTGCTGCTTGCTTCCACTGGTCTCTCTGAATTTGGCTCCCGCTAATTGAGTCTTGAATATGCCATGGGCTCTGCTAGGTTATTCCAGACTTGGCTGTTTTTTTAATAGGTCTTGGCATCTCCCAAACACCACCCACTTGCGGCACCAAAATGATACCTCACCTATTTTGGTTAATCTTCTATCACTGAACCTCAGTCCAGATGCTTTTGAACAACCACCACAAAACCTAATGTATAATATATTTTAAATCCAAAGAGGAAGTAACAAGGACTGACCTTTGAGACACTAGGGGCTAGAGTCTGATATTAGGAACCACCCTAATTAAGCAGAGTAACCCCAGGAAGCATAGTGATTCAGAGATAAGCCTCTGAATCACAATTCCTCCCCTTATTCCTCCTGCTCCTTTGTGGTAATAATTTACTGATCACCGATACTAGTAGTTAATTACTTACTTCCCTGCCAAACCCCTGCTCTGGCTTAGCTACTCTGGAAAGCAAATGGGGAGGGGGGGTTAGAACCCACCTCCAATCTGCTCTGGAGACGGAATAAGTGAATGAGCAACCCCACTTACTCTGTTATGTACCTAGATCCAAAATGTGGGTTGCCCATGCAGGAGTGTTAGGAGGTTCCTAGCTGCCCTTTGTTCCCTTGGGTGGGCATATAGTCAAAGTTAGAATCTAACCCCAAACAATCAATGACTTCTTCTTCAAGTGATTGCTCATGTGTATTGCACTATAGATATGCGTGCTCGCCACGTGCACCGGTGCTGGAAATTTTTCCCTTAGCAGTATCCATAGTGGGGGAGCACTGTTGCGACCCCTGGAGTGGCGCCGATATATCGCGCCATAAAGGGGGCTGAGTGCTCCCCCCACCCTCAGTTCCTTCTTGTCGCCAGTGAAGGTAGTCGGAACTTGCTCCAGCCTAGGCTGCAGCGTTATAACTTTAGTGGTATCCAGTTTCACTGAACTTTTCCTTTGCTGAACTGTTGTTTCGTTAGTTCCTGGCTCGGGGCATGTCCCGTGGCCCAGGCTTCAAGTCGTGCGACTCTTGTCGCAACTCCATGCCCAGAAGCAATCCACACCCTCAGTGTCTTCGCTGTCTGGGCGAGGCTCACATTAGTGAGCATTGTAAGATTTGCCGTTCTTTCAAACCCCGGACGAAGCGGGAGCGTGAGATCCGACTCCGCGCTTTACTGATGGAGTTGGCATTGGCCCCGGCCTCGGCACCACGTCTTCGGTGCACAGCAAGGCACCGTCGACAACTCAGCACCGCTCCCCCAGTAAGAAGCAAGGGAAGACTCAGCAGTGCCGAGAGAAGGAGAGGGGTGAGGACAGACTCAAGTTGGGCAGCCCACGATCCCCGTCGGGACAGAGACCTCCGACTTGGGCTGAGCGGAGTAGCCCAGTCCTGTCCACGCGAGCCTCGCCTGAAGTACGGATGCCTTCGACGCCAGAGGCAGCTCAGGCCGCACGTGACATCCTAGCCCTCCCAGTGCCGGGAGCGCCACCTCAGTCGGGCCCCCGGTCCCATGGAAAGCCACCTTTGGGCGCCCAGCAGCCCTCCCCGGAGGTATCGGAAGTCGAGGTACCTTCCTGGGTCGAGGTGCCGAGCAGAGGCCCACGATGCACTTCAACTCCGCGTGCCGGCTCTTCTGTGAGCGAGTCCCACTCCTTTGGTCTCGGGCACCGTAGAGGAGGTGACAAGAGGCGACGCCGTTCCTCCTCGAGTCAGTCTGACAGGAACAGATCCCGACGCTGTCGGCACCGGCGCTCATACTCTAGCGCCCGCCGTCAGAGAGGCCGTGCTCGGAGTACCTCCTGAGAGTCCCTGGCGCCAAGGCCACAGGCACCACAAGGAGTACAGGGACAGCTCCTCTGATATCTACCTATCCACTTCGTCCAGGTCGAAGTCTCGGGGCAGGAGCAGTCACGAGAGAGACCGCTCCAGTCGTTCCCACGGCACCGTGCGCTCCTCCAGGACTTCGACATCGGCGCGCAGCTGTCTCTCCCCGGGCCGCACTGCACCACAGGACCAACCAGCGCTGCTGGCGCTCCATGCATCTCAGTGCCAGACCGTTCCCTGGCAAGGACAGTGGTTCCAGTGGGCACCGTGGCCTCAGGCACCCACACAGCCGGGACCTCGCTCCGTGGCGGGAGCCTCTCAGGGCCACCCTGTGTCGCCTCCTCGGCACAGTGATCGGGCCGCGGGCGCCGAACCTCCGGCACTGACCCCGGGACAGGACCCGGACATCGAGCCTACGATGCCGTTGGTGGCTGAAGGCACCGCACCATCTACCTCCTCGGCACCGGGCGATTCAGTCATGGTATCGCCTCCGGCCTCTGAGGAGGACTTTAAGGCGCACCAGGAGCTGCTTAGGAGGGTGGCAGCAAATCTCGAGCTCCAGGCCGAGGAAATGGAGGAGCCCTCCGATACACTGTTTAATGTCCTCGTCTCCTCGGCACCGGGGCGTGTAGCCCTCCCATTCCATCAGGGAGTGGCCAACATCACCACCGGCCTCTGGCAAACCCCAGCCTTCCTTGAGCCCATTTCTAAGAAGGCCGAAAGGAAGTATTTCGTTCCCACAAGGGGTCACGAGTACCTATACACCCACCCAGCTCCGAACTCTTTGGTGGTAGAGTTGGTTCACCACCGTGAGCGGAACGGCCAGCCCGCACCTACACCAAAGGACAAGGACGCTCAGAGACTTGATTCCTTTGGGAAAAAGGTTTATTCCTCCGCGAGCTTCCAGCTCAGAGTCGCCAACCACCAGGCACTGCTGAGCTGTTATGATTTTAATCTCTGGGGTTCCCTCCCCAAGTTCGAACCCCTCCTTCCGGACAAAGATAAGAAGGAGTTCCGGGCTTTGGTCGACGAGGGTGCGGCTGTGGCCAAAGCAGTTCTCCAGGCGGCTTCGGATGTAACGGACACAGCCGCTCCCTCGATGGCTTCGGCAGTCTCCATGTGAAGGGCGTTGTGGCTCTCGCTCTCGGGGCTGTCCGTGGAGTCCCAGTCTATAATGCGGGACCTGCCATTTGATGGCAAAGCATTATTTGCTGACCAGACAGACACCTGTCTGCACGGGATGAAAGACTCTCGCACCACCCTGCAGACGCTAGGCCTGTACGTCCGCCTTCTAAGGACAAGCCCAGGCCTCAAACCTCTGCTCCTCCGGCCAGGGGCAGATATGAACCCCTGCCTAAGCGGCAGAGAGAGCAGAGGCATCGGTCCCAACACCAGTCCCGTTTGGCCCCGAGACCTGGGCCCTCGAAGGCAAGAGGCAGGGGAAATGGCGTTTTTGACTCGTTGAGGGGGGTCACCGGGCCTGTTGCCAGTGTACCCGCCACCCCCCAGTTAATAAAGTTGTGTTTTATAAATCGTTTATCGGCCTTCCGGCTGCAATGGTCCCGTATAACGTTGGACCGATAGGTCCTCAGCACCATGACCCAAGGGTACAGGTTGCAGTTCATTTCAATCCCTCCCAATCATCCCCCATCCCGGGAGCCGGCCAGGGACCTGGACCATGCCCTCCTCCTCCGCCTGGAGGTAGAGTGCCTCCTCTCCTTGGGAGCTGTGGAAAGGGTACCGCGGGAATACCAGCGCAAGGGGTTTTACTCCAGGTATTTCCTCATCCCGAAGGCGAAGGGCGGGCTTCGGACCATCCTCGATCTGCGGAATCTCAACCAGTTCCTGGTTCGTTGCAAATTCCGCATGGTGTCTCTGGCCTCTATTATTCCATCCCTAGACCAGGGGGATTGGTTTACGGCACTTGACCTCCAGGATGCGTACTTCCACAGCCACATTTTCGAGGGTCACAGGTGCTTCCTCCGTTTCCTGGTGGGTCAGGACCACTTCCAGTTTACGGTCCTCCCCTTTGGCCTCTCTACTGCCCCAAGGGTATTTATGAAGTGTATGGTGATGGTGGCGGCCCACCTCTGGAGGAAAGGGCTGAAGATCTTCCCCTACCTCGACGACAGGCTCCTCAAGGGCTGGTCTCAGTCTCTGGTGCAGCAGCAGATGAGTTTCCTGCTGGACACCTGCACAGCTCTAGGCCTACTGGTAAACGAGGAGAAATTCATGTTAATCCCCGTTCAGCGCATAAGCTTTATAGGGGCACTGCTAGATTCTCGGGTGGCCACGGCCTCCCTCCCATGGGACAGATTCGAGACGCTCAAAGCTCTCATCGCCTCGGTCACGGCCTTTCCGGTAACCACGGCGCACGGGTGTGCCTTCAAATCCTAGGCCATATGGCAGCATGCACCTCTGTGGTGCAACATGCCAGGCTTTGGTTGAGGCCCCTTCAGCATTGGCTGGCCTCCCGGTACTCCCAGTCCAGGGACGGCCTGGACAAGGTCATCACGGTGCCGCCAATGGTGGTGGCAGACCTTCAATGGTGGTCTCTCCCAAGCAACATGCTACGGGGTATTCCCTTCCGAGAGCCCTTTCCCTCACTAGATCTAGTGTCGGATGCCTCGGACCTGGGCTGGGGAGCTCACGTGGGGGGCTTCAGGACCCAGGATATATGGTCGCCCGAGGACCTGACTCTGCACATAAATGTCAGGGAGCTCAGGGCCATACGCCTTGCATGCATGGCCTTTTGCCACCACATACAGGGGAAGGTGGTCAGAGTCCTCCTAGACAACACGACCACCATGTATTACGTCAACAAGCAGAGGAGCACGCGTTCCCGGGCCTTATGCCAGGAAGCCCAGCTCCTGTGGGAGTTCTGTATAGCCCACAACATATTTCTGTGAACCTTTTAGCTGCCCGGCAAGAGCAACATGCTCACGGACTGCCTGAGCAGGGTTTTCTCCCAACAGCACGAGTGGTCCCTGCACAAGGAGGTGGCCAGGTGGATCTTCCTGCAGTGGGGTACTCCCCAGGTAGACTTGTTTGCCACCGCCCAGAATCACCAGTATCCCCGATTCTGCTCCAGGGCGGGAGAGGGCGACGGGGCGATATCGGATGCGTTCCTGCTCCCATGGTCGGGGCCCCTGTTGTACGCCTTCCCGCCCTTCCCCCTAATAGGCAGGGTCTTATAGAAGGTGAAGTCAGACGGGGCGCGGGTTATCCTCATAGCCCCGGACTGGGCCCGTCAACATTAGTACGGGACCCTACTGCAACTCTTAGCGGCCCCCCTCCCCCCGCAGGCTGCCGCTCCGCCCGGACCTCCTCTCCCAGGAGGAAGGTCATCTCCTCCACCCCAACCTCGCCCCTCTCCACCTGACAGCGTGGCTGCTCCATGGTTGAATGAGGAGGAAGGGAGGTGTTCTGAGGATGTAAGAAGGGTCCTGCTGGAAAGTAGGAAACCCTCTACGCGTCGAACCTACCTGGCTAAGTGGTATAGGTTCTCTATGTGGGCAAGGGAGGAGGTTCCTCTCCCTCTTTCGCATCTATCCAACTTGTCCTCGATTACCTCCTGTCCCTTTGGACCCAAGGGCTGGCACCCTCCTCCATCAGGGTGCACCTGGCAGCCATTTCGGCTTTCCACCCTCCGGTGCAGGGCCTTTCAGTGTTTTCCCATCACATGACATCCCGGTTTCTGAAAGGCTTAGATCGGGCATTCCCTTACGCCAGACCCCCGGTCCCGCTCTGGGACCTGAACCTGGTGCTCTCCCGCCTCACAGGGCCTCCTTTCAAGCCCTTAGCCACGTGTTCGTGGTCCCACTTGTCATGGAAGGTGGCATTCTTAGTGGCTATCACCTCAGCCCGCCGGGTCTCCTAGCTCAGGGCCCTGACCTCTGAACCGGCATATACAGTCTTCCATAAGGACAAGGTTCAGCTCTGCCCTCACCCCGCCTTTTTGCCGAAGGTAGTCTCAGCTTTTCACATAGATCAGGATATTTTCCTCCTGATCCTCTGTCCTAAGCCCCATACCTCCAATGAGGAACGCTGCCTGCACATGTTAGACGTGCGCAGAGCGCTGGCTTTTTACCTGGACAGAACCAGGCCATTTAGGAAGTTCCCCCCAGCTTTTTATTGCTTCGGCCGAGCGCATGAGGAGATGTCTGGTTTCCAACCAGCAGATCTCCCGCTGGATCACCTCGTGCATTCGCACCTGTTACGACCTGGCAGGGGTTCCCCCGCCTCCTATTGTGAAGGCTCATTCGATGAGAGCCCAGGCCTTGTTGGCGGCCTGTGTGGCTCATGTCCCTATTCAGGACATCTGTAGTGCTGCTACGTGGTCCTCTGTCCACACCTTCTCATTGCACTATGCGATCGTCTCCCAAACGAGGGATGACGCCGGGTTTGGTAGGGCGGTGCTCTGCCCAGGTAACCCTTAAAACTTTACTCTTAAACTCCTACCCGCCTCCATCAGGGATAGCTTGGAGTCACCTATAGTGGAATACACATGAGCAATCCCTTGAAGAAGAAAGGACAGTTACCTGTTCCGTAACTGGCGTTCTTCGAGATGTGTTGCTCAGGTGTATTCCACATCCTGCCCTCCTTCCCCTCTGTCGAAGTTGTCTGGCAAGAAGGAACTGAGGGTGGGGGAAGCACGCAGCCCCCTTTATGGTGGGATATATCGGTGCCACTCCAGGAGTCGCAGCAGTGCTCCCCCACTACGGATACTGCTAAGGGAAAAACTTCCGGCACCGGTGCACGTGGCAAGCACACAAACCTATAGTGGAATACACCTGAGCAACACATTTCGAAGAACGCCAGTTAAGGAACAGGTAACTATCCTTTCTCACCTGGGAATTATTTCCCCCCCTCTGTATATTAAATCATTCTGAGTATGGTCTGTATCACTTCAGGTCTCATCAATAGGCCTGATATTGCACCACTGAAGTCTACAGGAATTTACTGGTTTAAATAGAAGCTGGGTCAAGCCAATTTTTTCCAAGTATCATATAGTGTCCATAGCAAATTTTCCTGATCTGATACTCACTTTTCTAGCTCCAGTGATTTATATGGACAGTGCTTGTGATTATCATATTATCCTTTTCAACATATTTTCAACATATTTAATTCGATTTGTGCATCATCCTCTAATATAAATGTCTTTAAAAGAACCTGATTTAGCTCTTTCATCGTTCCTCATGTCTTGTGTTAAATGTCTCCTGTGATTCACTTTCTCTTTTATCCTTTCCTCTTGCTTCCTTTCAATATGTTTCAGTTCCAACTCTGATGGCCTTCCTAAGTTTCTGTGCTCCTCTCTCACATTTTTGCCTCAGTGGTCAGTCTCTTATGTGGCCTACATTGTACATTGATTGAACCTAGTCTTCACTTCTGCATCTTCCCTACTCTTTCAATTTTAATTATGACTTCTCTGTTTATGTACTTATAATCTCTTTGTTAAACCATGCAAACTAGTTCTTGCCTTTACATGCTTACTTAAAAACCGGGATAGGTCTAAGCTGCATACTAAGTACAACCTACTTGTATATGCTACAGCTGCCTCTCGTCCCTTACTTTTAAAATTGTTGCTCTAGTTTATCCTCTCAAAAATGTATCCCTGATGCAGCATAATATACTGAGTTGGCCTTTCAGGGTCACAAGTCTGATTTTTAATTTGCTCATGCTAAAGGTACCTGAGGCAGAGGAAAAGAGAAAGGAGCATAAACTCTGTCAAGTCAAGTGTAAAAGTATAATTAGGCAGGTCAAAAAATAATTTGAAGAGAAACTAGCACACAACACAAAAACTCACAGCAAAAAAAAATTTAAGTATGTCAGAAGCAGGAAGCCTGCCAAACAGTCAGTGAGGCCACTGGATGATCGAGGTGCTAAAGGAGTGCACAAGGACGATAAGGCCATTGCGGAGAAGCTAAATGAATTCTTTGCATTGGTCTTCACTGCAGAGGATGTGAGGGAGATTTCCACTCTTTTTAGGTGATAAATCTGAGGAACTGTCCCAGATTGAGGTGTCATTAGAGGAGGTTTTGGAACAAATTGATAAATTAAACAGCAATAAGTCACCAGGACCAGACGGTATTCACCCAAGAGTTCTGAAGGAACTCCAAATATGAATTTTCAGAACTACTAGCTGTGATACGTAACCTATCACTTAAATCAGCTTCTGTACCAGATGACTCGAGGATAGCTAATGTGATGCCAATTTTTTAAAAAGGCAACTCTGTCAATTACGGGCCAGTAAGCCTAACTTCAGTACCAGACAAATTGGTTGAAACTGTAGTAAAGAACAGAATTATTAAACATATAAATGAACACAATTTGTTGGGGAAGAGTCAACATAGCTTTTGTAAAGGGAAATCATGCCTCACCAATCTTTTAGAATTTTTTGGTGAGTGTCAACAAACATGTGGAGAAGGGTGATCGAGTGGATGAATAAAGTAAGCAGTCATGGCATAAGAGAGAAGATCCTCTTATACATTAGTAACTGATTAAAAGACAAGAAAGAATGGGTAAAATAAATGGTCAGTTTTCAGAATGCAGAGCGGTAAATATTCATTGACGTGTACTTGGATCAAGTACCATTCAACATATTCATACATGATCTGGAAAAAGAAGTAAACCATGAGGTGGCAAAATTTGCAGCCGATACAAAATTACTTAAGATAGTTAAATCCAGAGTAGACTGTGAAAAGTTACAAAGGGTCCCACAAAACTGGGTAACTGGGCAACAAAATGACAGATGAAATTCAATGTTGACACATGCAACATAATGCACATTGGGAAAACATAATCCCAACTATACATACAAAATGATGGGTCTAAATTAGCTGTTACCACTCACGAAAGAGATCTTGGAGTCTTTGTGAATAGTTCTCTGAAAACATCCACACAATGTGTAGCTACAGTCAAAAAAGTGAACAGAATGTTATAAACCATTAGGGAAGATATGATAGGCTATAATTAATGTGATAAAAATATCATAATGCCACTATTTAAATCCATGGTATGCCCACACCTTGCATACTTGAGTTCTGGTCACTTCATCTCAAAAAAGATATATTAGAATTGGGAAAGGTACAAAGAAAGGCAACAAAAATGATTAGGGTATGGAGAGATTACAGAGACTGGGACTTTTCAGCTTGGAAAAGAAACGACTAAGGGAGGTTATGATAGAGGTGTAAAAAATCATGAATGGTGTGGAGAAAGTAAATAAGGAAGTGTTATTTACTCTTTCATGTAACTCAAGATCCAGGGGTCACCCAATGAAATTAATAGGCAGAAGGTTTAAAACAATCAAAAGGAAGTACTACTTCACACAACCCAGAGTTAACTTGTGGATCTCGTTGCCAGGAGATGTTGTGAAGGCCAAAATTATAAGTGAGTTCAAAAAAGAACTAGATCTTAGCCAAGATGAGGGATGCAACCCCATGCTCTGGGTGTACTAAGCCTCTAAGTGCTGGGAGTGGAGAACAAGGGATGAACCACTTGATAACTGCCCTATTTTGTTCATTCCCTGTGAAGCCTCTGGCATTGGGCACTGTCAGAGACCGGATACTGGGCTAGACGGGGCCATTGGTCTGACCTAGTATGGCCATTCTTATATTCTTAGAAGAATGACTCTCGAGCCTCATTCAGGGATGCATACATTCAACATCCTGACAGGTTTCAGGGTAGCAGCCGTGTTAGTCTGTATCCTCAAAAAGAACAGGAGTACTTGTGGCACCTTAGAGACTAACAAATTTATTAGAGCATAAGCTTTCGTGGGCTACAACCCACTTCTTCGGATGCATATAGAGTGAAACATATATTGAGGAGAAATATATAGACACATACAGAGAGCATGAACAGGTGGGAGTTGTCTTACCAACTCTGAAAGGCCAATTAAGTAAGAGAAAAAAACTTTTGAAGTGATAATCAAGGTAGCTCAGTACAGACAGTTTGATAAGAAGCAAGTGTGAGAATACTTACAAGGGGAGATAGATTCAATGTTTGTAATGGCTCAGCCATTCCCAGTCCTTATTTAATCCTGAGTTGATTGTGTCTACTTTGCATATCAATTCCAGCTCAGCAGTCTCTCGTTGGAGTCTGTTTTTGAAGTTTTTCTGTTTTAA
>NC_048299.1:111060871-111252334 GCF_013100865.1 Trachemys scripta elegans
AAAAACTTCAAAAACAGACTCCAACGAGAGACTGCTGAGCTGGAATTGATATGCAAACTAGACACAATCAACTCAGGATTAAATAAGGACTGGGAATGGCTGAGCCATTTCAAACATTGAATCTATCTCCCCTTGTAAGTATTCTCACACTTGCTTCTTATCAAACTGTCTGTACTGAGCTACCTTGATTATCACTTCAAAAGTTTTTTTCTCTTACTTAATTGGCCTCTCAGAGTTGGTAAGACAACTCCCACCTGTTCATGCTCTCTGTATGTGTCTATATATTTCTCCTCAATATATGTTTCACTCTATATGCATCCAAAGAAGTGGGTTGTAGCCCACGAAAGCTTATGCTCTAATAAGTTAGTCTCTAAGGTGCCACAAGTACTCCTGTTTTATTCAACATCCTGTTTACTACCAGCTTGCCCCTGCTTTGTGTTGGCACTAAGAGTGAGCACAGTTCCCTTTCAAAAACGAGTTCTATTGCTATTGGTGTTATCTGTACAGACAACCAGGTTCAAGCTGCCCATCTCATCT
This sequence comes from Trachemys scripta elegans, assembly GCF_013100865.1. Classification (NCBI taxonomy): domain Eukaryota; kingdom Metazoa; phylum Chordata; order Testudines; family Emydidae; genus Trachemys; species Trachemys scripta. The sequence goes on from NC_048299.1 coordinate 111,061,409, forward strand.
TCTACCAAGCTACAAACCCTCCTTTCAGAAGACAGCTCCATCAGCTCCTTCCCAGTTTCAGGAGCTACTGGAATACATTAGGTTGAACTCAAAAGGTAGCTTACTCACTGTGCACAGAGCTCAGGAAATCAAGATGAACTCACCAGTACAGACCTATTCCTGACCGTCCTGAATGCAAACTTTCTTGAATTATTTCCACAGAGGTATCTTAACATGTATTTTTTTCCTTAAGTCTTCACCTGGTAATTCATTTAGCATAGACAAACTGATCAAAAATAAAAATGTAATTATTTTACACTTTGCCACTTGTAATGTATCTACCCATTAAGAGGTATTTATGTACTATCAAATACTCAACATTTGTACTGGCCCTTCAGAACCCGTAATTCCCTCTCCCAAACTGATCTACCCCTTACTACCCCTTCCTTTACTACAGGCATTAGCTACAGAACCAGCATCAGGGTAAACGAGTGGGTTTAATTGGAAAGTAGACCTCGTTGTTCTGCAAGTTAAATTCATAAATTCATAGAGTTTAAGATCAGAAGGGACCATTCTGGATGGATGATTTAGTTGGGGGTGGATGATTTAGTTGGGGTTGGCCCTGCTTTGAGCAGGGGGTTGGACTAGATGACCTCCTGAGGTCCCTTCCAACCCTGATATTCTATGATTCTATGATTCATTCAACCATGTAATCTGACCCTCAGTCCCTTAAATTTCACCCAGTTACTCCAGTATTGAGCCGAACAACTTGTGTTTGACGTAGGGCTAGTCTACACTAGAAGCTGCTATAGCGCATGTGGTGAAGACGCTCTATGCCAACAGGAGAGAGCTCTCCTGTGAGTATAATAAATCCACCTCTGCCAGAGGCGGTAGCTATGTCAGCTGGAGAAGATCTACCGATCACATAGCACTGTCCACACTGGTACTTAGGTTGGTGTAACTTGCGTTGCTAAGGTGGTGGCTTATTCACACCCCTGAGCAATGTGAGTTATGCTGAAGTAAGTGGTACTGTAGACCTGGCTGTTGGAACAATATAACTTGCTGGCTTTCGGCTGGTGGGGTCCTGTGAGCTCAGAGCACGTATACCTGGTCTAGAGAGCTGGGAAGGGTGATTCTTCTGTGTTTTAGGCTGTTTTGTTCCTTTTAATTTGCTATTTTAGAAACTGTAGTGGAATTAGTGATGCTGGGAGGTGAATTAGAATGGTCTTACGTCACTGACAACTTAAAACCAAAGCATCACCCGAGGAAGAGGTGCAGGAGTTTTTTCTTTGATTTAAAGGGAGGGTCTAGTGTGTCGATTACACAATGGAAAGCCTGGACTAAGCTGTTATGACTTTTCTCATCCTTCTGATGTACTATATTTTAGTAATTTAATAATATGATTATTTTATTTACTATTAGAAATAGTGATTTTGTCTTTAAAGATATTACCTGTCATACAGTGAAACTGTTATAGGATCACTTAGTGGTCTTTGAAAAATTAAATTCTATTCACGTGAAGTCATATCCAAATTCGAAAAAAGAAGAGGAATTTTTTTTCTTCCATTGCTCTGCTGTTTGTCAACATGGTTATTTCTAGTGATGTTGTCCCATCATTTCCCTCACTGTGATTGTACATCTTGTGCATTGTAGTGATGTATGCATGATGCTTGACAGTAAAATTCAAGTTACAGAAAATTAAGTGAAATCAGAATAAGACCAGTGTATTCATAACTTGTGACATAGCCATGGGTGTTATAAACAAAATATAGGCATAGTAACAGAATAACACAATGATCAGGATTGAGAATCCTCCAACACTATATAAGTGATGATATTACAAGCTAGAAATGTTGTTATGAGACATATTATATATAACCTTAAAAAGGAAAAATGAAGCTTTGTTTTGCTTCTTAAGCAAAAACTGCTAAGCAAAACAAAACAATAGTTTCTTCTGTCATTACAGACTCTTTTTATGTTAATTTCAATGGCATTCTTACTCAGTGAAGTTTTTCTGCAGGATACAGTTGAAGTATTTTTGAAACATCCCTCTGTGAAAGATGACTCAGACCTTGAGGGAAGAACATCCTTTATGTGGGCAGCTGGGAAAGGCAGTGATGATGTCATCAGGACTATGCTGAATTTAAAATTGGACATAGATATCAACATGGCAGATAAATATGCTGGTACAGGTAAGGCTTGCTTTACAGTAAAGAGCTATTAGATGCTTGCATTTGGTTAAAAAAACTGCTAGAAACAGTCATTAGTCATTTTATACACTTAGGTAAAATCCTACTAACATTTATGCATGGGCTTAACTTAACACATTAGCAGTCCCAGGGTCTTCAGTATGGGGAGAGACCAACCATTTTTTGTGCAGATTAGAGCAGTTCTTCTGTTTGAGAACCAATTGAGAAAAAGGAGATATTACACTATGCAAATATTAAATAAACATTAATATTAGAAGGGAGATGCTTTCTGTAGTTTTGAAGGGTAAAATAAGTAATAACTATCTAAAAACTAAAAAGTAGGGCTATCAAGCAATTAAAAAAATTAATCATGATTAATCACGCGATTAAAAAAGTTAACGTTAAACACTGCACTGTTAAACAATAATAGAATACCATTTATTTAAATAATTTTGGATATTTTCTACATTTTCAAATATATTGATTTCAGTTACAACACAGAATACAAAGTGTACACTGCTCACTTTATATTTATTTTTGATTACAAATATTTGCACTGTAAAAAACACAAGAAATAGTATGTTTCAGTTCATCTAATACAAGTACTGTAGAGAAATCTCTTTATCATGAAAGTTAAACTTACAAGTGTAGAATTATGTACAAAAAATAACTGCATTCAAAAATAAAACAATGTAAAACTTTAGATCCTATAACTCCTCTCAGTGCTACTTCTTCTTCAGCTAATTGCTCAGACAAACAAGTTTGTTTACGTTTGCAGGAGATAATGCTGCCCGCTTCTTGTTTACAATATCACCTGAAAGTGAGAACAGGCATTCGCATAGCACTGTTGTAGCCAGCGTCGCAAGATATTTATGTGCCGGATGCACTAAAGATTCATATGTCCCTTCTTGCTTCAACCACTGTTCCAGAGGACATGTGTACATCCTGATAACAGGTTTTGCTCAGTAACCATCCAAAGCAGTGCAGACTGGTGCATGTTCATTTTCATCATCTGAGTCAGATGCCACCAGCAGAAAGGTTGATTTTCTTTTTTGGTGTTTCGGGTTCTGTAGTTTCTGCATCAGAGTGTTGCTCTTTTAAGACTCCTGAAAGCATGCTCCACACCTCGTCCCTCTCAGATTTTGGAAGGCTCTTCAGATTCTAAAACCTTGGGTTGAGTGGTGTAGCTATCTTTAGAAATCTCACATTAGTACCTTCTTTGTGTTTTGTCAAATCTGCTGTGAAAGTGTTCTTAAAAAGAACAACACGTGCCTGGTCATCATCCGAGACTGCTATATCATGAAATATATGGCAAAATGCGGGAAAAACAGAGTAGGAGACATACAATTCTTCCCCAAGAAGTTCAGTCACAAATTTAATTAATGCATTATTTTTTTAACAAGCATCATCAGCATGGAAGCATGTCCTCTGGAATGGTGGCCGAAGCATGAAGGGGCATACGAATGTTTAGCATAACTAGTATGTAAATACCTTGCAATGCTGGCTACAAAAGTGCCATGCGAACGCCTGTTCTCACTTTCAGGTGACATTGTAAATAAAAAACGGGCAGCTTTATCTCCTGTAAATTTAAACAAGCTTGTTTGTCTTAGTGATTGGCTGAACAAGAAGTAGGAATGAATGGACTTGAAGGCTCTAAAGTTTTACGTTGTTTTGTTTTTGAGACCAGTTATGTAAGAAAAAAAATCTACATTTGTAAGTTGCTCTTTCACACCAAAGAGATTGCACTGCAGTACTTGTGTTGTAATTGAAATCAATATATTTAAAAATGTAGAAAAACATCCAAAAATATTTAATACATTTCAATTGGTATTCTATTATTTAACAGTGCAATTAAAACTGTGATTAATTGTGATTAATTTTTTTAATTGCAATTAAGTTTTTGAGTTAATCACGTGAGTTAACTGCAATTAATTGACAACCCTACTAAAAATTGAGACATTTCAGCTTGAATATAAATAAACATTTCTCAATAGCTGAAGAAAACTTGTAGGTAATATAATAAGCTACCCAGTGAAGTAGTTGAGTCATCAGCATGAAAACCATCAATAGGATACATATCATATTAGTAGGATTAATGTACTAAAACTGTGCCAACGCAAGAGGTTAAATGTGGTAACCCAACAGGTCTTTTACATCCTATTATCTAGACAATGCAAAAAGCTTAATGAAAGTAGCACAGTGGTTCAGAATTAAAACACACAAAAGTCATGAAGTTCAAGGTTATGGTTCTCATAGTAACTGAATTCAATCTCATTTAATAGAAAAAGTCATACAATTTTGTAATAATAATATGCTGCTATTATATTTATACAGCACCTTTCATCTCAAAGGATTCCAAGGTGCTTTACAAACTATCCACACATACACACAGATGTACCAGTGACATTTAGGAGATAGGGGGGTGGCAACCAGTCAGACAATCTGTGCATAGCACAATATGAGGGGAGAGGAATTTTGGACCTGGACGTTGTGGCAGATTGCTCCTCTTAAGCAGAGTACTATGATATTTTTAATACTCATGCTGAACTGACAGAACTTTGTTATTTAAAGGTGGCTTGGTAAGGAGGAAAATGGGTTTATGTCTGAAAACTTTTTGTTGGAGGAGGGGTTTGGTTATGATTTTTTGGTTGATTGGCTTTCAGGGTTTGTTCTGATTATTTTTCCCTCATCTCATCTATTATTGTTGTTGGAAGGACTTCTTGGACGATTTAGAGGTGTATATTAGAATGTTCTTTTAGTTATCGTGTGGGGAATTGAATTCCCAAGAGAGCTTTTTTCCCTGGTATTTACATTGGATAAATGTTAACAGAGTGTTTGAGTAAAAATATTTCTTTCCTTCTTGGTTGATCACATTCCATTTCCTTAATACTTCACCAGTCAATATGTAGAGTCAGAATTGAGAACTGAATTTTGCAGAAAACCTCTTTTTAAAAACCTTTCAGGGCTTGTCTTCACTGCAGAGTTAATTCAAGTTATAACTTGAATATTTCCCCTATCTTGAGTCCTATCCACACACAGAGACCCTTAACTTGAGTTGGAGGGTCCATCAGTGGATGTAAGCTAAAGCTTGAAATCGCTCATCAGCTGCTAGCACAATTTCTCTGTGCTATTAATATAGTCACTGTGCAGTAATCCAACCACTCTGTGTAGCTCGAGTGTTATTTCATAACATGACCATTCTCAGCCAAGCTAACTCGAGAATAGTTAATTTAAGGGTAGGTCACTGCAGAATTAGCTCAAGTTAACTCAAGTTAATTAATGGGAGCTGCGGGAAGCGGTGGCCCGGCCGGCGCCGCTTCCTGCAGCTCCCATTGGCTGGGAACAGTGAACCGCGGCCACTGGGAACTGCGAGCAGCTGTACCTGCGGACGCTCAGGTAAACAAAGCATCTCGCGGTCCTTTCTGTCTCATATAGCACATTGCAGTAATGTGTGACCATTTTCTAACCTTCATGTTTTGGTGAGGAATTTTTAATCCAAAAAAATGAATGCAAAAAAAAGAAAGCTCCCCAAAACAACCCATTAATGCAAAGCTACAATTGAGTTGCACACGTTAAAAGTCAAGAAGTGCAAAATTATGCCACTGTTGCCTCCTTGTCTCCAAGCAATCTGAACTTGGCCATATTGAATTTATATGTTTTAGCATAAGAATTTCCATATTCAGTTCATCTGGCCTCCAGTTAACAGAAGATCACTCAAATACACCACCCTGAAATCACTCCCTTATCCCAGACTTATCTTTTTAGAAGGCTTTGTATGTTTCCCATGGTTTTGGGGAAACTAAGATTGAAAATAGTGCACAAGCCTAAAGGGACTGGGATACAGTTGCTGTGGGGACCACAAGTTTGAATTTCCTGACTTTTGTGCTTGTGTTGGGTAAAGCTCAGCTGTACCATCGCATTAATGTAGTTTTTTTGCATTTACTTATAAAGAACAAAATCTCCATTCAGGACAAAGCTTTGATAGAACATCAAGATGTTTCTTATTGTGCAGGAAAATGACACCAAGGAAAAGGAATTTCACTGTTCTCAGGGATCAGCGCTGCAAGAACATTGCAGGGGCAGCTTTATAGCTCTGCCGTCACTGACTGTGTACAATCATGAGGGATCTGACTGTCGGTGGAACAAAGGTTCTATTGTGACCAGCTGGCTGAAGAATCTCTTCAGTCACCGTGACTCCATCAGAGAAAATTTTGCTTACAAGAAAATATTGAGCACAGAGTGGGAAACAAGATGCCTGCGTCAGAATGAGTGATGGAGGGGAAGAACCAGGCCAAGCTGACACAGCAGCTCTTTTTCTATTGTATTATTGCATACACTCCATCTGTTATCTGATTGAGTAGCTTATTGCCTTCAGTTTCATAAGGAGTGCAATACAGAACACAAAGTCTAGAGTTTATTGTGAGGTCAGAACATGTAATCAACACCCGTCCAAATCTGCTAAGCAGCAGGGACCTACTTCATTCTTGTCAAATTTCCATGTATATCCAGCCAGCCACCCAAATTGCTAGTGGAGCTTTCAGTGATTTTGGCTTCCTTTCGCTAAACTGAAGCTTCTGTACATAATTAATGATTTTCCCCCATGATAGCCCCAACAATTAAGCATTAGTGTATTTTTAAAAATTGACTGTATAGTGTAAATGTTCTGTGGAAAAATTTGCACCACTGTTACGATGCACATATGATTTCAGTTATTAAGGCTAGACACTTTAGGGTTTGTTTTACTTACCGTGTATATACTCTGTGAAGTAGATTGCAGCTTTTAGAACTACAGCTGCGTAAGTGGGTGTACAGGGGCACTGTATCAGCATTCGTTCACATAGGCACTCAGCCTTCACTAGCATTCAAGGAATGTGAGGTATAGGATTCTAGCTACTCCTTGCACAGGAGCACAAAGGGTGGATAAGGACTCCGTTTCCTCCACCTCCTACCCCTGACACACAAGCTCAGGAATGATCATTGTCTGGCACTATGTATATTGAACCTGAGAAAATTAGAGACACCTGGATATTTTTTAAAGCACTTAGTTTTACTCTCTGAACAAATGAAATTTTAAATAAGTACAGCTCACGTAATGATCGAAAGATCATTTGTAAAGGTAGCATTTGGTTTAATCTACTGTAACTGGCACTTATAAATGTGCATATTTATATATTCATTCTAAATTACTCAGAATTTGTGTCATCAGAAAAGTAATTTGTAGGAAAAAGATGTACTAAAAGTATACTTTTGAGACTGATTTTCTTCATGATTCAACTTACTGTTTGGATTGTTTAGAATCATAGAACCATAAGGTTAGAAGGGACCGCAAGGGTCATCTAGTCTAACCTTCTGCCAAGATGCAGGATTTGTAGCGTTTAAACCATCCAAGACAGATGGTGATCCAGCCTCTTTTTGAAAACCTCCAGTGAAGGAGCTTCCATGACTTCCCTAGGCAGTTTGTTCCATTCTCCTACTGTTCTTACAGTTAGGGGGTTTTTAATATATATTTACCACTCCATAGCACGTAAAATCAATATTTCAAGCAAATCTCCAAAACATTTGCCCTCCATTTCAACAAATCTGGTGAAATCTCTTCACTCTTTGTGGCTTGATTTTCCATGAAGAAGCATCTGGGTTAGCTGAACTTGTATTTTGACAAATTCAAGTCCAGTTGATAGCTCCAGTGGGATGAGGTTATGGATGATAGTAACATCATTTGAAACCAAGCAACATCTTACTATCCTCCTGCCGTCTCAGGCCCGGCTGAAGGATTTGTGCTGTGATATCTGGGCTGAGCCAGAGTGAGGTGGAGGGTGCATAGATTCAGGGGTAAGAAAACAAAGTGGAAATGTGAAAGGAGAGGAGTCTGCAGAACCTATCCCATGTGACTTTCATGCAGAAGGATTTCCTTGGTTCTGGGGCAAGTGGGAACATCCCATCGAGACTGAATCTCCCCCCTGATTCCCAAGCCCTTCACTGGTCCCTTTTGCTGCCTGCTGTACCCCATAGAAGAAGGGAATGTATGGCCTTTTATTAGCTATGCATTGTCCTAAATGAAAATCTTTGTTAAGAAAGGGTTAGACTCTAGCTTACACCCGTGTGTGAAATGGGGGCAGGATATAAAGGAGATTCACACCCTAGCATGACCTATGTAAGGGCAGGCAAAACTGCAGTCCCTGCAATCAAAGGAGCACAGGAACTACTCCCAAATTACCCCCCCGGAGGGAAGGAGCAGAGAGCCATGAATCTGGTCTGTCACATGATTGGCTGGCGAGGAGTATGCTGCATCTCTTTAAGGAAGCAATTTGGTTGCTCCACCTGCCACTGAGGCAAAATTCATCTTGTTTGCACTGCTCTTGCTCTCTCCTAACATGGAATTGTGCCAAAATGGCATGATCTAGCAAAAGAGTTACGTATGAAAATGAGTTTCAACAGAGCCCCAAAAAACAACACTACATTTACTTTACAAATATCTACAGTGTTAACAAACATTAGGAAATCCAGATATTCCCTTACTGCCATATAAAGAAGCCATCCTTTGTCACTTACTATCACCCTGCTTGACTCCCACTACTCACCCAGTTTTCACTTTCCCCATAAAATTTGCAAAACTACATGCAATGGTCAGAAAAAAGAAAATACTGGAACGGGAGGGAAGCAGCTGCTTTCAGCTGCCTGCGCCTTTCTATACCGTAAGAATTTTCACTATACTTCTAATACAGTATTTACTGTTACGGGAGCCAGTTTCTGCACTTTCCACTCTGTTTTCCTCAGAACAGAGATCCAGTGGCAGCACATCTCCAAGATCTTTTGCAGAAAAACATATCTCTCATGTTAGTGTGACATGAGACCATTTTATTTGATGTCTGAAAGAAAATCTAGTATTTAGCAGGAAAATCTCAGAGAAATAAATTAGGGTTTTGTTTCTTTTTGTTGCAGTAGCAATAGGCAGTGTTATCTGTAGTGGGGTGACTCAGTAATAGGAGTAGTAAAAAAAGGAGGCAGTAGCATCATAGTGTACAGCAGGAAGAGGCTACTGTCCTTCTATCAATTCAGTATAAATCAGTCGAACTTCTGGTGAGGTTTGAATTTGTGTTTGCATTAGTAAAGAATGTGTAACAAAGCTGCCACCTTTTTATATCATGTATTTTGTTGTGTTGTTTGCGTGGCAAGGGAGAAGTAGTGATTGCCTGTCACTTGTTATATTTTGAGCTGTTCACAGTTTTATGATAGAATGGCAGTTCTCTCTACCAAGTACGGTGACCAGACAGTGACCAGACAGCAAGTGAGAAAAATCGGGGGGGGGGGGGGGGAATAGGAGCCTATATAAGAAAAAGACCTAAAAATCGGGACTGTCCCTATAAAATCAGGACAGCTGGTCACACTACTACCAAAATTATTGAAATGAATCATTATTTTTGACAGTTCTAATTGTCATTGTCTAATTTCTAACTCTTCTTTCAGCATTACATGCTGCTGCCCTTTCTGGCCATGTCAGCACTGTGAAATTACTCTTAGAACATAATGCACAGGTAGATGCAACGGATGTAATGAAGCACACTCCACTTTTCCGAGCCTGTGAAATGGGACACAAAGAAGTGATACAGACACTCATTAAAGGTCAGCTGTCACAAATTTACAAATCCATTCACAGAGTTAAAATGCTGTTGTAGGTAGGTTGTAAAATAAATGACATTGCTGGACAAAACAAAGAGCCCAAAATTAGTCCAGTAGGGAAAGATTTATGTATAGTACATTTCATTGTCTCTACCCACTGTCCCCACAGGTCTCTTCCAGTACCCTTTAATCTCCTAAAATCTCACATAGTATTTTTTTCTCTTTCCTATAAATGAGATCAATTTAAATTTTGTTTACCAATGGTGAGAATGGTTGAATAGCCATCTTTGAACATGTAAATGGCCTACCTTTTCAAATACAGCTTTTCTTCAACTTTTTTGATATAATCACTTGAATGTGTTTTTCCTGTAACTTTTTATTATAAACAAAGTTTTATTTTGTAGACAATTTTAGAAATAATAGAAACCATAAAAGAAAATAGTTATATTACACAGATATAGTCGTATCATCTTAGCTGCCAGCATTTATAGAAGCATCACATTTGGTCTACACTCATATTTTCTCTTTGGCTTTTGTGGAAGCAATGAGTTGGTATGAATCATTATAGTTGTATTATTATACGGACAGTTATTGTTTTGGTTTGGTTAGAGCCAATGATTGTTATATTTTGTGGCTTTTTTGTGGTTTTTGTACTGTATTTTTAACTGTTGTAAGAGCATCTTGGGGAAACTAAACTAAATAAATGAATATGATTTGGGTAAAATAATTTTACATGCTTGAGTAAAGAAAAAGGAAATAACTGCAAAAGCCCATAATAATATGGTGAGGCTAGCGGTAAAATTTTGAAAAGCATCTCAGTTCCATTTTCAAACATGACTTAGGCACTTAGAAGCCTATATCTCATTTAAAGTCAAAAGGACTGAAGCGCCTAAGGGCAAGATTTTCAAAGGTATTTGGGCACCTAAAGTTATAGATGGGCACCTAATGTGATTTTCAAAAGCACCTGAGCAAGTTGGATGCCTAGCTCCCATTGAAACTCCTAAGTGCCAAGTCACTTTTGAAAATTGGACTTGGGCTTTTAAGTCACTTAGGCGATTTTGAAAATGTTACCCCATGGTCTTTTGTTTATCAGAAGTGTTCCAAGATGACACGGGCTTAATCTCCCCTTTCTCTGATGTGCAAAAATATTTTGGTGTTTTTATTGCTGATGTTCAAATATTGTTTTGCTATTACAGGGGGAGCAAGAGTAGATTTGGTTGATCAAGATGGCCATTCTCCCCTTCACTGGGCAGCTCTGGGTGGAAATGCTGATGTATGTCAAATTTTGATAGAAAATAAAATCAACCCAAATGTGCAGGATTATGCAGGTAGAACTCCCTTGCAGTGTGCTGCATATGGAGGCTATATTAACTGCATGGTCGTATTACTGGAAAACAACGCAAATCCAAATATTCAAGATAAAGAGGTATGTTGTTCTTCACTGTGTCATTTAAGTTAATGTCAGACCAAGCATAAGTTGAAAGTATATTCTCCTTCCTGCATATCCTTCTCTTTCTGCAGCACGGTGGCATTAATCCTTGCTTTTCACACCAGTGGTACGATGAATCAGGGTTCACTGCTATTGTAGGGGAAGGAAAAGCAGCCCTAAGACTATTTTCCTTTCATGTTTCACTTTTTTAGGGCTTGATCAAAGATTATTATTTTAATATACACCATAAACTGAAGATGCACATTTCCATATTGTCCTTTGGCTTTTCCATATAAAGCTAACATCTTACAATTATCCTTTTTAAAAACTCCTTATTCTTTATTTGTTGTTTTCTTATTTAAATACTTAACAAGGGACTGTAATTTTATAATCCACACCATGTCTTCCTAGCATGTGTTAGTGAGGATAGAGCAAGTGAGGTGCAACAAACTTGCTGAAAGAACTGCAGCAATTATTTGTTTGTGTCTAGCCCTTAAGGGCGAAGAAGAACATTGCAGTTTGCTTGTATATTCCTTTGCTCCCTCCCTTAGGCACTAAGTGAAACTTGGTGCCAAAACAGATTTTGTATTCTAGGACAAATTCTCTGTTGCTGTAAATTGGCACAACTCCACTGGAATCAATAGAACTGCACCAGTTTACACCAGTAGCTAACTTGCCCCAATATGTTAACCTTTTACCTCACTGCATGAGGCATACTTTTCTGTGCCACAGTCAGTTTAATGACACTTGCTACAGAGCTTTCATATCTGGAAATTCTACTTACAGTGGTCTGAAATTTGGAGCTGCAATGTTCAACTGCACTGACAGCCAAGGATGAGGTCAAAGTATTACCTGAAGGCCAGATCCTTGGCCATGACTTCAGTTGATTTCTGCTACATCAGTAGTTCAAAGCAGCCAGAAAGTTGCCCTAAAAGGTCAGCTGAGGATTCTCCTGACATGGGATAACCCTTGTGAGATTTAGAACTGGCATGGAAAGCTCTGTGCCACCTGCCCCCAATTCATTTTATGCAGGTGGAATGTTGGGGTGTCTGCCAAAGTGCGGCAGAGTGCACAGTGCTCCATCTGATCCATGGCCCTACAAGACTACATCCACTGGCATCATTTATATTGGTCCTTAGGCCAGTCTAAATTACAGAGGGCTGTTTTGGCCCCAGTTGGCCCACGATTTCAGGAACAGAAAGGAGACTTAGAGACAGATTTCCTTCTGCTAACTTCACAGAGTATAAATTCTGCACAGCTGCAAATTTGGCCCTGATCTATTTTTAAAAATCTTTTCAGTGATTTTTGCTTTTAAACTCTTTATTTCTTTTTTTTTAATGGACAAGATGTATTTTGGAACCACTTGTTTGGTCATAATGTCCATTTGAGCCCTGAATGACACCATATGCTATTTTTCTTTTGGCAATACAAAGTTAGCAGCTAATAAACCTTTTACTTCATATATGTTTGGTTTATAGGGAAGGACTGCTTTACATTGGCTGTGTAACAATGGCTACCTTGATGCTATAAAGTTGCTGCTGGGTTTTGATGCTTTCCCTAATCACATGGAGAACAATGAAGAGAGGTACAGTTTATTAAACATATTATTTTCTAATTTAGCAAACCTACTCTGGTTTGTCTGTCACATATTGAAATATTGAGAATATGTCTGAGAAACATGAGCTTGAACATGTCTAAAAACACTGGTGTAATCTCAGGACTGGAGAGTAGTTAAATTGTGCAATTGAAGAGACTATTTTTCAAATAAGACTGTTCAAACCTTTCTCTTAAATTTCTATTGTACTTTTCAGCCTTGATCCTGCAGAAGACTTCTGTGTATTTTACCCTCTGTGAGTAATCTCATTGAAGGCAATGAGGCTACTCTTAGTGTGTAAACTTAGACATGTGTGTAATTCTTTCAGGATTGGTGCTTCGCACAATAACAGTGAAATGAACAGAAATACAGTGAATTAAAGTAAATTTACTTAAATTTTATTTGCCCTATTCACCTTATTAGAGTTAGGAAATGAGTCTTTCTATTCCACCTCAACCCTATATTCTTCTGTTCGGTACAACCTTATTTCAAAAACTCCAAAATACACTTTCTGTAATTAAATTCTGCTTTCTTTTTTCTTATACTGTGTCACTAAAAGATGACAGAGCTGTTCGTTTTCACAAAGCTACTAACAGATGTCTATAAAGGGCCCAATCCTGCTCCTGTTGAAGTGAACTGGAGTTTTGCTGTTCAGTTCAGTGAGGGCATGATCTGGTGAAAAGAGAAAAGTAAAATTGTATTTTAAAAATAGTTATTGCAGATTACCTGGTGGTGATCTGTATTCTGATGATCCAACTAAAAATAAATCCCTCTATAATCATAGGGAGACTATAAATTTGCATCTGTTTTCTTTGTCTCTGACTGACATATAAATAATAGTTTTTGATTTAAAAATCTTGGGTTGTGATAGTTTAAATTGATCACATGACTGCAGGTAATCAGCACTACTACATATTTTGGTACCTCTTTTCAAGAAGACAGCTTCATCATGATCATAAACAAAATTATCGATGGACATGCTAAATAAATATGAGTACATCAACATTTCAAAAATCACTAGAATGATTTAAAATCCCATGTACATTATTGCTGCAGGGTTTTGTCTTCCATCCCGTCTCCCTTGGTTTTTTTTTTTAATTGCCTTGCTTACCCCTATCATTTGTTTTTGTTGCCTACTCTGACCATCCAGACCTCTCTTCCTGTCCTGCAGAGCAATTTATTGTCAGTTTTCTAGTGAAAACCACAGTAGAAAGCATTAAGCAGTTCCCAGTTGTGTTCCTCTAATGCTGTCTATAGTGGCTTTCAATAAATAATGAAAATAAACAGCTGTATTTTAATTAATTTTAATGTATACTATTAAAAACAGATATTCTATTAGAGAACTGGAGGATGAACAGCCTTCTACCTGTCTTAAAGAATGCTGCTAATGGTGCTTGAAGAACTTCAGGTTAAAGATTTTTACCCTGGTATTCCGATAATCACTTCATTAGCATCTAGGAAAGCCCTCTGTTCCCCTCCTGGCATCACTGTGTTTGTATGTGTGATCCTTAGATCCCACATTCAGATAGGCTCTTGCTTATAATTGCATTATCTAATCTAAATGCACCTGCACGTCTCTATTTCCTTTTCTTTGATTGTTTCTTTTACTGTTTTAAAAGACAAGGAAAATAAATTTAAAAATACTATATTAATATAGAATTACAGTTAAGAACATAAATGCACTAATCTCAGGAAGCTGAAGAATTAAGGCTGCAACAACATTCCAGAAACTCAGCCACAGTGCACATACTGTACATAGTAAGCCATACATTTAGGAGCATAAGCAGTAGTCTTCTAAATATGAGTGCCATTCTTGTTATAGGAACCTTAACTTTTGAATTTCCAGAATTTTGTGTATTTAAATATTCAACCTTAATATTGCACCGATAGTGATGCTACATTTGCATTTGTCAAATAGTGTGTCATATGTCTAAACTCAGTCATAATTGGGAATGAGTGAACCTTAAAAGGTGCAGAGTTCTAGTTTGATTTTGATAGATTGACATTCAAATATACACACTTGCACATGTTAACGCATGGTGCCCCTATGATGGGGAGGCATCCATTTGCTCTTTTCTAATAGCACTCTCAAGGGAGGTTTAGCAGCTTCCGACCTTTGCACAAATTGTGAAACCATACCACTTGGCTTAAAGAGTTAATATTCATAGCTCCAAAATATAAATATTTGCAACTTTAATACAAGTCTAAATCTAACTACCAGTCTTCTGAAACTCGGTCCTAAATATCTCACTGAGGATAAATTAATAAAACAAATTGGTGTTTCTAGACCAAACTGTTTTTGAAATATGATGATCCTAAAAAACTCTTTAAGAATGCATTTTTAAAATAACATCAAATTGTCACAGAACGTTATTTTCTGCCAAGAGACGGGACATTTCAGGAGCAAAGAAGGCTTTTGAGAAAGGTAAATGGGAGACAAGAGAGTCAAAATGAGCTCAGTGATTTTTTTATAAATGTAATAGTGGCTCCTTCTTCAAGAGCTGGTCCCCATGTGTATTCCACACAAGGGAACAAGTGCACACCATGCTCCTGAGATCGGAGATTTTTGGCATGCAGTGTCCCTTGTGCAGTTACCCTCCTCAGACTCGGAACTGAGGACATAAGGGGCATTGTGAATTGACATCTCTCCAGTTCCTCTCTTACTGCCAGTCAGAAGGATCCGAAGCAAAGGGGAAGGAGTGGGGCTAGTGGAATACAGATAGGGACCACATATCTCAAAGAATCTCCAGTTACAGGTAAGTAACCTCTGTTGACACTCATGCTTTAGGAACCTAAAAATATGCTTTAATATCTTTTTGTATCTGTTAATTAAAAATTTTCAAAACAGCAGGTAAACTTTTAAAATTGATTTTTCTCAAGTGAGCTCCTTTCAGTAGTATCTGTCCAAGAATTATTTCAAATCTTTCTGTCTCATTTAATGTTTTATCAGCAACACACCTTGACCTACAAATCTCCATGCTCTGTCATTGCCTTTTATTCCTATTGACATTTCAGTTCAGACACTCTAATCTTCCCATCAAACCATCACCATATGGCAAGTCCAATTGTGCTGTCTGTCTGTTCTTCCTGTCTTTATCTGCATTGCATCCTTGCTGGTTACCATCAAAAAGAGCCTTAATTTTTACTACCTCATACATTGATACTAACTGTTTAACTTGATATATTGTATAAGCATCATTTTTATACTGTTGCCACTAATATTCAGTTAATAAATGTATTTTCCTAGCCTGGACACTTCAATACAAGTGGGGGTTCTGTGTAAATTTTGCTGCCCTTTACTGCTTGTGTGAATTTGGGCTAAAATTTTCAAAAGTGCCTAAGGGTGTGTCTACGCTGCAATAAAACACCTGCAGCTGGCCAGGGTCAGCTGACTCAGGCTCTCAGGGCTCAGTCTGCCGGGCTGTGAGGGGGAAGGGTCAAGAGCCTGGACTCCAGCCTGAGCCCAAACATCTACACTGCAGTTGTATAGCCTCACAGCCTGAGCCCTACGCTCCTGAGTCAGCTGACCTGGGTCAACTGTGGGTGGTGGTGTAGTGTAGACATACCCTAACTGACTTTGCCTAGGTCCCGTTGAAAACCAGTGCCACTTGGGCCGGTAAGTGGCTTTTGAAAATTGGACTTAGTCTCCTAAGTCTTTTTGTAAAAAATTTACCCTTAATGCCCCTGAAAGTGTGGAAGTAATACCACGTGCTATAGTTGGTCATAATATTGTCAATCTTTCTGTAACACATCTCTGCCAAGGCACTTAAACCTGTCCTGCAAAATCACTGCTATTTCTGTTTTGGCCTCTCTTTGTCAAAGCTGTAAACCTTGTTAATTGTGTAATTACAGTATTTATGTGGTATTCTTATGTGGATAAAGATTCACTAGCTAGAGGGTAAAATGGGACTACCAAGCTCATTTTTGCTTATGATCTAAACCAGAATTTAAAATCAAGTCTCCAAAAGAGAAATACTTGTGCAAATAACCCAGAATGCCACCTAATCTTAACACCATGGGCATTTTTCACTTACACATTTAATTTAGGAACACTGTGCATCTCCCAGAGGACATATTTGTAAATGAGCCTCAAGGAACAACTAAGTCTTAATTGCTTGCTCAAATCTTCTTTTTAAAGAAACATGTTAAGGTACGGAATCTGTCAGATACTCAGAATTTGGAAACGTGGTTCTCTGAAAAAGGTGTTAAATACTTTCCTTAGCGGAGGTTTCCTCATTAGTGGATCTTCCATCTCATTTTTTAAACCAAAAATATACATTGTGACTGGCAATCTAATCTATCGTAACACTTGTATGTTTTCTGTCTTTAGATACACGCCACTTGATTATGCTTTGCTTGGAGAACACCATGAGGTGATTCAGTTTATGTTAGAACATGGTGCTCTGTCTATAGCTGCCATACAGGACATTGCTGCCTTCAAAATCCAAGCTGTCTACAAAGGATATAAGGTTCGAAAGGCTTTCCAAGACAGAAAAAATCTTCTAATGAAGCATGAACAGCTGAGAAAAGATGCTGCTGCCAAGTAAGTCTGACACATGGAGAGTGCAAAAATGAAGCTATTAAAAATGAAATTGTTGAAGACAATAATAGTTTACAGATGAATTGCTCTATATTTTTTTACATCTTTTTAGAAATATTGTCTTTGTTCCCTTAAAGGACAATCTAGTATTCTACCAGATGATATATAGATAGGTATATTACATAATACATTTATGTTTGGAGGGTTTTTTTTTTTTTAAATAATCAAATACTTCTTGAAGCTTTATCATTTCTGTGGTGATGGATAACTCTAAGCCTGTGTCATGCAGGATACTATCCTCCCTCCCTCTGAGAATCATTCTTCCTCTGATGAGTTGCCCCCCTTATCTCTGTTTCTCAGGGGTTGGGAAGTGAAGAGAGACTTCCCACCCAATCAATTTCTAAACACTTGCCTGTGCCAGTCCTGCTCTATATTAACCCTGTTAGCTGGTTTTTCAGTACTTCTCTTTTTAAAAAGAGAAAAGAGTTTCCTGTAGTGGTGGTGTAGCTGTGTCCGTTCCAGGATATTAGAGAGACAAGGTGGGTGAAGTAATATCTTCTATTGGACCAACTTCTGTTGGTGAGAGAGACAAGCTTTTGAGCTATATAGAGCTTTTCTTCAGACCTCTCTCAAAAACAGAAGTTGGTCCAATAAAAGATATTACCTCACCCACCTTGTCTCTCTAAAGGAGTTACCTAACAGGAGTACAGTGAACAAAAGACTATAGGAATGAAGGATAGAAACAAAGGGGAAGTTGAGAGTGAGCAAAAGTGTATGTGGGCAAAAAGTGAGTGAGCAGCGGAGCAAGAAGTGAAGGAAATACAGGATGGTAGAAGGAGAAGAAGCTATTAAATATGGAACTTAAATAGTTTTTCACATGGATAAAACGAGTTCACCAGTTACAGAACAGCAAATGAAACTTTTTAAATTATCTTCCTGTCAAGGGCAGCATAAAATGATTTTTGCCGTCCCCTATTTTTTAATCTTAGATTGTTAAAGCCACAGTAAATACCAAGTCATAGCAGAAGTGCAAGGCTAAATGAAGTATTCTAATAGCCAAGTAACAAGGTAAATTAAAAGAGAACAGAAACCGATCAGATAAACAATGCTCATGTTCCCTCCAAACATCTGCAGTTTATCTGACATCCACATCCTATCTAATCTATATAGGATGTTTCTATATCACCCATTACTGTAGTAGCTGTTTTACATCTGTGTATGGTAGGTGTTCCTAGTGAATGTCTTCATAGGGGATTTTGCCTTTTACCTTTCCCAGATACTAAGAAGCTTTATTTGTTTGTTTTTTCCTCTTGACTTGGTTATGCTGGGAAAGCTTTAACAAATAGGTGATTCTTCTAGGGTTCTCTCTGACTTCCTCCAGTAGCTTGTTCCACATCCCACTTCCACAGGCTTTGAATCCACAATTCAACTGCTATGTTATAAGTGTTGAATTTTGCAATATGAATGCGTGATTTATTTTTTTAATGTGGAGTCTCTTACTAGTATTTAAAGAGAATATGGTTTAGGTGTTTCAAAATAAACATTGGGTAGGTATGAAATTAATTTTGTCGTCTATTTTATGAAGCTTTGCAACCTGCTCTAAAATGAAAACAAGCAGAATTTCATAACTTTCTCATAATCTGTGATCACCCATCACAGTGAAACTCACAAAACTGCACCAAGTGAAAAGTCAGATTCTTTACAGTTTGCTTTAAATATGATTTCTTCCCCCGCCCCAATAATTCTGACTTAAAGTTACACGCTTTATGTAAAATCCAAGAACTAGACAAAATATTGCAGAGTACAAAGTTGTTAATTAAACATCAGTAGACATTTTACCGATATTCTTACAGTGAAGAGAGAAAGGTGTCCAAAACATTTTCACAGGGGCATGAACGGAACTTATGCTCTAGTTATTCTGACATCAGCTTGGAGAAGATATTAATAATTAGATGAGGAAAATAAATGGGAGATATTTAGAAGACCACGGTTTGATTACCGATAGCTAACTTTGCCTTAGCTAACTTTGTTTTAGAAAAAGAAGGTAGTACTTCACCAACTAGTGGAATTTTGTAAGGATTTTACAGACAAGAAAGGTAAAAGTAGTAGGTTTCATATACCGTGCAAAGATTTTCTACACACTGGGTTTTTGTTGTTTTTTTTAACTAGAAAAGTACTTTAAAACTGACATTGGATTAGAAAGCATATAGACTAAATAATTTATAAATCAAGTAATTATACATAAAACATGATGAATATGAGTGGCCTTCTACCTTATATAATTGACTTAGTGCCAACATTGTGATGACATTATATATTAAGAATATAACTTTTCAATGAACAGGTGAATTTAATCAAAATAATTTAGCTGCTTGTTCTATCAAGCAACTAAAATACAGTTTATAGAACTTTGTAGTCTGAAGTTCCACAATATTCAAGAGGGACAAATTGAGTCCTAATCCATTCGTGCTAATGTTGCCACTTACATAAAGATATATATGTTTTCCATTTGTCTCAGTATTAAAATATTGCCACTTACCCAGCTAAAAGAAACTAGCATTCAGATACTTCATATCCTATTTGGTGGACGGAGCTTAATTAAGTTACTCAATTCTGCTACTTCAGCACTCACAAAAGAGATATTTTAAAACTCTTTTGTTATAAACAACCCACAGAAGAATCTTCTCAATTGTAATATCTGGTTGTACAGAGATTTATTATTTATTACAGCAGTGCCTAGAGGCCCTGATTAGGACCAGGGCCCCATTTTGCTAGACACAGTACAGACATACATGAAGATGTGATTCCTATCTCACGGCATTTCCACAAAACATTCATATATTTCCCTTTCATTTCTCTGCAACAAATAAATCCTGAAAGGAAAATCCATCTCAAAACTATACCACACTTTGATCCCTTCCACATACATACCTCAATTCACATACAACCTCAAGTAACCAAACACAACCAAAACCAAATATAATAGCAATGCTACAGAGCACCCCTCAGTCTTTAATAGACCAGAAGTGTTGTCAGCAACAGAAACGCAAAAGCTGAGATTTTAAAATTCAGGTGATTTGGATGCCTTATTTTCGTTAATTGTAATGGGAACTGTACAGCTGAAAGTGGCTCTGAAAATCTCAGCCAAAAAGTTTTCACAGAAGCTTTTTCAACATAGAATCACAGGACTGGAAGGGACCTCAAGAGGTCATCTAGTCCAGTCCCCTGCACTCATGGCAGGACTAAGTATTATCTAGGCCATTCCTGACTCAATGTAAGCCCATTGCTTCTTGTCCTATCCTCGGAGATTGGGAAGAACAATTCTTCCTCCTCCTCCTCCTTCTTATAACAACCTTTTATGTACTTGAAAACAGTTATGTCCCCTCTGTCTTCTCTTTTCCAGACTAAACAAACCCAATTTTTTCAATCTTCCATCATAGGTCATGTTTTCTAGACCTTTTATCATTTTTGTTGCATGTTTAACCCTAGTGGAATGTTTGTAGTGGGGTTCCCCACAGCTCAACAGGAACTTAAGAGAACCATTCTCAGAACTGCATCAGACATGCAGAGTGGAGATAGTGTCTCCTGAAACTTCCTGTCCGTGTCTGGAAACTATTTCACTTTATTCTCTGTGGAATATGTCTGCTGCCAAAGTTGGAAGACTTCTCTGAAGAAGTCTGGGATGAAAACATTAGCTCTTATATTGCTGCATGACTTGTGTGCTGTTACTTCTGCAGAAAGGTCACCCGAATTAACATGGAGCATATATTATTGGGGCTTGTAATCTCTATCTTATCTCCATACTGTAGATAACAGCTGTCATCTGCTTTATTGTATAAATTAATTGTGTTGCTCCTTGCAATTGGGTAACATGCCTTCTTTGCGCAGAATTTGATCTCCACTGTTGTATTGATCATTTATGGCCAATAAGGACCAATAATAATAATAATGGTCAGATAATCTAAATTCCAAGGATGAAATCCTGGCCCCATTAAAACCAGTGACAAAATTCCCACTAACTTCAGTGGGACCAGGATTTCACTCCTGGGATATGTCAGGATAGGAGGGGAGCCGGCTGGGGCAGGATCAGGAGCATGAACGGGCGCAGGCTGGGGGAGTCTGTCAGAACTTCCAGGCATCTGTGAATCCTCTGAACAAGGTAGCAACAGTGAGCAGCTTGGAGTGGCTGCTTTCATTAGGAGCCTATATAACCTGCCTTAGGGTCACCTGGTTAGTCCCTTTCTTGTGGATTGGCTGGGCCCTGTCATAGGATTTTTAGGTAATTACCTTGGATGTCTCACCAGTTCAGGCTCAGGGATGACTTGTCACAGGGTATAGTTTGCAGCCTCCCTACATATGGAACTCCCCTGAACTCAGTGGAAGAGCCATACATAGAGCATCTGTCTCTGATGAAATTATCTGTTTCTGTTACTCTCCTGTGTGTGTGTTTAATGTACATTATAAAGTTTATTATACTGTTTCTGATTCATTGAAAATAGTAGAAACAAAGTCTCTATACCAAGTAAGGGGGAAATATTTATTTAAATATTTAAATTGAATTGAAATACAATTTGAGCATATAGACATATCAAGTTGTCACATATAACAAATTTTATCTAATTGCAATTTTATGATCTGTCATAAACTGGAGGGGACATTATGTTATCACCATTCTGTGTATCCATCTGTGCATTCTACAGTTAGGCTTGGCCAGTGTTTTACTCCTAGCTACACTCAGCCAGCTAATATCCCTCCTGATCTGATAAACCTGCTCTCCAGATGAATGTAGACAGCATATGGGAATCCTGAATGGTGGTAAACTGTTTCTTAGGTTTTCTTAGGTTAAAAGAAAAAAAAAAGACTTCAACTTCTGTCTTTTAACACTCTCTTCACAAAATTTTAATTGATTTTTTTAGTTATAGATAAATCATTCCGCTAGTTTTAATGTTCTGAGTTAGATGGTTTTAAAAAAATTGGGTACTTCACCTACAAATGATAAGGGTAGACAATGATGGTTAAGATAAAATGGACAGGAAGTGTTTTATTCAGAGTACAGGCAATTTACAGTATATAATTCACTGTTGCAAGAAGTGAAGACAAATACTATGGATGGCATTTAAAATGTGCTATGTGCTGAATAAATTTATAACTGCTAATAACATCTGTACATGTACAAATTGGTTCAATCCATAAGCATATCATTTATATAAACCTATTTCATGTTGGTTAAACAAAGATATTTTATATCCTGTACAAAACTGCACAGATGGTTAGGTGGTAAGGCCTGGTCTCGACACTGGATTTTGAGACCTAGCACTGCCATTGTCACTGGGATGGCAAAGTTCAAAAATCCTGCTGTGCTGCATATAGGATCATTTGCTCTGATCACACATGTTAATTGCCGTAGTCTTAACTGGATATACTGTCCAGTAAATACCTGCTATTTGGGGGCTTTTGTTTAGTCGTGTGATTTTTTTTGCAAATCAGTTGAGATCCAGAGAACCTTTTTGAGATCACATGGGGCTGGCTCCTGGGAACTAAGCAAACCCAGTATTTTTTCTAGAGTCTGTCATCTTGTGCTCTAGAATCTAAGCTTTCATTTTAAAAAATAAGTCTTTAACTCATAAGATTATAAAGGAATTATTCAAAATATGAACCAATTCAGTGACGTCTGCTTGAGTCCTCAGACAGCCAGATGCAGATAACAAAACCAGAAGAAGCCAGAAGTGTTAGAAGCAAATGAACTGATCCCAATGAGATCTATGGTTTTGTAATTCCAGAATAAAAAACTTAATTCTTGAAAAGGAGAAGAATCTGATAAAAGTTCAGAGTTGTAGAATATAAGTGAATTAAGAAAAGGGTTCTAACAATGAATCGGTAGATTATGGTAGTCTTGAACAAGAACAAAGGAGTAAAAGGTAATGAGAAGACTAGATATGTTAGTATCTCCTTTGTTCTGTGGCAAGTGACATTAGCAAGTATGAAAGTATGTAGTAAGGAAACCAAGTAGATGAGGCACCCTGCAACATCAGTTAATGAGAGGGAAGTACAGAAATTTTATATCAGAATTATTTTTCAGGCTGTGTTATGCAGCCAAAAGTGTCAGGAAACCCAAAGAAGAAATCAGCTATCGGCAGGTTTTTTTACACTGATCCAGCAACCATATCCCAAGCCACTTACACAATCTGCTGTACTGTTATTAGCAAAGGGAAGGCGCATAGATATCTGAGAGCATCCATTGTTAAAACTCCATTTACAGAGGAAATACCACCTCAAGTGTGGAAAGACCCTAAAACAAAAGAGGCCTCATACCTAATAAACTACAGTTTATATTGAGGACAAGACGAAAAACAATATTAATTCTGAGACTTCCGTTGTTTTGGTTTTCTTCTTAGCCACTGAGGTTTAAAACTGGGATGATGAGAACAGTCAGATCAGTGTGTCCCATGTTCTTCTTCAAGTAATGTCCCTATCGTTGCTCCACTGTTGGTGTAGCAGTGTCCATTTGGCCTGCGCATGCATTGTCCCTCCCTCCCCCCTCGTGCTCTGCCACAGGCCAACGAATCCTAAGCAGGCGAACCCTCCTCAGTTCCTTCTCAACCGCCCCTGGCTAGAGACAGAGCTTTAGCTGTCCATTAGCGGATTGTTAACTTCTTCAGAATTGTTAATTTTAGCTACCTTTTTGGAACTTACCTTTCTTTTCTTTACTCCTTTAACCTTTATTACCAAAGTCAAAAAAAACCACTTTATTTTTTACTTCAGTTTTCTTCGCACTCCCCCCTCATCTGGAGACACACAACCTCCCCCACCCCCCAGACATACAAAAGTATGGTTTGTGCCAACAGCTGAAGCCCAGATCCGGAAAGGATAGAGAACTGAGACTCAAGCGTTTCCTAATGGAGATGGCCCTTCAACCACCCTCTGAGCTACGCCAATACCCCAGACAGCAGGAAGCCTCACCGCAACCCTCTATTTCTAAGGGAGGTGAGCTCAAGAAGAGGCCCATGAGCCACTCTTGTAAGAAAAGAGTCATGAGTCCCCACAGTGAGCCCCGACCAAGCTAAAAATGATCTCTGGCTTGCTCTGTATCATCAGTACCAGTAGCACCGAAGCTGTCTAAGTCAGGTACCCAGGGCTTGCACGGCACTGCCCCGACAGAGCATGTTGGGCTGTCTAGGGATCCAGTGGGCACAGGCAAGGAATCATTGGTACCGACTGGGCATGAGAAGTCCAGAGAATCCACCCTGGTGCTTGCCAGGCACCGGCGGATTTAACTATCAGATACATATCATCGACTCCTTCGATGTAGACACCTTGGCACCGACAACCACCACCGGTACCGATGCCTTTGGCACCGCCAGACTTCCGGTACACAACAGACCTTTTGGTGTCTGACACACTGGATTTGCCTCTACTTAATACTAGGGCCCAGGTACTGAGTCCATCCGGAGCTCCATGCTCACCAGCAGCATCATGCCATGTACCCACTTTTTCATTCACTGAGTCAGATAGTGATCAAGAAGACGTGGTATCCCGCCACTCTTCTGACCCACCCTGTGGGTGGCTAATTCCAGACCTCAACCATACAGTCACTCTGAGCCCCAGCCTCCTTAGCATGGGCAGCCACAGTACCAACCACCGGCCCCCTTCCCACCTTCTCAATAGCCATACTGGGACCCTTAGCAGGCATGCAGACATTGTGCCTCCCATGGCTGTAGCATGGCCTATCAAGAGCCAAGGACACATCCTCCTTTGGCTGCTATATTGAGGGCATCCGAGCAGCCTGAACAATTAAGTTGAGGAGGAAGCTGCCTCCCAGACTAATTTCTCATCATCATCACCAGACAAGACAGCGATGCCCCCTCCACCATTGTTGGCAGATGACTTTAAGCTATTTCAGGAGCTGACCCAACGGGTGGCAGATACCACCCTAGGAGGTGACCGAGTCACTCCATAAACTAGTGGACATTTTACATTCTTCTGTCTCATCCAGAGTAGCCGTCCTTATTAACGAGGCCCTCTTTGACCCTGCCAAACTCATATGGCAGACCCCTGTGTCGGTCCCACCAACATGCAAGCAAGCCAACAAAAGCTATTATGTGCCAGCAAAAGATATAGAATTTCTCTTCTCCCACCTGCCTCACAATTCAATTATCATGGACACTGTGAACTTGGGGACCCTTCTCATGAGAGCCTGCTACAACCAGAGATAGACCATCTCCTCAGCATGCAAGCCATAGAGCCAGTGCCCATACATCTAAGAAGCAAAGGCTTTTACTCTCACTACTTCCTGATACCCAAGAAAAAGGGAGGTTGGACACCTATACTAGACCTCAGAGCGCTCAACAAATTGGTTAAGCCTCAGAAGTTCAGGGTGGTCACATTGGCGAAGATTATCCCATCATTAGAAAAGGGAGACTGGTTCTTGGCCCTCAACCTTCAAGATGCTTACTTCCACATTTCGATCATACTGAGTAACAGACAATACCTCAGATTCACACTAGGCCAAGACCACTACCAGTACAGAATTCTCCTTTTTGGCATCTCATCAGCCCTACGAGTATTCTCCGAGGTCCTCTCAGTAGTGGCGGCCCACCTGTGCTCCCAGGGCATTATGATTTATCCTTAATTGGATGATTGCCTCCTCAGGATTGAGCCACATACACCAACTCCATAAATCACTAAGGGTTTCAGTAACCAATAGTGCTGAAACCTGGTGGGCCGAGAAGTAGTAGGACTATAGCTTCAGCCAAGGGACCACCCACGGTACCCCAGACTGGAGGATCACCCAGCTCCATTGATTGGTCCAACCACACTATTTAATCCAGAGGCACGGGAAGTTTGAGCAACAAGGTGGTTTCCTGTTGTGGCTCCACTGGATCCTGCTTGTGCCTGCCTCCTGCACCCAACCCTATTTCCTGATTCTTACTCCTCTCCTGGCTCCTGGCTCACCCTGCCCCTCGCTCCTGCTCCCTCTGTGCTCCTGCTCCTTGCTTGATCCTTGCCTCTCCTCCAGATCCTGCCCTTACACTTCACCTTCAGTCATCAGTTACCAGTTCTGGCTCTGACCCCAGCTTCCAACTTCTGACCCTGACACTGGCTTGACCCTTGGCTCTAGTATTTGGTATCTGAGCTCGGCTCTGACCCTCAGCTTTGATTCCTGGTTCTAACTCTGGCTTGACCCCTGGCTCTGGTAATTGGCAGCTGACTCTGGTGCTGACCCTTCACTTCGTTCCCCAACCTGGACGCCTTCTCTGCTCACTAGACCTGACTCCTGCTCTGACTACTAGGCCAAACCACCTACATCCTGGTCCTTAGGAGCAGCTTCCTTAGCTAAAGCCTGCCCAACTATCTGTCATTTCACCAACACTATGTCTACCCTGCAAAAAAAAGTATGTTCTTTAACTAGGATACACTAATCTGTATTGTCTAATTTGAGTTAAAATAGCACTGAAGACACAGCAATTCGGTTCTTAAATCAGGTTACCAGCTCGTGTTAAAACCTACAGGGGCAACTTGGAGATGAACCTGAGCTGCTAACCTGAGTTAAAAGCTAAGTTGCTGTGTTTCTACTGCTGTTTTAACCCAAGTTGGCTAATGTGGGTTAGCTAACATGAGTTAAAAATGAACACACCTTTTTCTGCCATGTTGATGTACCCTATAAGGGTACGTCTACGCTGTAGACACCCACAGCTGGCTCATGCCAGCTGACTCGCGCTCGCAGTGCTTGGGCTGCGGGGCTGTTTCATTGAGGCATAGACTTTTGGGCTGAGGCTGAAGCCCAAGCACTGGGACCCTCCCACTTCACAGGGTTCTCGAGCCCAGGAACCAGCCCAAGCCTGTACATCTACACGGCAGTTAAACAGACCTTAGCCCGAGCCCTGCAAGCACAAGTCAGCTAGCATGGGCCAGCCCCAGGGTTTTAATTGCAGTTAGACATACCCTAAGACAAGTACCAACTGTGGTCTCTAAGGGAGGTCCACACTGCAGCTGGGAGTGAACCTCCCAGCCCAGGTAGACAGACTTGAGCTAACACCCTGAAAGTAGCAGTGTGGACATTGCATTGTTTGGGAGACTCAGGTTAGTCTCTCAGACTCAGGGGGTCGGGTGGGCTTGAGAGCTCAAGCTGCTGCCCAAGCCAAAACATCCACACTCCTGTTTTTAGCACACTAGCTTGAGCCCTACTAGCACAAGTCTGTCTTCTCAGGCTGGGAGGCTCACTCCCAGCTGCACTGTAGACATACCCTAAAGGCCATACAGCAGTTAGAGTACATGGCGTTTTGCTACCTCTGAGTCATTTTGTGTCTGATTAAGAGGATTGGGATAATACAGACCCATACAGGAGTTCATGTGTTAGCCCTGTTGGCAATGTACTCATCACAGAACCTTGTGAGCTGTCGGGGGTAAATGAATAGATCCAGTAGTGCTGTTTCAGCCACTCCTGTCAGTTTCTTTTATGCGGCAAAGCAGCCCTTCATGATCAAGAATGATGAATGCTGCTAAGATTCAAGGAGTCTGAAAACGGAATTGTGGTACCTGTGCAAGGCTATCATTAGTCCATCCATCAGGCCCAGGAGGGCTGCCTCTATGTCATGTTTTGGTCTGAAGCCTGATTGAGAGGCATCTAAGATGTTGGAGGAAGTTAGGTGCTTGTGTCCATCACTTAAGTCTCTCAGTGACATTGCAAAGGTTCTGGGAGTGAAGGGGTGGCTTGGTTCCTTAGGCAGTTGTGATCAATGTATTTGACATTCTGAACATTTCAAAACTCTCTTAACATTTCAGACCAGACTGGTAAAGGATTTCAGTGGCTCACCTCATAATTCCCTCCTCAGATTATCTTCATGAATTCACCATAACATCTCTGTGACGGGTTCAGTCACAAAGACCCCCTGGGACTCTCACCCGATGTGCTGAAACTACCTTTGAGCCCGTTTTCTCTGATGGCTTGGGACTCCAGAACCCTGTCTTGTTGAGCCAGACACTCTAGCCTTCTGCAACACAGACCGAGGGTCTGAACCACGCCCCCAAAGCTGCAGACTTAACTGAAAACAGCTCAGCAAGTGCTCCTGTCTCCAGCACCCAAACATCCAGCTCCAAATGGGATCCAAACCCCAAATAAATCTGTTTTACTCTGTCTAAAGCTTATACAGGGTAAATTCATAAATTGTCCACCCTCTATAACACTGATAGAGAGAGATGCACAGCTGTTTGCGCCCCCAAAACAAAAGTGATTTTATTAAGTATAAAAAGTAGAATGTAAGTGGTTACAAGTAATAACAGACAGAACAAAGTAAGTTACCAAGAAAAATAAAACAAAACACACAAGTCTAAGCCTAATACATTTAAGAAACTGAATACAGATAAATCTCACTCTCAGAGATGTTCCAATAAGCTTCTTTCACAGAGTAGACTACTTCTTAGTCTGGGCACAATCCTTTCCCCGGGTACAGTCCTTGTTAGTTCCAGCTCGGGTGGTAACTAGGGTTTTCTCATGACTGGCGCTCCCTTTGTTTTATTTCACCCTCTTTTATAGCTTTGGCACAAGGCGGGAATCTTTTGTGTCTCTGGGTCTTCACCCCTCCTTCTAAATGGAAAAGCACTAGGTTTAGGATGGATTCCGGTATCATGTGACATGGTCACTTGTCACTGTAAGATCTCATTCTTCATTACCCAGGTCAGGTACACAAGAAGGCTTGCAGGTAAATAAACCCATTCACAACCAATTGTCCTAGTCAATGGGAGCCATCAAGATCCTAAGCTGCCATTAATGGCCCACACTTTGCATAATTACAATAGGACCTCAGAGTAATACTTTATATTTCTAGTTTCAGATACAAGAATGATACATACATACAAATAGGATGAATGCACTCAGTAGATTATAAACTTTGTAATGATACCTTACAAGAGACCTTTTGCATAAAGCATATTTCAGTTACATCATATCTACACTCATTAGTATATTTCCATAAAACATATGGAGTGCAACATCACAATCTCTTTCCTCATGCTTCATGGAATCATTTTAAATACATTACCAGCAAACATTAACTCCTTTTGAACAGACCAGTTATGATGAACTAGGGATGAGACATCTCTCTGTCTCTGGCCACCCATTAACTGTCATCGTTTTGATCACATCCTCATGTGTTTCTTGTATCAACTCCTGAATGTTTAGTTCTATCCAGAAAAATGTTAAACATTACCTGATATCTAATGTGTGAAAACGTTGCTCCTCTGAGGTTGAATGGGGCTTAGATAAAACACATCGGTAGACATATAACTTGGTTCAAGAGAAACTGAGAAATCACTTTAGATAAAAACTTAGGGTATGGCCGCAGGGTTACTTTGTCTTTGGAAAATTGGTTGTAAGGAGGCTCTGCCATCAAAGCCTGCAACTTGCACACACTTCTTGCAGACATTATCACCACAAGGAAGGCAGTTTTCTGACACAGAAGGGGGAAAGAAGTCACCAGAAGCTTGAGCAGAGGTCCCATAAGAGCTGTTAAACAATATTATGGTCCCATGAAGGAACCAGTTCTTTAACCAGTGAGTAGAGATGAGACTCCTTTGAAGAACCTCACTGCCATGGAGTTTGAAAACTCCAACTTCCCATGGATAGGTGGATGAAATGCTGAAATAAATTTCTGCCAGGTGGACTCTCGATTAACTAAATGGAAAACCAAAAGAATGAAGGTATAACAGGTACTCCAAGATGTCCTGGATAAAAGCCAGCATCAGTTGAACTCCCTGAGCTGACGACCATACTGAGAATTGCTTCCATTGGCCAAATAGGCTGATGGAGAGCTTCCTGTTGTTAAGCAAGATCTGCATGACCATCTCTTAACATTGTTCCTCATCGTCATCTAGCCAGGCAGCAGCCACGCTGTATGCAAAGCCTAACCTTGGTGCAGAGTCAGGAGGTCAGGATGAAAAAGAAGGAATATGGGAGGCTGAACCAGTAATGTGAGGAGGTCGGAGAAGCAACATTGCCTCAGCCACACTGGACCAATAAGAATGAGCTTGGCACAATCCAATTTCAGCCTAAGAAGGACCTGTGGGATGATTGGAATTGGAGGAAAGGCATACAGGAGTCCAGATTCCCAGTTCAGGTGGAAAGCCTCAGTCAAGGAGACTGGACTAAGGATCCCCTCGGGAGCAGAACAGGTTGCTTTTCTTTTCTGTTCTTGTGACAAACAGGTTGATCATCGGGATGCCCGAAACTGCAAAGATGGACCACAGGACACTGGGTTTCAGAGACCACTCATGAGTCAGGGAGAAATTCCTGCTGAGGTGATCTACCAGGTGGTTATGGGTCCCAAGTCAGCATTTGGCCCCAGGGGTAAAGTTTTCCCAGATGCAAAACTGCCAGAGCCTGATTGCCTCCTGAGAACACATCAGGGTGGTATTGTTGGTGAGTATGAGAACTGCTGAGCACATGATGTGACCCTGAAAGGCCAGACAGGCATTGATATGCAGAGAAGCTTTTCATGCTAACCAAAAGCCTTTTCAGCGACCCCAGATGTGCTCCCCAACCTATTAAGGAGGCATCAGTGACTATAGTCCTGGTCGGTGGAAGCTGACTGAAAGGAACAACTTTGCACACATTGTCCTGAACCGGCCACCACTGAAAGGAACCCAGAATCCATGCAGGAGGTTAGACCAATGTATCCAAGAGATAGCAATTTGAACCATAGACTAACTTCAGTCACATCTGAAGAGGCATATTGAACTACCTGTGTGCATGCGGCCATATGGTCTCACAAACTCAGGCATATTTGGGCTGTGGTTGAAGATTGAGACTGCAGCTCCAGACATAGGTGGTGGATTGCCTGGAATCACTTTGGCAGTAGAAGTGCTCTGGAACTCATAAAGTCTATCAGGGCCCCTGTTTATTTTGAGATCCTGTCATTTTAGTGTTACTCTTCAATACCATTTTCAATTAAAGGGCCACTGTCAATGTAGGTCATTCAGGTAAATAAAAAAATCCATAATTATATTACTAATACCATAGACTAAATTGAACAAATCTAAAAACCCAATTTACTTTTTTTGTAATGATTACCCATATACAAAGAGCAGAACATGTATCTTTTAGCCTAGATGAATTTTATTTCAGATTAAGAAAAATTGATGAGGGTATTTGATATAATTTCTCTGTGAGAATAAGAATGTAGTGAATGACTCTCTAACATTTTGCACATGAATTGAAACTGAAAATTGCATTTTCTTCCAGCTGTCCTCCCTTATTATAGGGAGACCTCTCTACATTTAAGGGAACAAGATAGAGAAAACAATAATCCATCTTTTAGAATTTGCTACTTCATTTTGTTCCAGAATCCACTCTTTGTTTTACATCTCTTTTGCTTACAAATATATGAACTAAGTATAAATGTATTGTCCTCTGGAGTCTGCAGACACCTTGAGCTTTGAGAGGTGTGAACTGCCCATTCATCTCAATGGGTTGTTAACAATGAAACATAACAAGGACAGCTTAAGTGGAAATGTTATTAGCTATTTCACTTCTGATGCATTAATTATCATAAATATCAAGCTAATATACTTCTCTGTTGTTGGATGTAGTGGCAGATGTCAGGGCAGGGCTCAGAGAGGTAACTGGTTACTGTTGAGGTGTGGGGAATGAGGAATTCTACACCTGCCACCTCCAAAATTTAAAATCACCTCCTCTCCTCCCTGGAAAGGAGAAGGAGAAGCATCTTTTACCGAATAACAAAGCCTGAATTTACTCTTGTTTGTCAAAAACCTCAAACTACCTTCTGTGCCTTCGTGGGCGCCAAAAGACCCAACTGTCTCCTATTCAGCAGTCAAAACATCCAGCTTCCCCTCAACAACTTCTACAGTGTAATAATGGATTTTCAATACAAAATTCTACAGCACATTCCAATTGAAGATTTTGGCGCAGTGTAAAATAAATTGAATTTAATCTCAAAATAAATAAAATAAACCACAAGGTAAACTCTCCTGATTGGACTGAGGGAGAGTGACAGTGCCACATAACTCTGAGGTAAAACTGGCATAAAATACCTCTACACGAAGAAAACCCATCATTTCTTTCCCCCCTTCTCAGTCCAGTGTCAGTTTTATAATTAGCCTAGTGTTGCAGTTACGATCTTTTGTGGTGTTCTGCTAGTCAACAGATAGACTTGAATTCAGAGTGACAAGGTTCAGGCTACTCTTGGGTTGATTGTATATTGCCTGTGTCATTTCTTTTATGGACTGAATTGTGGATTCAAGTAGTAGGCTGTTTGATTCTCTGGAAGAAAGGAAAATGACTGTTCCATGAATAGTAAGGTCTAATTTATCAGATCAAATGGCAGAGTAACGGCAGTGAGATCTATACTGTACATGAGACAGACACCCACACGTTGTCTGTTTGTGCAATGCCAATATTATTATTTGAAACCAGCCACTGTTATCAATGCCGGAGGGAATGCTGAAGTACCTCAATCTGCCAGGAGTGCAGTTTGTAGATCCATTAGCAGGATTTCAGGCACCCGGGTTCAATCAGCTTCTTCTGCAGAACATACATGCTAAGATAGCAGTGACAGATAAAGTTAAGGCTTCTCCCTGACAGATCACACTGAAATGACACATACTGGCATTGATATGAATCACAGGAACTGATGATGACATGCTGCATAACTAACCTGTCATATGCTGTGCTGTGAGCTAATGTGTCAACAGTCCACAAACCATGTTACAGCATTGGAAGCAAATTAAAATATCAGAGGGCTACATGATCTGACATTTACCACCTGTCCATTTTTATAGGAAGAATTGTCACTTTATTTTATAACCACAGCTTAGTTTTCTATTTATAAAAACAAGTGCACGATAATGTTTGCCACAGATTATGGGATTTATTCCACTTCTGAGGAAAAGCCTTCAGAGTGGTGCAATTCCACTTGTATTTATTTTTAATCTTGGTCAGAATCATCTTTCATACCTATCCAATGTTTATTTTCAAAGACTCCATTTTTAAAATCAAATATATTATTTTATGGGTAAAATAAGTGTACACAACTTTTGAATTCACATATCTGGTTTTAAATATTTTGCATTTGTATAACATATATCAATTTTTGCAAAGGAAGGCTACATGATTTGAACTACCCACATGATTTGAAGCACTGCTTCATGATTAATTCAAAACACAGCTACTAGGATCTTACTCCTTGTCTGTTGCTCTGATTGCCTGTTTGAATCTCAACTCTGGCACCCCATTTCATACTGCCTCTAAATCAAGCTTCTTGTCCTCACCTTTCCTTCCACTCTTCTATTTATTATTTTGGGACTATAGGCACCACATTGTCATTAAGTCAATATTGGGGCCCATTGTGTTAGTCGTGCATACACGGAACAGGAGAGATGGTTCCTGTCCCAAGGAGCTTCCCACTTAAATAGACGAGAAAGACAACAGAGAAGCAAAATGTTAGAAGTACTTTTGAAAAATGTTGTCTGATCATGGTGTTCCCTTCCCTCTCCACTCCGCCAGCCTTAAACACCCAGCTGCTTCTCCCACAATGATCTGCGCTCTCTTCCATGATGCCACCTACATGCAGAATGCCCTCCCTGAACCTGAGCTGAACATGACCATCTCCACCTCTAAATTCCTCTTTTACCTTAAGATCCATTTCTGCTGGAACAAGAAATTGGCCAACTAATGATGGGTAGATTGTACAGCAGCTGGCGATAGCTGATTCAATTTATTAATTATTTAATAAAAGAGAAAAGGCCTTTGAACAGAATTGGAATAATCAAGCTATGCACATTTGCTTATTTATAGCCTACATAACCATGTGACTGTTCGTCTCCCCTCCCCCCATTCTTTCCTATTGTTTGTTCACTCACTTTGTGCCTTGTTTTACATTATATTTTCAACCTTTTGCAGTTGGAATCATGTTGTCTGATGTGTTTGTACAGTTCCTAGCACAATGGGGCCTTATCCTGGCCGGGGCCTCTAGACGCTACTGCAGAATAAGTACTAGTTCTAATAATAGCATTAGTGGCATGAAGAAATAAAGTATGGGAAATTGCTTCAATAGGAAAAAAAAGCAGACAGCTTTATATCAGGATCAAGTAGTTTTTATAACATATGGTTACCATTTTTGGAATTTGAACAAAATAAATATATAGATAGAGATTGATCAAACACAAATCAGTCTTTTAAAGGTAACAGTACAGGTTATGAATAAGATTTATTATTTGTGTTGAAAGTTTGTATATGTTAATGTTAACAATTAACACAATTAACATAAAAAGTTAAAAAAGTAAAATAAAATGTTTTGTGGATTCATTTGCAGTGTTTGTAAGTGTTACTTGTTTTCAGATTATTTCTTCATTTTATACAGATATTTTAATTTGTATTACAACTATTTCTTTGCATGTGTAGACTTGCCCCGGTTTATGTCAGTGTATTTTTTTTAGTAAAAGATTCATAAGAGAGCTTTTAAACAAGTAAACATCAAGGTTTTTTCAGTAAAACTAAAACAAAAAGGGAGGTTTAATTCTGATTGTGGTTTCTATTTTTGGGACCTTGACTTTATAAAAAGTTCCAGCAGTTTAACTAAGGTGTGTTTGCTAAATCTATTTCCTTAAAATGTTTCAAACTTCTGTGACTTAGACTTAAACCCAACTTATATTAATTTTCCTTAATTCAGCTACTGTCCAAATTCAGTTGTTACATTTTGTCAAGCAGAGATGTTTCAGCACCATACGCACCTGTTCCTTTAGGGGGCAGTGCTGAAAATAAAAGCATGAAAAACCTAGAATATCAAGTTCATATTGTGATTTATGTCAAGTTTCCACTGATGATGGAATCATTTTCAGAAACATGCTGTAATATTTGGTCTTTGTTAATATTTATAATATTGACTTTAATTATAGGAAACGTGAAGAAGAAAATAAGAGGAAGGAAGCAGAGCTGTTGAAGGGAATGCAGAACCTGGTACTCAATAGAGTGCAAGTACAGCCACATCCTGCAAATAGAGAGAAGAGTAACAGAATTCCTAGCACTCCACAGCTGTCTAGTAAACAAATTGATGTGCATAGTAACAGGCTTTTCTGCAGTAGCATTGCTCAAAACCAGGCAGGGAAAAACAATAGAGGATCACCTGCAACCTCTCAAAACAAAATGACACCAAAGGAAAAATGTCTGTCTGCAGAACTACCAGGTGAAGATCAGAAAAACAAAAAAGGTTTGCAATCAATGAATTGGCTAGACTGACTATGCAGTGGATGTCCAGTGATATTCTATAGATGGGCTCTGTATGACCATTTCCATCAAGGGAGCAAGCATATTGTGCTCCTTTTTTGTCCTTTTATCATTTAAGACAGACATACAGGATACTAATATATTCATTTGGATATGAATCATATTTTAGTATGCAAGTTCTGTCAGTTTACATGGTCATAATTACAAATATTTATTATGTGTTTTAGACTTAATATTCAAAATGTTTCAAGACAAGTGGTTGGTAGTGGAGCTTCTTAGTTTATCAGGGGTTCTGTTTCAAATGAAGGGAGCTGAAAGATAAAAGTTCATCTGTTAAACACCTGTCTTTATCTTCTGTTCTTTTTGTTAGTTATTTCCTATCATATATGATAAGTGGGTGTAAATTGTTTTATGTAAATAGCTGTGTTTCCCCTCCTAAGCAATTAGTATTAAGTACAGTGTTGCTTTACTTTAAGAAAAAACGTTTTTGAAATACCCGTGGGTTTCTAGTGAACTTCAGTGGGGAAATTTACATATAGACAGACTGTGCAAGATGAAGGTCCCCAGCACATAGAAGGACTTTTGCAGGCTGCTCCCAGTGACAGGGCACTCCTACAGTGTCCCATTGCATTTGGGATACTTTGCATCTTTGGGGCAGTAGGAGGAAGCACTGTGACTCCCTCTCCCACATTGTGCAAGAGATGTTGGGAGGCATCACATTCCTTAATGTCCTCCCTACATTTCCACACACACCTTTCCCTAGCCCTCAAATACCTGTGCAAATGTCATTTAAGGGAAACTGCAAGATTAGTTCCTCTTAAAAGGGTTATAATCTTCCATCATACTAAGAAAAGATTTACCCAGCAGGAGAGCTAAAAGTACACATACATTAGAATTGTTTGATCTGAATTTCCAGTGCATACTTAGCAATCCAAAAAAGAAATAACAAAATATTATCCGAACATAGTTAGTGACTGGGCCACTAGTGGGAAAAACTATTTAATAACCTCTTGGTTTGTAACGCTAGTTCATGCATTGAATCTGCATCGTAGCTACATCACAGAAGAATTGTACAGGTGTAACTGAGGGCATTGTAAGAGCCTGCTGCTCTCCAGCAATCTCAGACCCCAAGAACTCCTGCTGGTCTCTCAAATGTAAAATTAACCCCACCTCCTGTCTGTTCTTCAGACAACTGGAAGTCTATTACCATGGAGCAAAGAAAAAGGAAGTGAAGGATCTGTTTCTTCAGCATCATCACCCAAACGCCTTTATCTTGGGAGCAGGGAAATGGCCTACCAGACAGCATAGTTAATTGACCTTATAGCAAAACCAGATAAAAGATTTCTCTCTTAGATGTTTGAATGATAAGGCTATATAGTTGGGTAATGATAAACAAATAGTAGTGTAAATCTCGGCATCTACAGTAAATGCCTTCTCTCATAAACACCACATTCAAATATTAAGGTTGCAAATATAAAGAACTAAAAAATCAAGACTTGCCAGAGATAAGGTTTTCCATTGCAGAATTAATATGTATGGCACAGACAGGAGGGAAATGTGGTATGGTGAAGATAAGGAAGGGAAAAGGAAAGGGACAAAAAGCTTGAAAGATGCAGAAAAAATGAGGAACGGGAACAAGAAAAAACAGAAGTATAAAAAATGCAAAAGAAGTGTGAATACTCTTTACTTTCAACCTCTCCCAACCCCTCCTTTGCCAAAACTCTCCTGTGACATTTCCCTGAGTCTCACCAAAATCATCTTTCAGGATTTGCTCACAGTGACATGTCCGTACAGCTGACCTTTTATAAAATGCAAGTATCACAAAAATCAGGTTTCCATCTTTCATAGCCAGAATTTAGTTACAAACGCTATTATTTAAGCTCTCAACTTCCAGTTAACTTCCAGGTAACCCCTGAACAAAAAACACACACGCAAAAGATAATAAGCTTCTAAAAAGACAGGGATGTGTTGATAAAAGGTTTGTTGTAGTTGTGTTGGTTCCAGGATTTGAGCGAGACTAGGTGGGAGAGTTAATATCTTTTATTGGACAAACTTCTCTTGTTGAGAGAGATGAGCTTTCAAGCTTACAGAGAGCTTTTCTTCAGGTCCGGAAAACATAATCAGAGTGTCACAGCTAAATACAATGTGTAATAGATTGTTTAGCATAAGTAGTTAACACATATTTCAATGTAATGTGGCCCGTTAGCACCGCTCCAATCATAGGGAGGAAAGAAAGGGAGGGGAGGGAAAAAAGCAGCTGAGGGGTGGGGTTTGTTAGTGGGTTATAGATTGTTGTAATAAACCATAAATCCAGGCTCTCTCTTCCATGATTCCAGTGTCCATGATTTTTAGTATCTAGCAAAGTTATTAATTTAAGCTCTCAGGCTCATCTTTTGAAAGTGTTGTGCAGGTTTCCTTTGAGGATGAGGACTGGCAGATCAGATCTATAGAGGCTCTTCATTTAGTGAAAAATGTTCACCCAAGGTGATAGTGTATTTGTCTTTTATCTTTTTCCTGTGTGAGTTCATTTGAGAGCGTAATAATTGTCCGATTTCACCTACATAGTTGCTATTGGGGCATTTAGTACCTTGGATGAGGTACACCACATGTTGAGATAGGCATGTGTAGTAACCATGGATCTTGAAAGGTGTGTTGTGAGGGGTGTTGATCATTGTAGCAGTGGAGATATGTCTGCAGTTTTTCCATCTGTTGTTCAGGCAGAGTCTGGTGATTCTTTGTATTGGTGTGTCCTGGTCTGTGTGGAGCTTGCTTCTGACGATGAGCTTGGAGAGGTTGGGATGCCAAAGAACTAGATACAACAAGAGTCAAACTCTGAAGCCCTTAATCAGTTCTTTTTTGGGCTAAACTCTCATAGATATCAAAGTTTTACCTGAATAAGTACCAAATTGGGAATGCAGGATTTAGTCTTAAGGGGCAGATCCTACAGTCTTTACTCAGACAAAAATCCCATTAAGTGCAGCGGGGTCCAAGATTTGGCCTTCGGCGAGTATCAAGTTCTTGCTTCCCAGCAGAAAGCCATCTGCCTTTTAGAAAGGATTTGCATAGGATTTTGTCCAAAACAAATGACTGAATCTGGCACTTTGGAAGGAACTCTAGCATAGCAATTATAAGTGGCTTTTTTGCACCTGCTATTAATGTATAAAAATTAAAATAAAAGTTAGTTAAAGGCTCCTATCTTCAACCTCTGCTCTTCACTCAGGCAGTCCTATTTCCGGTCTTCACTCTGTCTCATGAAGCAGCAGAAATGACTATTAGTTCTGAGTTCGCGGAGTAGAGAGAATTTTACACATGCAGACCACTCTTCACATGCCATGGTGTACTCGTCAGTCATTATCTCCTGGTTTTCCTACTCAGAAAAAGCTCACTTCACTCCTAAATATGGTCTGTACCTTTTAGAACCATTTTGTTTTTCCCCATTTTGTTTTGAATTTGACCATTTTCAATTCCTTCTCTTCTTAGTTACTTGCCTAATCACTGAAAGTTCTATAGCAAATTATTTTTAACCATAATAGTGAGTCATGGTTGACTTTAATTCAGGTTCTATCTATTATACTCATGATGCAAACAGCAGGTCACCTGTAAATTTCAATATGATGGATTCAATTTTTAAAGGGTTGTCTCACTTTTCCTTATCAAGATAGGAATGAATCTGTTGGGGAATCAGGGATGTTGTTTTGACAATACTGGAAATGTGCTACTTGTGTACTTAGTATTGGCCCATTCCTGCTCATATTGACGTTGGTGGGAGTTTTGCTTGTGACTTCACTGGGAGCAGGATAATGCCCTTAGTCACTGTCATATTATGTTCAGAGAACCATCCTATTTTGATCTTTTTAGCAGATAAATGTATAGACGCAAATTAGGAAAATCCTCTTCTTCCCACTTTTTTTTTTTTTTTTTGTTAAAGAAGCAAAAACATAGTACATTAAGTCTGATCTTAGTGTGAACTGGAAAACACACTTTGGATTATATATTCCCATTGTATATTCCAAGAATATAAAAATTTCCCTCCTGCATTCCTAGAACTGAATTAAAAAAATATTTATACACCCCAGAGCACATTGGGCTATTTGCCTACATGGCAATCTAGTTCAGATAGATTAGTAAGAATAACAACAGTCTTGGTATGTACCAAACCCCAAGCTGCCCGTTTGACAAGTCTTCCCAATCTGAGAGACTATGGACAATAATCCCTTGTTTCCTACCTGTAAATCAAATGTTTATATGCCATAACCTCTTATCCAGACAATAGATCTCTGACTTCTCCACTGAAGTTAAAGGAGTTACATCAGGAATAAATTTAGCCCAGTGGGTTTTTAGGTGCTTTACTGGACTGTATAACCTAAGCGTTTTCTATGGCTCTACTGTGATTTTATTTTATCAAACACACAATAATAACAAATTTATTTTTTCTCTCTCTTGTCTATCCATTAGTTCTGTCCGCATGCTGTATTGACTCCTTTCTGTGCTCTAGCTTTTTCTCTGTTCTCCCTCGGGGCTCCTTACTAAGCAAATTCTGCATTGCAGCCAAAGCAAACAATCTGAGGGATTTTCATTTTGTGCTCCAGTCCCACTTCCAAGCCATTATCACCAGAATATTTAGAAGCTATTGTCACATGTGGCATGCTGTCCCAAGCATGGACCTGGAAATAGGAAAGAGAAAATTTACAGCAAGGGAAAATTGGGACTTTTGTAGTTTGATTTAGGATGTTGGAGCAGGAATCTAGAAATTGAGTGGGTTTCACACTGGCACCCCAGTATTCATCACTGTCATGTAATTAGGATATATTTTGTACAAATATTCCTGGTGAGGTATCATTTTAAAAGTCTTGGTCTGCTAGACATGAATATCTCATTGGACTGATGTTGTGAAGCTGAAAACACTCACAAGTAGCCTTTCAGGTACAACAATAAAAAGACCAAATAATGTTAATGGCTTATTGAGGAAATGCACAGAAGCACAAGGATTACCCCAGGAACTGTGTACAATGGAAACCTCTCAGAGATAGCACTTCACAATGGGAACTGTTTGACCCGGGTCACAGCAAAAGAGCTTTCCAGCAAGTGGTAAGAAGGTATAAGGGGGGGAAATGACATCATGATGGTACCTCACTCTCCCTACAATAACACACCTGGAAACACCTGAGGGACAAAGGCTGAACTGGGGGAAGTGATGGTCTAGGGATTTCTAACCTGTGTATTAAAACCTGGGAAACCCAAGCTGCAAAGCAAAGGCAGCCTGTGCCTTAAGAATCTGCCAGCCTGTTTATCACTCAGGATGAGAATTTGCTAATTCATATCCAACCTATCTAGTATGTTAAGCTCAGTTTGCGTTTTTGTTTATTTATTCAGTAATCTGCTTTGGTCTGTTTGCTATCACTTATAATCACTTCAAATCTGCCTTGTTGAAATTAATACACTTATTTTATGTTTTAATCCAAACCAGTGTGTGGTTGACTAAGGTATCTGGGGGAAATCTCAGCTTGCTTACCACAAGTGTGCATGGTCCTCTTCACATTGAGGGAGAGGCGGACCGGATATTAAACCCATATACTGGCCAGATTTGACCAGGGCAGGACGGTACTGCTCTGGGGTCCTAGGCTGGGAGACTGGTGGTTAGAGAACCTGCATGTAACTGCAACTGGGTGTGTCCCTACCTGTGTGAATGCTGGTGAAAGTGCAAGATCGGAGGGCTTTGCAGCTTGTCACAGCAGCATAGTGTGAAAGGGAGCCCAGGCTGGTGCGTTGGGGGCTCAGTGGTACTGCAGTTCTAGGTGGCACCCCGGGGGGAAACCTGTCACAGAGTGCTCTGGACTATCTGTGGCAGGGGATTACACTAAGTATATAGAGTGGGATTTTCATTACATGACAGGATATGTCATGGCTACATCGAAAACTTCTTAGACATGCTATGAGTGGTGGTACTCTGCTGTACTTTATTCAGTAGAGCAAGCAGTTGTGTAAATAGGATCGGGTTTTCCATTACCATACATTGAATTCATGTTCACAAGGAAGGCCAACACATCAAAACAGGTGAACATTACTTCTCAGTGTGAGCTAGTCTAGGTATCTGATTCAAATTTTGTGTCAGCAAGAGAAATTAATTAAATGTTCATAGAGTAACCAAATAAAGAAATTAGGTTCCTTTTATTCCGTGGGTATTTTTCCCCCAAATACTTCCGGCCTATTCACTTTCTTTTTCCATATTTCTAAATCTCAGTATGCCACATAATGGTTATTATGCAAAAAATGAATTGGAAAAATAAGCTCATTTTTGCAGTATCAATGATCGTGACATTGATTTTTCATTTATCTCCCTAAAGAATTATCCAGAAAACACACCAAAAGCAAGACAGCTTGTGTCCATTTCCATTGTGGTAAAGAAAATGATGGAGCCAAGGTTGAAGCCAACCATCAAGTTGTGGCGGCTACAGAGTGGTATGGTGAAAAGCACAAGGAGCAGTCTGCAAGCGCGAAAGGCTTAGCACATGGCAACGAAAAGCACATCCCTTGTTGTAACACAGCCAGTGCAGGGGAGAAATTAGCAGATCAAAGTCAATCTATAGCTGGCAACAGAAGCCATTGTGAAGGAACAACAGGGCACTTGCAGAATATTAACTGCACTGATGGAAACTCAAGGAATTCAAGGCAGTGTGAAACACTATCAAAAGGCAAACCGCGCATGCTGAAAGCAAGAAAAAAAGAGTTAAACAGTGAGAGATGTTCCCCAGCTGGCTCCAGTAGACCTGGAAGTGCCAAAATGAGATTTGTAAACATCAGA
The DNA here is from genome assembly GCF_013100865.1 of Trachemys scripta elegans. Taxonomy (NCBI): domain Eukaryota; kingdom Metazoa; phylum Chordata; order Testudines; family Emydidae; genus Trachemys; species Trachemys scripta. Next base: position 111,103,794 of record NC_048299.1, read on the forward strand.
AATGACAGTTCACATGCCGTAGTACAAACTAACAATGTAGCAAATAATGAATTAGCAAAAAAGACCTGCCCTTTACTATCTATCAAAGCAGGAACTACAAGACCTGTGCCAAGTGATCCAGCAGCACACGCTATTTTTGATGATAGTCTGAACTTGGAAAAAATAGATATAACGGGGTCCAAGAATGCAGATGATGGATTATGTTCCCATCTCACATGTCAGAGTATGAATATTGAACTTATCCCATTAGAGATCCGTATGCAGATAATAGAAAAGGAAAGAACAAGAAAAGAGCTATTTCGGAAGAAGAACTATGCTGCTACTGTTATTCAGAGGACATGGAGAAGGTAAGACGATTGTTACAAAGATAGGGGAGAGAGAGATACAATAAGATAAAACACAATCAGAGTTCTTTGGGAACTTCCTTTCTGTTTTGTCCCTTTCCCTATAACATTAATAGTGATAAATCAGGGATTTAATTCTCTGTCACTAAATAAGTAGAAATGTGTGCTACTGGCCAGGAGTCATTAAGTCAGTTCATAAAGAGTGCAAGGAGAGTAATGACTTTTAATAGCTAGTTAAAATATAAACATTTTGTTTAGAACATGGCTATTACTTCACAGAAAACAAAGGCCCCAAATGTATTCCCCATGCAGCAGTTTAAACTACTTTTCTAGCAAAGATTTTTGCCACCTGTGCTACCACCTCCTTCTACCAGCTCATGTGCAATTCCACACTGACCTCTGAATATTAAATAGGGTCCAAATAGCAAGGTGTTTGGCAGCTTAGATGTACTTGGCAGCCAATACTGGAAACAGTAGTTGTAACTCTACTCAACGGGAATTATTGTTGCATAGAGAAGGAGGAGGAAAGGAAGGACTGAGGTCTACCAGTGCTTGACCGCCCCACAATTCTATCTTATCCTCACAAGTGCAGAGAACTTATTATGTGGTCTATGCACATCAGATCCTGGTGGAAGACCCTTGCTAAATGTACCAATAGAATCCCAAGTCACTGCCAATATTACTCATGGAGGAAGGTACTATTCAGTGAGAGTAACTGTGGCAGAATCTGGCCCAAATGACTAAAAATTTGAGATTAATATTAGATTCAGAAATAAAATATTTGATAATCATGTTTCTTAATATTTAATTTCTAATTCTAAAAATTGACAAAAAGAGAGTTAGCCAATTATCGGCAAATGCAGTATATCATACATTTTTAATTCCTCCTTTCTACATTTTTGAGTGGAATGTTACTTCTTCATTTTTTGTGTGAAGACAGAAAACTATAATTACTAACGTATACCGATAATCTAATCTTTCCAAGTCTCTGTGTACCTTACTCTAAAAAGTGTTAATTTCCTTTTAAAATTAAATAAAACAAAAGTTTTATAGATTGTCCTGAATTTGGTATTCTCAGCTGTGACCACTGAGGCACAGTGACAAACTGCTGAGAAATATAGCACACTCACCCCAAACTGGTGGTTATTCTATACTTAAATATATACCAAGCCAGTAACCAAAATAAACTTCTGTCTCACCACACTAGTTAACAAGAATTCAAAAATGCAGTCTTCTTAAGCATTCCAGCCCTTATTTCACCACTCAGACACTAGGCTTTATGATGAGTGGTTATTGAAAGCCAGTTTCATCAAGCAAAAGGGTTCTTCTGATCTCAAGAGATCAGCCACATACCCAGGTAAATATATAACTCAGATCTTGCCCAATAATCACACTGCTGCCAATCCTTTAGTAAGTAAAATCTAAAGGTTTATTTATAAGAGAAAAGAAGAAGAGAGTTAAAATGGTTAATAGATCATATACATACAATCATTGCAAAGTTCTTTTATCAGGTTTGTAGCAGTAATGAAATAAACTGCTGGCTTGTAAAGTCTCTGGTAACTTCCAAAAGATTGGAAGGTTCTCAGTCCATAGATTGGAATGTTCCTTTTGGTTGTAAGTCCATAGTCCAGAGAATCCGAGCACGAAAGAGACAAGATGGAGATGTTGCCAGTGTCTTTTATACCCTTTGCCACGGGCCTGAAAATTTTCTGTTTCAAACACAAAGCCCACAGCCCCAGTTTGTGGAAAAGTAGAGGCCCAAGATGGAGTCCAGGGTCACATGAGCATATCACATGTCATTACATGAGTAGGTGGACCGCAGGCCAAATCCGGACCTTTTCAGTGATCATGTGGGCTAGAGCTACCACATGGCCGGTATTTGACCAGCCTGGCCAGTTTTTTTATGGATTTGCCAATTGCCCTAAAAATAATTTAATGTGCCAAGTATTTTTAACATGGGTCTAAAGATTTGCATTATTGTCACAATACACTGGGATGTTTAATGTTAAAACTTTCTGGGTCCAGCTAAAGATGCTGCAATGTTCCTGCTTCTGCAGTTTAAGCGGTAACAGATCAAAATTGTTGAAAATACAGTGGCTGTCTGCTCACCAGTGCACTGTGTGTGTGAGAGAGGGTTTGAGTCACGTGAGAGTGAGGAGACGTGCGATGTTATCAATCTAATCTATATGTTTTCTCTCTCTAGATACTATAAGCGGCTGTTGAAGGGGGAAGAGTTACCGAGTAGCCTTGTGATTGGGGATTGGGGTTGTGATCGGCTTGACTTGTGGGTGGGGGTTGCCGAGGTTTTTTTGCATTTCAAAGGTGGTAATCCTAGCATGGGCTGAAGCTCCCCTGTGGAGACCCCCACAGCAGGGGGCAAGCGGCTGGACTAGGCTGTGGAGCACAGTGTGTCTCTGGGCGGCTGCTTGTGCATTCATCATCAGCAGTGCAGGGATGGGCCTGTCCCTGTAGCCCTTTCCAGCCCCCTGCCCCAACTGGCCTGTTCCCTTCCCAGTCCACCTGCAGTCACCTGCTTCTGTCATATCCCAGCTCTCCCCAGGGCTGCTATTTGCAGTCTCCTTTGTCCCTCCCACCACCCAGAGTTCCCTTCCTGCCCCTCTGCTTTCCCAGCCCCCAAAGGGGCATTGCATGGCTAGCTGGATCATAGTCCAATAGCTTCACCTCCTGGCTCCGAGCTCAGAAGTACTCACACACACACACACACCGTGCTTTGCTGCCCAGATCCTAGCCATACCCATTTCTCTTCTCCCTTGCCCCCATCTCTGCTGCTTGGCTCAATTGGGCACAAAGAAATATTTCGGGGGGGGAGCAGCAATGCCACATGGTTCAGGCCAGCCCCGTGCATCCTGTTTTCAGTTTAAGGAAATAAGGTTACCCTACTCGCTGGGCAGGGCAGGAGGAGAGCTGGCAGGCGATCAAGGAGCTTGGGGGGGCAGTTGGGTGGTTATGGGATGGGAGCTGGATGGGGGTCTGGACCTTGACCAAGAAATTTGGACCTTGACAAATAATAATTGACTACCCCTGCTCTAGTCTATCTGTGACATTCACTGCAACAAGAATACGTGAGACAATTGAACAAGATTGTGTTAAGGGAGTGTTTGGTAGATGAATAATTTGCAGGTAAGCAAGCTAAGAGAAATATACAAAGGCAAACAAGCTTGTTACCTGTAGAGGTTGGGAAGTGATGTTTCACCTGTAACGTTGTATGATTAACTAGATGCAATATAAGGAGCTCTCACCTTTCTCTGAAACATCTGCTACTGGCCACTACTAGACACAGGATACAGAACAGATGGTCCATGGTCTGATCTGGCAATTCCTATATTCCTAACCTTCAAGTATGACCATTTCAACATTCACACTGACTCTAACCAATCTGTATCTGTGCTCGTGTTGTGCCTTTTAATGCCCCTGAAAAACAAGGTTAGATTTATAGGCCTGTATATTTCCAGTTAATTTTTTAATTGCTGTTGGAATATGGGAGTCACTTTACCTTCTCTCGGTACACTCCTAGAGAGCAGAGAGAAGTTCCAGTCCTGCTCTGTGGTGTTTTTAATTAATCCTGGGATTCCTCTCTAATTTTTCTCATTTGTTTTGTGGTGTCTCCCTTATGTTCATACATTTGTCATCTTCTGTTTCCAGGAAACTTTCACTGTTTCTGGCATGTTTCCTTCACTCGATCTGGTGAACAGTGAGACAAAGAATCATTTCATTTCCCAACCCTATCTACGCTGTCTGCCCTTAGCTCTTCTTGCTGTTCTGCAGGGATTCTGCAGTAGCTCCCACTAAGATTTTTCCTCCTCATCTACTTGTAAAACATTGTGCTTTTTTTTTATAACAAAGGATGGGTGACCCAGAGTTTCTTATTATGGTGCTCAGAGCTGTGACCCCAAATTCCCACAATGCATTTCATAAATACCTCAGTGATGGTAATAGCTGTCCTTAGACCTATTTTTCCTTGCCGGAACCAACAGTTAAATGTTTTAGAAAAAAGAAAGTGATCTGCAAGGATACCATTGTGTGCTGTGACCCTGTTGTGATCTATCACATGCTAAACAGAGTTGGAGTGGCTCACTACTGGGATAGGAGACATCAAGGACAACACAGCTGGAAGTATGTGGTAGTATTATATTGGTTCAATAGGGAGCACTTTTCCCACTTAGCACTGAATCAGTGCCCCAACAAGGTTTTAGGGGGCATTGTGCTGCTGGAAATGCTTTCTTTTATTTAACACATAAAAAGTAGATTCTGACTATTTGTGATGATCCCATGGCAGTTTTCAGAAAAACTGGGACATGAAACATGAACCAAATTCCAACATGGATAATTACATTGCCTACTATCTAAATTCTCATTGAAGTTTTGATTGAATCTGATATGTCACTTTCTGTTCTAGGATAGTGCGTCAAAAAGTCAGCACGTTTCACCCAAGATGTAGATGCACTGATCCCTGTATATAGTTTGTATAATATTTGGTGTTAGCTGAAGTTATACTTGTATATTCAGGAGTATGTAAAGCAATATGGGATAAAAGTCACTCATAATTAATAATAGAAAAAGTACTCAATGGGGAAAAAATACACTACCGGTCCCTGCATGTGACATTATTAGGGCCCTACCAAATGAAAAATGCATCACAGGCTGTGAAATCTGGTCTTTTGTATACTTTTACCCTGTACTATACAGATTTCACAGGGGAGACCAGCATTTCTCAAACTGGGGGACCCCGACCCAAAAGGGGTCGTGGGGGGATTGCAAGGTTATTGTAGGGGGTCATGGTATTGCCACCCTTACTTCTGCGCTGCCTTCAGAGGTGGATGGCCGTAAAGCAGCGGATACTGGCCAGGCACCCAGCTCCAAAGGCAGTAACCCAGCAGCAGTGCAGAAGTAAGAGTGGCAATGGGTGGCCAGAGAGTGGCAGTTGCTGGCCAAGGGCCCAGCTCTGAAGGCAGCAGCACAGAAACAGGGACAGCAATACTATATTATGCCATCCTTTCTTCTGCGCTGCTGCTGCTGGTGGTGCTGCCTTCAGAGCTGGGCTCCTGGCCAGCAGCGGCTGCTTTCCAGCCATCCCGCTCTGAAGGCAGCACTGCCTCCAACAGCAGCACAGAAGTAAGGGTGGCAATACCATGAACCCCTCCAATAACCTTGCAACCCTCCTGTTTGGGTCAGGAGCCCTTCAGTTACACCACCAGGAAATTTCAGATTTAAATAGCTGAAATCATGAAATCTTATGATGGTGAAATTGACCAAAATGGACCATGAATTTGGTAGGGCTCTAGACATTACCCAGGACAAAATCTGGACTATTGAACAGCTCTGTCCCCTCAATTCTCCAGCCTTTTACACTGCTTCACTGTGAGCGCAACCACTCCTGGTCTGCTCACACACAGCCTCGAGCATGTAAATTGCTCTCAGCTATACCATCCGAGTGCTATGGCCAGCCACTCTTGAATTACACTGCACAGCAACACCAGCAAATTCCCAGTCCCAGACTTCCATCAGAAATTTGTGTCTTGTACTGCCCAGCCCTCTCCTGGAAAACACAGCTCATGTAAAGTTTATAATTTTATTAATAGAAAATGATATGCACAAGCCCTGTTATCCCAAATGAAGTTTCCCAAACACTTCAATCCAAACACACTGGTTTAGATGAAACAATAAAACAAGTTTAACAACTTCAGGAAAAAAAGATTTTAATTGATTTCAAGTAATGAGGCGTACAAGTCAGAATTAAAATAAAATAAAAGGTGAAACATGGTGTGATAGACCCAGACCAGTTGGGAACAGCAGAGTAGCAGAAGGGAGATATACTGGCCACTGGATACGTAGTTTTCTGTTCCCTGAGTGACCAGAGCAGGGGCTGCTCCAGGCTAATAGACCACCTGATTCCAGTTAACCTGCTAAGAGTCAGGTGAGGCAATTAAGCACCTGACTCTAATTAAGACCCCTCTGATGCTATAAAAGGGCTCACTCCAGTCAAGCCAGGGGGAGCCGGGGAGCCAGAGGAGAGGGGGTGGGGAAGGGGAAGGGGAAGGGGAACTGGGAGCAAGAGGTGTGCAAGAAGCTGAGAGTGAGTAGGCGTACTGCTGGAGGACTGAGAAGTACAAGCGTTATCAGACATCAGGAGGAAGGTCCGGTGGTGAGGACAAAGAAGGTGTTGGGAGGAGGCCATGGGGAAGTAGCCCAGGGAATTGTAGGTGTCGTGCAACTGTACCAGGAGGCACTCTAAACAGCTGCAGTCCACAGGGCCCTGGGCTGGAACCCGGAGTAGAGGGCGGGCCCGGGTTCCCCCCATACCTCTCAACTCCTGATCAAACACAGGAGGAATTGACCTGGACTATAGCTTCTACCAGAGGGGAAGGTCTCTGGACAGTTTCCTGACCCATAGGGTGAATCTGTGAAGTGAGCAAATCCGCCAATAAGCGCAGGACCCACCAAGGTAGAGGAGGAACTTTGTCACAACAGCTAATATCTAGTTAACAAGCTCAGTAAATTCAAAGCAAAAGTCTCTCTCACCCCATACTCCAGCAGTCTGACTAGCTGAAATCCTTTCCCTCAGTCCCAGGGCATGTCTACACTGGCAAAGTTACAGCACCAGCAATTACAGCGCCGCTCAGAGAGCACAGAAGGAAAACCACTGTTGTGTGTTCACACTGACAGCTGCCTGCGCAATAGTGTGTTCTCACTTGCAGCGCTATTTGGAGCGGTGCACTCTGGGCAGCTATCCCCCAGAGCACCTCTTTCTCTTTTGCCGCTAAGACTTGTGGGAAGGCGGAAGGGGTCATGGGGCATCCTGGGTCCAGTCCCAACGCCCCGTGATGCATTGCTTCGCATCCCAGCAATCCCTGTGCTTACATCTGCATTTGGCGCCATCTTTCAACGGTTTGTGTACTGCGCGCCCTGCCTCTTTCTGGCTGCAGGAATGGATCTCGAACTGCTGACCAGTATGCTGCTTGCTCTGACCAACAGGGCACGAGTGGCAGTGGAGTCATTCCTTAAACTACAAAGGCAAGAGGAGTGTGATGTTGATCTCGCCACATGTAGTAGCTACGACACGAGATTGCTTGTGGCATTAACAGAGGTGCTGATCACAGTGGAATGCTACTTTTGGGCTCGGGAAACAAGCACTGAGTGGTGGGATCACATCATGATGCATGTCTGGGATGACGAGCAGTGGCTGCTGAACTTTCGCATAAGGAAAGCCACATTCATGGGACTGTATGATGAACTTGCCCCAGCCCTGCAGCGCAAGGACACGAGAATAAGAGCTGCCCTGTCACTGGAGAAGTGCATGGCGATTACACTGTGGAAGCTGGCTACTCCAATCGGTCGCTAACCAGTTCAGAGTGGGAAAGTCGACCATTGGAGTTGTGTTGATGGAAGTGTGCAGGGCCGTTAATCGCATCCTGCTCTGAAAGACCGTGACTCTGGGCAACGTGCATGACGTAGTGGATGGCTTTGCACAAATGGGCTTCCCTAACTGTGGAGGGGCGATAGATGGCACGCACATTCCAATTCTGGCACCAGACCACCTAGCCACCGAGTACATTAATCACAAGGGGTATTTCTCAATGGTTCTCCAGGTGCTTGTGGATCACTGTGAGCGTTTCACGGATGTTAACGCAGGCTGGTCTGGAACTTACTTTAATGAAGCTATATGACAGTATGTACCTGAGTTTTGTGACTCCACCAACCACTAAACTAAGAGATTAAATAGACTTGACTCTCACTTTAAATTTTGCAGTCAATTTACCGTATTTATTGAAAATGTAAAACAGTTTGAGATACAACCAAGCTCATCCCTTCAGAATTCTGGACTGACAGCACGCTAGTAACTTATACTTCTGTGATGCACGTTAAATTTCCCTTTTCCAGAAAAATGTTTCAATTCCCACAGTCCACAAACATCACAAATTTAGTCCCCAAAAGTGTCTCTTAAGGCATCAGGCCTGCCAAAGGTTAATTGCTCATCCTGCTCACCGAGGCTTGCAGTTCCTGTGTCCGCCTCGCTCCCTTGTCGGGTGCATTGAAGCTAGTGGCACTCTCTTGGGTCCACAGTGAATTGACAAAAGCTGGAAATCTTTTGGTTGCTGTCCCTGTAGGTCTCCAGCTGGCATCAGGCACTTCAGTCTGTTATTTTCAGACAGATCTTTAACTTTTCTTAAGCTCAAAGCCTCCTTACCCATAAACCTGAGCGCATAGACTGCTCGCATTTTCATTCCTGCCCCACATACGCTTCAGAGTCATGGTATATGCACCTAGTGTGCTGACTGAGCTTTGAATTTTTGTTAGCGCAGCACTGCGTGTGTGTGCGTGTGTGTTTTAATTTAACCCCCTGCTTCCCTTCTTTTTTGACTCAGAACCAGATAGACACATTTTTGTGGAATATTTGCACATAAGCTGAAGCACAGCTACATAGGTTCCCCTCCCCTTTGGTTCCCCACAATATTTATGTGTCTCCAAAAACTACCAGAAGGTTCTGTGAGGTCTTTGATGGCAATGACGGGATATAATGTCCATGTGACCATTTGATTTATAGATCAGTAAATACCTGCAGCACTTAATACGGGAGTAATTGTCAAGCACAGAGTACAGTTTAACATTCCTTTCCACTCAGCTGTTAAACAGCTATTACCCAATCATTTTTTCTGCATTTTGTAGACTAAATTAATAGCAAGAGTCGTTAGTTACCCAGCAGTGTACAGGTTTTTTCCTGTAACGGCCTATTGTTAAGTAACCGGAGCTTAGTTATAACACATACATGGATAACGCTTCCTTGTCTCTGGAAGAAGTCCTGCAACAAATCCACAAAAATGTTTATTTACTTGCTTCTTGACTTAACTATTATAGTGTTGCTCTGTTTTGAATAGTTAAATCCCCATGTCGGTACTAGCGTTTGCTTTTCACCAGCTCTCTCTCAGCTTTTTTTAAATGAATACAGAACTCGTGCAAAGTGTCAGAATAACAGCCCTGGAAACTTGTGGTGTCTAGTTGCAAAACCAATCTGACATGGGCAGGCAACCTCACAGAGGAAGAGAGGGTAGTTCAGATTTCATGCATATGCAGTCCTTTGTGCCTCTGCTGCAACTGCAGTCATGGGTAGGGATGGTAGTGGTTTCTGTGATAGGCATACCTGAAACCACCAGTTCATTTCACACAGGCCACAGAAAAAGCACATCTGCTGGTAACTTTTGGTCATCTGGACTTCAATAGACAACCTATTGTAGCGGTAAAAGGCTCTAGATCTCATTAACAATCACTTGAGCCATCCAGTCCACTGTCTCATGCTCCTTCTGGTCCGATGGCTTATAGCAGGTTCCGGTAATGATTTTGCTTCTGGTTCTGTGTATTAGTTTGTTTTACTTTTGAGCTTGTTGTAAAAGGTGCTAGAAACCAAATTTCAAAGAGCCAGTACAGCCTGGGCAGCAGCACTGCAAGGCTACCATTACTGCCCAGGTGAGAGGGGATTTGTGTCCATTCCCATCCGTTCCTTCCTTGTCTTCGCTGTGGAGGCTTCCAGCATGGCCCTCAAACAACAACAGGTGTGATAGCGAGTCATGGGGATGTGGAAACTAGACTGATTTCACTGACTCACTTCAGACCAGCAGCCAAATACCAATGACATCATCTAATACCCCATAGTGTCAAATACCATCATAATTAATAAGTTACTGTTAACCTGGGGGAAAGCCATAGCAGGAAGATTTAGAGTGGATTATTTGGCCAGTCAGTTTATTCTCTAGTATGAAATGCGAGTACAGCACAGACTACTAACATTTGAGGCAAGGAAAAATGTAGCTCTTCTGTGCAAGTGTTAACCAAATGAAGGGATGTTTGTGAACTGTCAGTGACACATCACAGCTGCAGTGGTAAGGCTAGGAGAGAGACTGAAAGAAAGAGGGAGCAAAGATGGAGTGAAACATTTAGGGAGAACTAAGAGATTGGAGAAACCAGGAAAGGGACTGAGAGTTCTTCAGAAGTAAGAAGAACTCTGGGTGCATACTATTAGTCTGGTTTGGTAGCATTTTACATCCACGTTGCTCAGGTATAAATGATGGCACAAGCTGCAAGGCAGTGAAGAACCAGGCCCTAGAGCTTCTCAAGTTCTGTGTAGAAAGAGGAAATAGACTCAGCAAGTATCTTCCCCTATATTGTGTCAATAATTTGCAAATATGCAGGAGAATGCATCAGAAAAGTTTATGCCACTACATTCAGTTGTGAATGCAATGAAAACAGAGGTAGTATTATTGATAGATTATACCACATCTATGTAGTAGTTTGTTCTTAATATTGTCCTCACTTTTGGTGATTTTTTGGTACATTATTTATTATTATTTTGGCTGCAGATAGTTTGAAGTTCCAGAGTAACTTTTGATACTCATGATCCTTGTCTGCTTCAGTAATTGTGTGAAATTAATGGTCACATCTGGAATTGAACCCAGGTCTTATTCTGTCTGCTAAGCAAACATTCCTCATCCAAGTGAGTTGTCAGATCAGTGGGAATTTTGTTTTCCCAGTTACTCATGTAATCCACCATGTGAACTGATGCATGTAAAACACTGAAGTTAAAACAGGTCATCTAAAACAAGTGCTCTTCTCTTCTCTTCTCTTCTCTCCAGTTACCAGCTAAGACAGAAGTTGGTCCAGCTTTTTAGTGCTGAGCGGCAATGCAAAGAAGATAAAGACAAATGGAGACAAGAGACAGCTGCCTTTTTCATCCAGGTCGCTTGGAAGAAACAGCTGAACCATGGCCCTCTGAAATCAGTGTCTTCATGTAAAAACCTAAAATCTGTAAATAAAAGCAACTCAGCCATAAAAACGAGCACGCAATCCATCCTTAAGCAGATATACGGTAATTCTGTTGTGGTGGCAATTTAAAGTTTCAGAATTTAAGTGTTCCATTGCTGATGCTTTCATAACTAACAATATTCCTAGATTTTGGAATCTGCTATAGATTTAATACTTCCCAAGTTACTAAGGGATTTGCAGCACCAGAGCTAGAAATCCATTTTTTTTAATACACAGATAAATCCAGGGGGGGGGGAAGGGAGGAGGGGGTTAGATACTTTTAGAAGCAAATCATTTCTAAACCTGATTTTTTTTTAACCTTAAAGCAGTATATGGGTCGCTGCACATCATTACTCCATGACAGGAGTCCCTCAGACAGACAGACAGCTCCCCATATTTCTATTTCACCAGACCTGAATTTGGGGTAATGTGATGATCAGAAGGTGATATTGTTTATCTGCTCATTTTGAAAGTACACATACTCAGTGTTAGATATGCTGAGTTGGATGCAGGTTTACTCTGGTAATTATTCAACCAAACACTATGGAAACTTAAAAAGAAAATATACTTATTTAACCATGTTTTGTGTTGAAACTATAAAATTTACCCAAAAGTTACTTAAAATGCTATTATGGATCACATTAACAATTTTTAGGGCTGTCAATAGCAGTTAACTCACGTGATTACTTTTTTTAATCACAATTATTTTTTTTAGTTAATCGCGATTAATCACAGTTTTAATCGCACTGTTAAACAATAGAATACCAATTGAAATTTATTAAATATTTTTGGATGTTATTTTATGTTTTCAAATATATTGATTTCAGTTACAACACAGAATACAAAGTGTACACTGCTCACAGTATATTATTATTTTTTATTACAACTATTTGCACTGTAAAAATGATAAACAAAAGAAACAGTATTTTTCAAAAAGCAACAGAGGGTCCTGTGGCACCTTTGAGACTAACAGAAGTACTGGGAGCATAAGCTTTCGTGGGTAAGAACCTCACTTCTTCAGATGCAAGTATTTTTCAAGTCACCTCATACAAGTACTGTAGTACAATCTCTTTATCATGAAAGTGCAACTTACAAATGTAGATTTTTTTTGTTACATAACTGCTCTCAAAAACAAAACAGTGTAAATCTTTAGAGCCTACAAGTCCACTCAGTCCTACTTCTCGTTCAGCCAATCGCTAAGACAAACAAGACAAACAAGTTTGTTTACATTTACAGGCGATAATGCTGCCTGCTTCTTATTTACAATGTCATCAAAGATTTGACAAAACACAAAGTACCAATGTGAGATTTCTAAAAATAGCTACAGCACTCGACCCAAGGTTTAAGAATCTGAAGTGCCTTCCAAAATTTGAGAGAGATGAGGTGTGGCACATGCTTTCAGATGTCTTAAAAGAGCAACACTCTGATGTGGAAACTACAGAACCCGAACCACCAAAAAAGAAAATCAACCTTCTGCTGGTGGCATCTGACTCAGATGATAAAAATGAACATGTGTTGGTCCATATTGCTTTGGATTTTTATTGAGCAGAATCCGTCGTCAGCATGGATTTATGTCCTTTGGAATGGTGGTTGAAGCATGAAGGGACATACGAATCTCTAGCGCATCTGGCATGTAAATATCTTGCGACGCCGACTACAGCAGTGCTGTATGAACACTTGTTCTCATTTTCAGGTGACATTGTGAACAAGAAGCGGGCAGCATTATCTCCTACAAATGTAAACAAACTTATTTGTCTTGAGAAGTTGGCTGAACAAGAAATAGGACTGAGTGGACTTGTCGGCTCTAAAGTTTTGTTTTATTTTTGAATACAGTTATTTTTCTGTACATAAATCTACATTTGTAAGTTCAACTTTCATTATAAGAGATTGCACTACGGTACTTGTACTAGATGAATTGAAAAATACTATTTCTTGTGTTTTTTACAGTGCAAATATTTGTAATCAAAAATAAAGTGAGCACTGTACACTTTGTTTTCTGTGTTGTAATTGAAATCAATATTTGAACATGTAGAAAACATCCAAAAATATTTAAATGAATGGTATTCTATTATTGTTTAACAGTGTGATAAATTTTCCATCATAAAAGTTTTATGACACTCTTTATGATAAGATTATTTTAATGTAAGTGTGTGTGTTTAAAATTAAGAGAGTGCAGCAGTTCACAGTGAAATGGTCTATAACTGTACATAACCACATTTGGGTGTGAATTTGTAAAAATGTGCACATTTATTTTTTAAAGGGCGCTCTCAAGAAGGAAAAGTTTGCCATCCAGCAAGACCTTCTTCAAAGCATAAGCTTTCTGATGTGCACGTGATCTCAGGTAAGGGTACGGCCTTAGTGAAGCTGTGGAAGCATTTCTGGAATTTAAAATGTTTTAGATGGCTTGAATATGAAAGGAAAATGGGAACAAAACTATAGTAATAATAATAATAAAACCAAAAAAAATGAGGTAACCAAGTGAACATCCCATCTAAGATATCATTGTACCTAGACAGGTAGCACCCTGAGATCAGGGGCTCTGTGTTCTGTCACTCCTTTTGGACTTTTGTGTATTATTTTTTCATTTTTTCTTTGATATTAACTTGTTTGTTTAACAAGATATGTGCAAAGAACTGAGGGTAGGAAAAACCCTATTATACAATGGCAGTTTACAGAGAAGGAGAGATGTTTAAACTCACCTGTGTGAATTTGTATACACATACTTGTGCACACTTAATTTATCAGCACAGTATCTGGTGGCCATGTGGAAGCAGATACCACATTTCTACACATACTGAGAATTTATGAACAAAAATTAGACAAGTTCAATTGCATATATGTGCTCGTGGATACAGATATCCACATCTGACCATACTGCCCAGACACACTCTGGCTTGCTGGTTAGACCTTTTTTATAATGTCATATCTGTGAACCAACTCCCAGTGACCCTTGGCTGGTACCTTCCTGCAGAAAATCTTTTTTAAAAACCCTGTTGCTGTGATGTCATATAGTTATGCGGCAGTGTTAGTGGGATGGGGAGGGGGAGAGGGAGAGACAGTTACACAGGTGGTGAAGGTGAAAGAACTTTTTCTTCTTCCTGATTCTTCTTTCTTTCTACTACTGAGTCACACTCTAGTAGCAAGTAGGTTATTGGTGAATTCCTCTGGCACTCTACAAGGCAGCCCTCTGCCTTCAGCCTCCTTGCTGCACAGCACAGCCGGTGTTACCAAGAACTGATTACTCCACACCCTTGCTGGGGATACTGGCCGCTTGTCCCTTTTCAATTATTTCACATTTGTACACCAGCTCTTAATGGTCCACAGCTAGAAGCCATACAATCTGCACACTCACGTGTTATGATTAGACGTAGTTTCCCAACGGTGTTTGGGAGTAACTGATGGATTGGAGGGTGCGAGTGGGGGGGGTGGATTTTTATCTTTACTCTTCATTTTTAATTACTGTGGCCCTGTTTCCATTCCTGCTCCCCAAGAGGCCATGCCAACCACACACACTGCCTTTCCCACCACTGCTCTATGCTGAAAAGTGCTATATAAAAATTGAATCTTCTTCCTCCCTAGATCTGTGTGCTGAGCGTATTCACTCCCCTGGCTGCAGATTGCAGTGATAAAAACACGTTTTTCTTCTTCTTACTCCTATCTCCTGCAGAGCCAGCACAACTCACAAAGGGTTCTGTTCCTCCTTGTGCATCAGCTACAGAATTGTTTGTTACGTTCTAATCAGTTACACCTGTGCAGAGCCACTGAGGGCAAGAGTTACTCCAGATGGGTAATGGAGAATAGAGACTGAGGGCACTGGAGCGGTACACATGGAACAATCTCTGTTACCGGCAGAAGATGGAAAGAATCCAGCTTGACTCAGATCCCATGTTGAATCTGTAGAAAAATGTTTTTACTTATTATTTGTATTGCAGTGTAGAGCCTAGGGTCCCTTTCTGCTAGGTGCTAGATGGTGGCTGCCCCAAGTTGCTTACCATTAGGTAGATGAGACAGGTTTGATCTGGGGATCACAGAGCCCACAATGCCACTGTTAGAATCACTCTGTGGAGTCTAACTGCACTGTTACTTAAACCCCTTTCATGTCAGCCTTCTGCATTTGGGAGCAGCCTTGCTACATACAGCACTCTAGGCAGCAGGGCAGGGTGAGGGATGGAGGAGAAAGTAGCCAGGCCCAATCCCTTTCCCCATGTACCAGGATGCCCATTAGAAAGGGCTAGTGCCCTCTCACCACTTTCTACTACACTGGGAGCTATTCAACCTTTCCACTTTAGTTCTCATAAGTAGCCATTAGCCCAGATCTGCTGCTGAAAGGCATCCAGGACTCAGGGAGAACAACAGGAGTGTTAAGGGACCCTGCTCATTAAAGGAAGAATTATACCCTGACATTTTCTCACATACTCAGTGTTACAGAGTGAAAAAATGCCAATACCCTTTGCCCTGCTATTTTCCTAATTTCACGAGTTACCGAGACTCCTGAAAAACAGTATTTCGACAATTTGTTTAAATGAAACTGAAAATTATGCTCCAGTAGCGATGCACTGACCTAAGCTGGCAGTTGATTGCTGTTGGTGCACTGTGGGGGCAGAAGGCGTGCACCAGCTGCTAGGCACGCTATTGTCTATCTGTTTTAATGCTAGGTCAGGCCCCTGGCAGCACAGGATTGTTCTCTGCAGTACTTTCCCCAGCGCTAGGCCTGCTTCTGTGGGAGCGGGTAATTCCTATTCCTAGTCATTCAGTCCTTGGCCTTCCCGCTAAAACTGCCCATTGGATGTGGCCACGTAAATTGAACTAAGACCTAGGGACCTCTGTTCTATCCCTGCTCCGCCACAGGCCTTCTGAGTGACTTTGGGGCAAGTCACGCGTCAACTGTGTGCCTCAGTTTACCCATCTGTAACATGGGGACAACGATATCAACCTCCTTTGTAAAGCACCACATGAAAGCTATGTGTTGTTAGGTAAGAGTTCCTGTTGTAGATCTCTCTGCTACCAGAAGCCATGCTGACATTTCTGGGTGTCGCTAATGAAGTCTTATCTCTGTTCTCTGTGTGAAATGTTGTGTGCAGGTCTGGTTTCCAGGGTTGAGCAAGGATTTAAATGAATTAGAGCTAAATGCATAGAACTGCAATAAAATGCCATCATGACTGGAAGGTAAGACATGAGGCCAGAGAAAAGGGAGCTAACCTATTTACCAGAAAAGAGGGAGATGCTGAGCAGAGTTTGTAATTAGCTTCAAGATCGCGAAGGCAAGGAATGTCTTGAGATGGCAGGACAGGGAGCAATGGCTAAGGAGGAACGAGATGAGAATAGAATTTGGGAACAAATTTTCAACAAGCTCAATCAGCTAACAGTGGTGTTAAAGCACTAGTCTGCAGTTATTCAGCGACTGCTTAGACCAATAGTAGCAGGGGTGATGCAATCATTAGTTTTGCAAAATCGGAGGGTCAGTTTGAACAGACAGAGTGGTCTCCTCTAGTCATACCAGCTGTGGCTCAAAAACCAGACCACGCGTAGCTAACAAGCTGTCTCCTTGATTTAAAATATTTGGTGTTAGGACAATAATGAAAGAAAACTAAAAATGTTCCAAGGCTCTTTTCTTGGTGCTCTCTGACTCGTTTAGAACTCTTCTCAAGTCCCAGGGGAGTCTCAAAGCAGCGCTGCCCTTGGAGTTACATTATAACGGTAGATACATTTCTGTCTCACAAGAGACAAACATGCTCGCTCTTGCACTATTTAAGAGAACACCTTTGGTCATTTTCAATATAGCCTAGAAAGCTACCAGACAGGTGTTTAATCTGCCACCTTTGCATACTGAGTCATGGAACTGCTGAAGATAGATTTTAAAACTTAGTGTTTTGCTTAGTTCTTTGGTTTTAGGGGCAACAAATCTCTCTGCTCTTGTCTTTTATGAAATAGAAAGGCTTTCTTTTGCAGCTTTGAGTTGACTTTACCTTTCATAACTTGGTGATAAGTAGGATAGTGATAGGAACTTTGCCCAGTGCCTGTAGAACAGTACCTACTTTCATTCACCTAATAGGAGCTTAGGGAACTTTACCCCTGTCTTAAAGACAATAACGTGTTTTTCAGCTGACGCCCTTCGTGCATGACATTAAGTTTGTTGGAAAAGTTCAGAGCTGTCAGTGGCTAATGCCAGAAACAGTATTTTTGACGTAGTTGTCTAGCATAGGTCAAAATGGACTCATGTTTGATTCATCTCTCTGAGAAGGGTACAGCTGGGAAGGAGAAGAATATTGGTACTAACAAACATTCTTGTGCCTTGTGAAAAAGTGTAGGGTGACAAATCTGCCAACTGGAGACTGGCACCAAACTAGTTTAACATCCTCACTGGTGTACGCAAGCTGAAAATTTTGGGATGGGGACAAAAAAAAGTATTGACAAGAGGCAGCTTCTACCCCAGGTGTGGTACAACAGCCAAGCCCTGGAAGGAAGCGCAGCGACTGCTCAACAAGATTAGGGGGGAGGAACATGGCAAAGGATAAAAACGGAACTTGCTGGATGTTTTGAAAAATCTATTTTAGCCCATGGGGAAGGGGAGAGAAAGCAGGGTTCCCCTGCCACCCCAGACCATGTTTGACAAATAACTGCAACCAGGAAGTATTTGTTTAAAGTAACTGATTGTAAATGGCTGTCTTTTTATCACAATCTTGTGCACTTTTATTCTTTATACCATCTTGTGGCAGGGAAGTTATTTACATATTGCATCATGAACTAGGTAAAAAAAAACCACACCACTGTTTGTCAGATATATAATATTTTGTACAATGATAGGAAATTCCAAACACCCGATAGTTTTTCTACTTCGGAAGTAGGTTTTGCAGGGGTCAAGCTGGATTCTGCTCTCGTAGTTCAAAACTGAGCAAGTCTAGAACAGTCATGTGCACACTGTCAGAAGTTCTTGTTTTGTTTTCAAATGAAAGGTTTGTAAATCGTCAAGTTCCCACAAACAATACTAAACAAAATATCTTGCTGTTTCCTGGGCAATTTCAACAAACTAGCTGTTCAGTTGTCAGTGAGACACCTGTCACCTGTAAACATTTCAATAATTAGCTAGAGCAAGTCAGTCAAAGAGGTATAGGCGCCTAAGTCACTTAAGTACTTTTGAAAATTCTATTTACATAAAGTGCAGTAATGAATGTTCCTGCCTCCCTGGCTTACGAGAGCGCGAAACAGAACCATGGACTCAGGCTGAGTTGTCAAGAAGGGTTTCGTTTCTAGCATGCTGATGAAATTTTGGACATTTCTGTTAAATGGCCTCATTTACACAACGAAGTATTCATAGTTTATGCATATTTGAAGGCTAGGATGCACAGCCGACTGCAGCTTTTCTTTAAAAAACAAATCAATATTACCCCATAGAACTAACATTTTTTGTTTTTACAGTAAGCAACCTGCAGTATGTTCATCTGCTGGAGAATGAAGGAAAATTGAAGCAGTTTTCATACAACATGAGACCAACCACTGCTGCAAAGTCAAAAACCAAAAGACCCAAGCATTAAGCAAAGCTGAGAAGTAGTAATAGGGAACCTGAAAACAACTTAAAGACGACTCCCCAGTTCTACAGGAATGTATGAAATCTTGCTTGTAATTGAAAAAAGTATACAAAATATTAAGCTAACAAAGGTATTTTCCGTTACTGTATTATCTCAGTGCTATATGCCAAACCAAACTTCCAGGGAGTTGAACTCATTTCCTGTACTAATGAAATGTAGAATTAAAGAGTAATTTATTTACTGACATTACAGAATTTCAAATTTCATCAAGTTGAGAAGTAGGCTGGAATTAGCAATTTATAGAATTTATCAATTATCCATAAATATGTTATGAGAGTGTTAATTACAGCCCTATGTTCAGCCACATATGGGGTTTGAAAAAAACTGTATATAATGAGCAGGTGCACTGTTGCCTTCGCTCTTCTCCAGCCCTATCGAAGCACTTTTGATTTATGAAAGCTAAAATAAAACTTCCTGGGAGAACAATATAAGCACATAGTTTCCTCTAGGTAAAAAGCATAAAACAAGCGCTAGTTCTACACTTAATTAGGGAGCTGAAATTCCCTCTAGATTAGAAACCCCAATCTCCCCTCCTATCACCCAGTTAATATCCAGATCTATGAAACAGACAGTTTCTCAATGCAATCCACATATTTATTCTTAAATTTAAAGGGGGGGGAGGGAGTGAACTAATATGGTTCCCACCCTTTCCTTTGAGAGATTATTCCACACTCTGCTATCAAGTGAAAATTCCTAGTATTGCTATATATTAAAATTCTTTGTTCATTTCCATCCCATTATACCATAGCATACCCCCTCAGGAATATCCTAATCAATTTCTCTCCATCCTTTGTATTTACAACTTTTTAGATGGCTGCCCTTCGTCAATTTCATTTTGGCTGAAATTGTCAATTTTTTATTTTAGTCAAAAAATGTTGCAAGTTTTTGTTTTGATATTTCCAAGTCAAAGTTTCTCAGAACTTTACATCCCACAAAAATTTGATTTTACTTTTTGGGATGAAAGCAAATGCCAAAGTACTGGAATTTCCTGTGGGACTGAAATCATTTTTTTCCAAACTGCTCTAATCACAAATTAGATGTGCGGAGCCAGTTCTATTAAAGGGTTAACTATTTTAGAAAATCTTTGTCCCTCTCTCATTTCACCCCAAATTCAGAGTACCAAAAGCTTTGCAATTACCTGTAATAAGTATCTGAAAATCTATGTAGAACAGAAAGTATAGCCGCCACTAGGAATGAGTGCATCTGCTCAACAGCAACCTGTGTGCTCGGATTCTTCACTAAAGAGGAACATTGTGTTGAGCTCACTGTTAGATACTAATGTAGTGGTAGAAATTGTGACTGAAAGAAAGGACCATGTTAACTATTAAGTTTCTAGGGTGAAAGGCTGGCCCTATAGAAGTCAGTGGGGCCGGGATTTCACCACTTCACCCTCTCCCCTCAAAACAAAGTAAATTTCTTTGTTAGTGAAATAGTCATGAAATGTTTTTATATCGACACGCACACCATGGGGCCTTCTCCCACGGACGTCAGCTGGAGTTTTGCCATTGACTTCGCAAGTGAACTGAAAGGCAGACAAGGGGATCACTTTGGTGGACATGTTTTTTTAAGAAAAAAATGATGTAACATGTTCCTTTTTTCTTACTTTTGTCCTAAGCATATTGTATATTATTACTTTGACTTTATTCTTTACTACATTTCTATTTTTATATTCAATAAATATCCAAAATACTGTTATTCCACCTTAAAAAGCATGAGTAGTATTTTTGCATTGTATATTACACAATGAAATCATTTAAATATTATAAATAATGGAAAATGACTGGAGTCAATACAAGAATCCAATAAACAAAGGAGATTCTCTCCACATCAGTGACACCATTTAATATTTTCACTTCAACAGCTGGGATTGTCCTCAGCGTATCCTCTCCTGCAGTCAACAGTCTTACCTAAACTACTTACACTGCAATGTTACTTTCTTGCTTCAAGACCAAAGTAATGTAGTACAAACAGATTTTAGGGAAAAAAATTTATTTAAGTTCCACTTAAAATTTTTTTATAACAAACATTGTCCCAACATTTTCCTTTCAGAATTAAATGGAAGTAAACACTTTAAAGCAGATGTACAATGTTCATTTCTTCAATATTCTGTGCTAATAACACCGGGTCCCTGTGGATGTGTGGCAAGATATATGTTGAAACAGTAATGGAGGTCTGTTAGCCATTGCTCTTGGACTTCACCACTCTTCAATGTCTGGAGGCAAAAAGGGAAAGAGGTTGTAAATCACACATATGACCCAATAAGCTAACAGTACTACTCATGAAGTTTCAGTAGTTGGCTTGATATTTTCAGTTAACCAGACATTCTATTGCAAACAAGAAATCAAATACAGAGGAACCTTGTTCATTTACACACCACGTAATTATTGAGAAAAGGAGAAGCCATCATTTGGAGTTCAAGAAACATTAGCAGAGAGACAGAACTCTAGTGTAATGATAATATTAAGACTTCATTGCTTTTTACAAAATCAGCTACAGATCATTTCTATGATACTATGAAGGGTGTGTGAATTTATCTAAGTGTGGTTCACTTGCTATTTCAGAGTGTACCATCATGCAGTCTCTATGCTATTTAAATCATGTTTGTTTGCTTAGTTCCAATTCAGCAATTTACAATGCATTTCCAAATCATTAGTGGAAATGATTGAGGCTCTACTATAGTAGGAAGACTCACTGGCCATGTCTACAGTAAGGAGTTTTATAAAAACATTCTCACCAGGGCTACCATTAGATGATCCACAGAGAGCTGTAGGGTAGACAACACTCTAGCACGCTAGTTATTCCAAAAGGGAGTGTAACACCACAGCCACTGGCCGAGCAGGTTTAAATACCATGGTGTTAAACACCAGCAGCCAAGTCTGTCATTTTCTGTTCATAGAATATGGCAGAGGCTCTTTCAGGGCACATCTACACTTAGGGTGGTGTGTAAAGTAACACCGCATGCCCCGCTAGCATAGGTATACATAGCAGTGTGGATGGTGAGACATGGTATAGGCGAGTAGAGCAGAGTGCTACTGGGCTCAGTACATGCCCAAGCAGTCTCTCTCACATCTCAGGGAAGGCTCTGGCAGTGGGGAAGCAGCAGGCAAGGCTCCAGCAGCTCCCTGGAGCTGTCAGAGCCTTTCCTGCCCCTGGAGCCTTTCACTGTCGGGTGTAGCTACACACTGCAGTGACAAGTACACAACCTGCCTTTCACTGTGCTGTTTAGCTACACGTGTAGTGCCTGTACTCTACCCACCACCCTAAGTGCAGCTATAGCCTTACTGGCTCCTGTGGACATGATAGGCCTGGGGGAATGCACAGGCAGTGGCTTTTCAAGGAGCCACCTACTGAAGTCTAAAAAAGCCACATTTGCCCTCCTGCTTTAAAGCTAAAGGACATCCTAACCCACTCCATCAAAACAAGTAACCTATTTGAGACACCTGCTTTTCAGATCAACAGTCCCAAAACAAGTACAGTAATACTGCTGAGAAATCCTGGCTGCAGCCCACTCAGCAAACAGAAGCAGTAAGTGCTGCACCTGTTAGAACGGTCATGTTTTGGGGTTACACAATGTTCCCCAATTAGACAGCAGGAAGCCTGACACCACATGAACTGCCCTTCTTTCCAGATTAGGCCTCACCGATTCGTGCTGGGTCTCTGTTCTTTCGCCCCCACCCAGGTAGTGAAGTGTGGCTGTACATATTTTAGGAAAGTTTGTTCCAATTTGATGCTGTTCTATAACACAGTGACAAACTATCAGG
This sequence comes from Trachemys scripta elegans, assembly GCF_013100865.1. Taxonomy (NCBI): domain Eukaryota; kingdom Metazoa; phylum Chordata; order Testudines; family Emydidae; genus Trachemys; species Trachemys scripta. Next base: position 111,126,297 of record NC_048299.1, read on the forward strand.
TTCCTCATTTTTCACAAATGTTTTACTGTTTTAGTGTAAACTCATGGATTGACCCTAGTTTGTCTCCCTCACTGAAGTCCCTTCTACATCAAGTCATTGTCTGTAACAAAAATAACCAACCTCAGATGCATTTTGCCACTGAATAGATTCTGGTGTCCAGGGCCCCTTTACTTGGCTACTGTTCCTCAAGACTACAAGTTTAGAGGTTGGTCTTCCTTGTCAGTGAGAGCCTAAGCAGAGAAATCTGCACTGCAGCAATGGAATGGCCTTCCTGACACTGACTGCAGGCTTTTGGCATTCCCAGAGAATGCCTCATGACACAGCAGCCAGTGAGGATCATCACTGATAAGTAGCACATGTTCATACAGGTAGCCCCCCTATTCTGTGGGCTACCCTGTCAAGGTATACAGAAGGCAGCTATGGACCAAAATTTGGACTCCACAAGCCACATTCTGGCCGCCTTTTTTTGTATGTGATTTGAATGAGTGTTGTGTGCAACTTAGGGTTGTTGAGGTTTATTCTCACTGCTAGAATAAGATATTCTTGAAGTCTTCTGGGAAAAAAATAGTTTCATACCATAATATCCTTGACAATCTGTTGCACAAGAAGTTCACTTGTCACCATGTGACTCCTGAGCTGTCCATGCTGCATTAGCAAACGCAACAACTGACCAATGACAGGCAGTTCTTCCCGACAGGCCCTGCTCACTTGAAGACTCTGCAGCATCAACCTAAACACTCGTGGCACGAGAGCTAGCACTGAAATACACGATCCCCATAACGTGTCCCTGGGGAGAGGATATAACAAGCAATTAACAGAGTTGGCAATTTCTCAAGCACAGAATAGAAATGTGTTGAAAGTGTGTTCCCAGGCCGTATCCTTATCTGCACAAGTCAAGGTGTCCATGAAGTTAAGATTGATAGATTTGATAGTCTGTTTTCAACTATACACACATGGCAATTCAAAGGGATGCAGTGAATCCACATGAAGGAGTATTAGAGAAACACAACAATATTCCACAAGGGTCATACAGCAAGTAAAGGAGAATAAAATTTACATCCACTCCTGGACCTTACTGATATTGAGGAACCTTTGTGTTAACTTATGGTGGTAATTAGACCCCTTCCTAACCAAGCAGAGATAAAGACAGTAACTTTTACTGTGTGTGTTTAAAAGGCACAAGAAACTAGCAGGGAGAGGGACACAAGGTGTTTATCAATCATAAAATAATAACTACCGTATATACTCATTCATAAGCCGAATTGTTTTAGTAAAAAAGGGAAGCACCAGAGATGGGGGTCGGCTTATGAACGGGTATAGAGAGGGAGAGGTGGGACACAGCCCCTCCCCCCAACAGAGGGAGCCAGGAGAGGCAGCACAGCCATAAGGGAAGAGGCGGAGCCAGAGTCTCTCCACTTCTGGCCACGCTGCTCTCCCCCCAGCCTCCGAAGCAGCTGCAGCTCTGGGGCTGGCAGGCTGCAGTCATGCCGCTCGGCCCCGTCCCCCAGAGCAGGCTGCGGCCGCACTGCCCAGCGTGCCGGAGCAGCTCCAGCCAGGCCAGAGACATCCTCCCCAGATAAGATGGGAAGGGACGGGATGGGGAGCATGAAGGGGTGACGGGATGGGGTGGGGTCATGTGGGGAGTAGTCACAGGGGTTACTCCCCTGACCCCCAGCTTCTCCCCCCCAAAAAAATTTCCCCACCAGTTGCTATCCCGGCCCGTCAGGGTAAGCAGCTAGCGCACCGGGACACTTTGTTTACTTAGGTTTACCTCCGTGCCTGCGGACGCTCAAGGTAAACAAACCAGAGAAGCACCAGACCACCAGTGGCTTATCCTGATGGCCTGGGAGCCAAAGTTTGCTGACCCCTGAATTCTAGGGTCGGCTTATGAACGGATTATACAAAAATTTCCACTTTTACTTATCCATCTTGGGGGGGATCAGCTTATAAATGAACCAGTTTATGATAGAGTATATACGGTAAGTCCTACATACAGTTTTTAATGTAAATTCTAAAACTAAAAACTAGGGCTGACAAGCAATTAAAAAAATTAATCACGATTAATCGTGCTGTTAAACAATAGAATACCATTTATTTTCAATATTTTTGGATGTTTACTACATTTTCAAATATATTAATTTCAATCAACAGAATACAAAGTGTACAGTGCTTACTGTATATTTATTTTTTATTACAAATATTTGGCACTGTAAAAAACAAAAAAACTATTTTTCAATTCACCTCATACAAGTACTGTAGTGCAATCTCTTTATCACGAAAGTTGAACTTACAAATGTAGAATTATGTACAAAAAAATAACTGCATTCAAAGATAAAACAATGTAAAACTTTAGCGCCTACAAGTCCACACAGTCCTACTTCTTGGTCAGCCGATCACTCAGACAAATAAGGTTGGTTACAATTTGCAGGAGATAATGCTGCCCGCTTCTTGTGTACCATGTCACTTGAAAGTGAGAACAGGCGTTCACATAGCATTGTTGTAGCTGGCGTTGCAAGATATTTAAGTGCCAGATGTGCTAAAGATTCATATGTCCCTTCATGCTTCAACCACCATTCCAGAGGACATGCGTCCATGCTGATGACATGCATCCATGCTGAAGACGGGTTCTGCTTGATAAAAATCCAAAGCAGTGTGGACCTATGCATGTTCATTTTCATCATTTGAATCAGATGCCACCAGCGGAAGGTTGATTTTCTCTTTTAGTGGTTTGGGTTCTGTAGTTTCTGCATCAGAGCGTTGCTCTTTTAAGACTTCTGAAAGCATGCTGCACACCTCTTCCTTCTCAGATTTTGGAAGGCACTTTAGATTCTTAAACCTTGGGTCAAGTGCTGTAGCTATTTTTAGAAATCTCACATAGGTACTTTCTTTGCGTTTTGTCAAATCTGCAGCGAAAGTGTTCTTAAAACGAACAACATGCGCGGGGGTCATCATCTGACTGCTATAACATGAAATATATGCAGAAACAGAGCAGGAGACATACAAGTCTCGCCCCAAGGAGTACAGTCACAAATTTAATTGACGCTTTTTTTTTTTTTTTTTTAAATGAGCATCAGCAGCATGGAAGCTGTCCTCTGGAATGGTGGCCAAAGCATGGAAGGGGCATATGAATGTTTAGCTTATCTGGCATGTAAATACTTTGCAACACCAGCTACAAAAATGCCATGCGAATGCCTGTTCTCACTTTCAGGTGACACTGTAAATAAGAAGCAGGCAGAAGCATCTCCAGCAAATTGTAACCAACCTTGTTTGTCTGAGTGATTGGCTGACCAAGAAGTAGGACTGGGTGGACTTGTAGGCGCTAAAGTTTTACACTGTTTTGTTTTTGAGTGCAGATATGTAACCAAAAAAAATCTGCATTTGTAAGTTACACTTTCACGATGAAGAGATTGCACGTCAGTTCGTGCATGAGGTGAATTGAAAAATACTATTTCTTTTGTTTATCATTTTACAGTGCATATATTTGTAATCAAAAATAATAATATAAATTGAGCATGGTGTACTTTGTATCCTGTGTTGTAATTGAAATCAATATTGAAAATGTAGAAAAACATCCAAAAATATTTAATACATTTCAATTGGTATTCTATTGTTATAAGTGCGATTAATCGCAATTAATTTTTTGAGTTAATCACATGAGTTAACTGCAATTAATTGACCAAAAAAATCACTTACCCTCCTATGCAAATTAATACTTTCAAAAACTTCAGCAATTAATTGACAGCCCAACTAAGAACCATTTGATATGAAAACAATTCTTCTCTTTATTGTACAGTGGTTAACATCACATCCACCACAATCTCTCCAGTACTGAGAGGACAGCTGTAGTCCCTGAAATCCAACCACCCGCAGATAGTGATCAAACCAGCAGTCAAAGGGTGTGCTATAATAGTCCTCAACTGTGATGATTTCATTAACAAGGCCAATCGTCAACTCTCCGACACCACCTACTGCAAAGAACTCAACGAAGACCCCGCACCACAATTCAGCCAGGAATTTAAAGGTATCATCAAATCCTTCTCCAGAAAACTCCAACAGAAACTCTACAACCTCACCCCTCCCCCTTACCCCAAGGACCTTCTACATGCTTACCAAGATACATAATCAAGGGAACCCAGGCAGACCCATATCTGGCCATGGCACTCTTACTAAAAGAATATCAAAACTCATAGAAACCATGCTCAAAACCACTCAGCACACAAAGGGGCAGATTCCTGCAGGACCAACAACTGATTTTCTCCAGAAACTCTGCAATACTAACAACTTTTTCAGAACACCACCCTTGCCAGGATGGATGTCACCTCCCAATACACCAACATCCCTCACAATGAGAGCATCGCTGCCTCCCCCAGATATCTACATGACAATGGACAGCCCTCAGATATCCACCCCAAACAGATAGTCAACCTCATCCATTACAACTTGTCTCTTTCACCAATAAAAGATGAGGTACTATCTATCTTGTTTCTTTAAAAAAAATATACATTCCATGTACAATGGTAAACATACTTGCGTGGTTTAAATATATCTAGCCTTTTTTAGTCAATCTGATTTCCAAATTCTATAAAATCATGTCTGAGAAGCTTTGCTAAAGCTCAATATTCTAGTTAGTTAAGCGTATAGACTAATTAAAAGCACTAGTGTCTTAGAACAATGACTTTCTAAATCCAAGAATTTTAAGTGACACTTCCACTGTTCCTAATGAACCAAAGGCTAAATCCAAAGATTAAGGTATGAATGCCTACCTTTCCAGAACCAAGATATAATATTGTTTTCTGACATAACCTACAACAACTATAATAAGCAAAAGCTTTGAAATAACTTTTTATAATTCCAGCTAACCGTACATATGGTGGGGTTTTCCTAAATCCAACAATTATTTCAGAATAAGCATGAATAGGGGCCAAAGCACAAAGTGAAACAAGTCACAAGTATTCAAACATTGATGTTAAATTAAAGAAATTCTCTGTCATTTACAACAAGCATTACCTCTTCCGTACATGTTCTGCATCCTCTTTGTCTAAAGTTAACAGGAAGTAAAGAAGACTATAACAGCAAGAGGCTAGAAACTTGTGTAGATTTTCACTAAGGATGCAAGCTTGATCCAGGAGCTTACTTATGGCACACAAAACAGATCCAGCTGTGCTATCAGGTATTACAGCCAGTCCAACCTAGGAGACAAAGCAAGTTCATTATCTCTGACAGAAACAGTCTTTTATTGGTATACAAACACAGCTAGAGTAGAACATTTCTCTTCTAGAATATCACAAAAAAAATCACTTACCCTCCTATGCAAATTAATACTTTCAACAACTTTTTAAAATTGCCCTCATTTTCCCTAGGGAAGCAACTCCTATGTTAAACTGAAGGCAAAATATTAACATAAATCTAAATATCCAGTAATAATAAATAAAATATGCCATATAGCAATGTTACATTTATTACGTTTAGTTAAACAAACATTTATTCCAGCTCAAGGTAAGGATTTAAAGCAAAGATGATCAGAAAAACAAAAGCAATGGCCAATTGGTGTTGCTGGGGGTGAACAAGTTCTCCGTGTTTCACAAGAAGTCCCATTTTTCTTCCACTTGAAATTTCCCAATCCAAAAGCCCTGCATCACAGCCACCACTTCTCCCATCAAGGACTAGACAGGACTCACTTGGACCCATGAGCACTGCTGCTTAATGTAGACAGGTCACTCTTGAGCACAGAACCTAGGCCACACACAGAAACAAACTCTTGCAGTGTTCCCAGCCCACAAAGTGAAACAACAGGATCCAACAGCAAATTGAAGAGCACTAATCTGGGGTACGAGTCTGGATCCATAATGCTTTGAGAAATTTTCATTTGAGGTCACCAGTAAAGAGTAGACACAAATTTCCTTCACTACACATCTCTGTATAGCCAAATAGGAACTTAATGTTCATTTATCAGGAATTACAGTAGTTTTTATAAAATCTTCCAATATCCTATGACCGCTGGCAACATGAAGAGATAGTAAGCAGGTAGCCCAAACAACAGGGAAGGACAAACCACACATACAGCACTAATCTCAAACATAACTAAAAAGGAAACGAAGCTTCCTTCGTTTGTGGTTTGTTTACATAGCTCAGCAGGAAAGAGACTCAAAAGATGTTTTAGTTTTGGCAAACAAGAAACTTTACTTTATATTCAGTTCACAGATCGCTGACCCACAAAGTAGATTTAAAAGGGGAGTTGAATAATCATCCCATCTACTGCATATGCCCCAAAGAACCCTTAATTGGTTTTCTCTGTGAAGAGACTAACAAAGGATCCAGTCCTGCAACACAAGTTAAACTTCATGAATAGTGTTAAAGCCAAGGATTAGCGTAAAAATAGTAGTCACTATACCAAAAGAAAGAGATACAGTCCAAATACATTAATAGGACTTCTGGGTGATTTTAATATAGCTAACTTCAGTATTAGAGTGTCTCAAGTGACAGGAGAGGAAATCTGCTAAATAGGCTTAACTGCTGAAATCATCATGAGAATGAGAACAAAGACAGCTGGAAAGTTCATAAATAAGATGGCATTTATTTATAAAAGTTATTTTCCTTTAAAAAATGCCAATGGAAGAGCAACAGAATGGGGTGTGTTTCCTTTTGACTACAGCAGACAGCAAGCAGGAATTACTGCTAGGTAGCCTGTCCCCATTTTATACCCTTGTTTAGCGGCATAAGGAGTTAGGTAGCCTGGATGCAGACACTGCTAAGCAGAAAATGTCAATTTCATGCGCGCTGAGGCATTTACCAAGAGTGGGGATCCACACAGATAATGCTTGAAGAACTGATTCTTTCTGAACAAAATGCTTTATGCTGAAATAAATATTCTCCTTCAAAGCAGATGGTAAATATCAGTTTTAGCCAATCATGCATCTCTATATCTGGGAAGTGATCAGCTAATTTCTTGACTGAGTCTTTGGCACTTGGGAGATTCCAAGAATATTTTATTGCATAAACCTGATTTTTTATGTTTGTTACATCTGATAGATAATTTAACATCCTGACTCTCAATGTGTATAGAAGACAGTTATTTATAGATTCTAAGGCCAGAGGGTCCATTAGATTATCACCCTATTTCTGCATCAAGCCCATCACTTCTGCTTATGCTAGAATAGAGGTCTCAACAGGGAGGTGTGCCACTCATCAAACTTTCTAAGGGAGGAGCGGTGAGTCTTCTAATAATGGCATTGCAACGTGGAGCATGGAGTCTCAATGCCACTCAAATATGGCCCGGCTGCCCCTCTGTTATGCCAGATAGAGGGGTGGCCAGGCCAAATTTGAGTGGTGTTGCAACCCTGTGCAACAGGTTGCAACACCACTCACTCAAAGTGGTGAGTGGGCCAAATTGGCGGTAGGAAGAGACTATGTAACCATCTGATGGTGGGTGACACATGCTAATCGCTATCAGGTCAATCCACAGTGAGCTAAGGGAAGGGCCTGTCATTTTAAGAGTAGGAAGATAGCAGATATTCCTGCTGTTTTGGACTGTCTCTGAAGATATATGGTTTTGCTGGGCCCAGGCAAAGAAATATTTCCATTTGGCTAGGTAACATTTTCTGGTGACGAATGTTTTGCACAGCTTCACAGCAGGAACATTATAGGCTCGACATCCATCCATATACCAAACTGTGAGATAAAGAGCATCAGGTTTGGGATTCCTAACCCTACCATTTTTCTGGGTCAAAAGATCCAGTAAGGTCCAAATGCTGATGGGCAGATGGGATGACATTTGTAGGAGGCTTGGTAATCAGAATTGTCTGGGCCATCTGGGAGCAATGAGGATGACTCGTGCCTTGTCTAGTCAAATCTTCTGCAGAACCTGACATAGTAGTGGCTGGCAGGGAAGGCACAACTGAAGTGATCAGTCCAAAGTAGGAGATGAGCATCACCCTGGAATACTGACTCTGAGCTCCCTTGGAGCAGTATATGTTGCACTTCTTGGGGGTTCCCTAATGAGTGAAGATACTGTTTACTACTGAATCATATAATTGCCACTCATGTTGATGGTGAAATGCCCTCTGAGGCTGTCTGCCAGTGAATTCTGGGTACCTGGGAAGTACACTGCCAATAGGGTGATGTGGTTCTGTATACACCACTTCCATGCAGAGGGGGACGGAGCATGCTCCTTCCTACTGGTTTACATAGAAACGGGCAGTTATGTTTTCCAACATTATCAGGATGGGATGGGATAGTATGAATGGCAGGAATGTTTTGCAACCTTCATGTACCGCTCTCAGTTCCAGAAGATGCGCATTTGAGCTTCCCAAGGTGTCAGAGTGCCTTGCTTTGTGTGATTGTACATGTGGGCTTCCCGCCCATCAGAGAGGCATCTGTAATCATCATTTTGTCTGGTGTAGGGGCTAGAAAGGGAACTCCCATGGACACATGTCCAGGGTCACTCCACCATACCAGAGAGACCCTCACCTGGGAAGGAATTATCATTATAGTATTCATGCTGTGCTTGCTTGGTCTATACGCTGTTTGGAGCCAAGCCTCTAGGCAATGGAGGAGGAGTCTAGCAAATGGCAATGCATAAATATACGATGCTTCTCCCTGTTGGAGAAGAGGCTGTACCTCCTGAAGGAGGAGCCTTTCACGAGAGTGGTCCCTGAAAAGGGACAGGGAAGTGAGTTTTGGAGGAGGCGGGTAGAGAATCTTGATGGTATAGCCAGAACGGATGATATCCAGAACCCACTTGTCTATTAATGCTGCCCAATTGTGGGAAAATTTTGCAACCAGCCCCCCCAAATGGATCTCGGGATTAGATAGAGATGGCATTGAAACTCTCTAAAAGCTGTCAAAAATATCCCTTGGCTGGAATGTGAAGTTGAGTAGCCATAGTTGAAGTAGAAAGCACAGGGTATCTTGGACTCTACATTTTCTGTCATTTGCAGGGTGGCTAAAGGTATTTTATCTTTGGGGCAAGTGTATATATGCCCAGGAAACAGAGGGTTGCCCTTGAGTCTTTCAATAAGTGCGAACACTTGTCCGTCCTCTCATTGAAAAGATGAGTCTCATAGAAAGGTAATAGTGTTTTGAAACCCTGAAGAGTGCAGCCATTATTCCTGTCACATTACAATGGTGGCTGTCATTGCTCTTGATGCCGTATCAGCTGCACTGACTGCAGCTTATAAAGAGATTCTGGCCAATAGTTTGCCCCCACCAATAAGGGCTTGAATCTAAGCCCTGTCCTCCTGGGGCAACTTGTCCCTAAAGTCTAGAAACTTAGAGTAATTCAGGAAATTGTATTTGGTGAGAAAGGCCTGATAGTTTGAGATTTTAAACTGCAGGCTGATAGATGTAATCATCTTCCTTCCCAGAAGACTGAGACGCTTGGCCTCCTTATCTGCAGGGATGTCCCTTAGGTGTTGTCTGGATCTTTGCATGGCCGCCTAGACAACTGAGGAGTTTGCAACAGGGTGGGCAACAAGAACTCCCCTCCTTTAGCCAGGACAAAGTATCACTTCTCTGACCACTTGGAGGGGGGACACATGTAGCTAGTGTGTGGCACACAACGTTTGTCAGTTCTAATGACTTCATTTACATTTCAAACCTGAAGGTTGCAGGATATCCAGGAGCTTATGCTGAGGGTCCTGGATCTCCTTCAGGGAGATCTGGAGTTCTTCTGCCTCTCCATAACAGCTCCTGAAACGGTCTATAATCATCTGGGGGAGGTGCAGAGGCTGGAGTGACTGTTTCATTGGGTGACTAGGACAATACCATGACAGAGCCTAGTGGAACTGGCAGATCCAGCTCATCTTCCCCTTCTTCTGTGGGCTCAGAGGTTTCAGACTGACATCTTGGAAGAGAATGGTGATAAGACTACCTGTTGGAATGACAGATTCCAAGTAACATGCGTAAGGATCCCAAATAAGGTCAGTATGAGGAATCAAAAGGAGGGTTGTGGTGGCATTGGGTACACACTGGTCCCAAGGAGCAAGTTCTTTCCTGGGTGGCCAAACCAGGTTCCAGGAGATTCTCAATTCCCTATCTGGGCTGAATTCCTAGGTGGTGGAGAAGCAGTTCCACTGGTACATCTGACTTTCTCAAAGATGAAAAGGTCGGATCCAGCTCCATCTGTGGTGCTGTCAGCATCAATGAGAGGAAACTGTGGATAGAGGTTGGGATAGGTGTAGGTTTTTTCCTGCAGGCATTTGTATCTCCCTGGTGAGGATCAGTTCCAGTATCAAGAGAGATCGTGGGTCCAGGAGGACAAAGATATTGTCTGGACTAGTATAAGTCACTGGCACATTCAGAAGTTGTGCCTTGTCAGTCCATACCATCAGAGTAGATGTAGACAGCATGACAGTACCGTCAGTGAATGAGTCTCCGACCGCACGGTTTTTGATGATACTGGCAGTTCCTGTTCCTTAGAATCCCAGTGTTTCATTTTAGGTTGCACCGCAGTCAGTGTCAAAGTCAATGCGGAGGCTGGTACCAAAGGAGTCTTGCGCCTATACGTCTTTTGAACATGATCATGTGGCTTAGGAGGACCTGAGTCCTTATGGCTTGGGTGTGAAGGCTCAACCAACTTTGACAGGGAAGGATCTCTCCTCTTAGTGAGCCTAGGAAAAGATCTGGTTTTATGTTTAAGAGAGTGCCCTTTACTCTCACAAGGGGGACCAGCCAAAAGGTCCTTCCCTAGTACTAGGGCATGCTCCTTGCCAACTCTGTCTGATGTACAGGGAGATCTCCCTGGCCAGGGCCTGTCTGGGGTCTCATTGCATGCTCTATAAGGTGCTTCCAAAGGCAAAGCTCTTCTGACTGCTGTACGCTGCTGGGAAAAGAACAACAGATACTTCACTGGGCAAAAAGAACAGGAGTACTTATGACACCTTAGAGACTAACAAATTTATTTCAGCATAAGCTTTCGTGGGCTACAGCCCACTTCTTCAGATGCATAGAGTGGAACACACAGACAGAAGATATTTATACATACAGAGAACATGAAAAGGTGGAAGTACGCATACCAATTGTAAGAGGCCAATCAATTGAGATGAGCTATCAGTAGCAGCAGTAGAAAAAACTTTGAAGTGATAATCGAGATGACCCATAGAAGGTGTGAGGAGAACTTAACATGGGGGGGGGGAAAATTCAATTAGTGTAATGACCCAACCATTCCCAGTCTCTGTTTAGGCCTAAGTTAATTGTGTCTAATTTGCATATTAATTCGAGTTCAGCAGTCTCTCTTTGGAGTCTGTTTTTGAAGTTTTTTTGTTGCAAAACTGACACCTTCAAGTCTGTCACTGAGTGATTAGAGAGGTTGAAGTGTTCTCCCACTGGTTTTTGAATGTTATGATTTCTGAGGTCAGATTTGTGTCCATTTATGCTTTTGCGTAGAGACTGTATAGTTTGGCCAATGTACATGGCAGAGGGGCATTGCTGGCACATGATGGCATATATCACGTTGGTAGATGTGCAGGTGAACGAGCCCCTGATGGTGTGGCTGACGTGGTTAGGTCCTATGATGGTGTCACTTGAATAGATATGTGGACAGAGCTGGCATCGGGCTTTGTTGCAAGGATAGGTTCCCTGGGTTAGTATTTTTGTTGTATGGTGTGCGGTTGCTGGTGAGTATTTGCTTAAGGTTGGGAGGCTGTCTGTAAACGAGGATTGGTCTGTCTCCCAAGATCTGTGAGAGTGAGGGATCATCTTTCAGGATGTTCACTGGGCAGAATATGAGTTTCTCTGAAGCTGCAGAGGCAATGCAGTGGTCCTTGGTGACCAAAAAGGAGCAGGGACAGGAGGTGCAGTTTTTGAAGCCCAGTATGCTGGGCATAATCTAAGTCCCACACCAGGAGAGCTAGGAGTGTTCCCCAGGGCGGGGATTTTAACACTAACTAGGGAATTAGCAAAACACTAACAACAAAAAAGGTCGAATAATATTTACAGAAAGAAGAGAAAGTGTCACTCCAGACACTGGAGGATTCCAATCCAGACCATGCTGTGGTAAGAAGGAACTGGAGAGGTGGTTGGTCTGGTCCACCCTTTTACCCTTGTTGTGGAGCACAAGGAGAGTAGAGGTGTGGAGCCCTTGACAATACTTGAAAGAATTCACTGGTCTCAAGATAATGAAGCACATGTTTACCCACAGTGGAATACACATAGGAACCAATAAAGGAAGAATAAAGCATTGAGCACAATATTTAGCAGAGGCACCTAGAGAAAAGGACACAGGTTCTGGTCATTCCAGTACAGAATGTCAAAACAGTGGAGAAGATTCAGTAACGAGCAGGAAAACGGATCAAGTAAATATTCAAGTAAAACAGAGCATTGATGAATGTACTGCATGGAACATTTCCACACAGGCGAACTCCTGCATTCAAATGCTTAAACTATATTTCCCTGATAGCAGAATCCTCCTGTATTTGAGTTGTGCTTCAAACTTCTCTAACAGAGTCTAGGTATGTTTCATGTGATGGAGGAATATTTCAGCCACAAGAAATGGTTACCAACCTTTTCCTGTAACTGTTGTTTTTCCAAGATGTGTTGCACATGTCCATTTCACTATAGATGCATGGATGCTTCACACACAGTTGTCAGAGATTTTTCCCTCAGCAATACCTGTCGGGGCAGCACAAGTGACCTCTGTTGCCTCACACCACTACACAGAGACATAAAGGGTGGAACTACCCCTGACGCTTGTTAATTCCTTTCTACCATATAGACTCCAATAGAGAGGGGACGTGGGAAGGGTCATGGAATGGACATGTGCAACACATTTCAAAGAGTAACAGTTACAAGAAAAGGTTAGTAATCATTTTTAATTTGAGTGACTGCACATGTCCATTCAGCTGTAGATGACTCAAGCAGTTTGAACAGGAAGTGGACTTGGAGTCTACTTGAACAGGGACTGCAGGACCACCCATCCAAATCTGGCATTGTCTTTAGATTGACGAGACATGGCACAGTGAGAGGCAAACATAGGGACTGATGACCAGATTGTTGCCTTACAAATGTCCTAGATGGGCACATGACTTACAAATGTCCTAGATGGGCACGTGACCCTGAAAGACAACAGAAGTAGCTTGAGACTTGGTCAAATGAGCCAACACTCTAACCGGGGATGTGATATCAGCCAATTAGTAGCTGTGGCAATCTACACTATTATGGTCACCACATTTACAAAATTATGATAAATGTTGTACAACGTATGCCTTGTGAGGTATGACTAGAAAAGTCATAATCTGCTGATTATTATTGTCCTGTTAAAATGTGTGTATCAACATTATATATGGAAATATAAGATTTTGCTATATGTTAATTACTGGAACATGTTGTAATTCTGGGGAACGCCCACAGTCTAGCTCTTCAGAGACAACAAAGGGGTGGCCAACACCCAGCTACGTGCTAAGAGACCAGTGACTGTTTAACTGGCCATTCAGCAGCAGGGAAGTTGTAATCAAGAAATTTACTATTCACCCGAAGGACAATCAGCAGCTCACATACGCCATGGAACTGCCTGACCCCAGGACAGAGCAAGGACTTTTTCAGTAAAAAGGATCAGGATATAAAAAGGGGGAACAAAGGCCCCTGGCCAGCTCTCTCCTCCCCCATCTTTACTGAAACAAGATTGGTTGAAAGACTTTGAATTGGGGAGATTGGTTCCAGGCTGGGAAGGGAATCCAGCCAGTGTACTAAGAACTGTGAACTGCCTGCAACATCAAGAGAGGTGAGAAGAGCTGTTTGCTTCAAATCTTAGTTTGATAAAGTTTAGGAAAGAGCTATTTTATCTTTTACTTCTTTTGTAACCAAATCTGATTTCTATACTTTTAATCACTTATAATCACTTAAAATCTTTCTTTAGTTAATAAACTTGTTTTATTCTCTTATCTAAACCAGTGTGTTTTGATTGAAGTGTTTGGAGAATCTCTGCTCAGATATGCACAAGGGCTGCTGCATATTCATTTTCTTTGATAAAATGACTGATTTATGAGCTTGCACTGTCCAAAAGGGTCTTGAGCAGTGTAAGAGACATATTTCTGGGATGCAAGCCACTCTCTTACCACTTCAAAAGTTATGGGAATGAGGAGTATGTGGGTGTGAGTGACTGAGAGAGCATTTATGTAATTTTGGGTGTATCGTAACATGTTAATGGCTGTGTGAGATCAAAGCTTGGGGAGGCTGCTTTTCACTAGCAAATCAGTGTAAGAGACCCCTGGTTTGGAGAATTAAGGGGACACCGCTGTTCAAAAGTCCAGCTTGTATCCTGGGGGAATGTCACAATGCTCTCCTGCAGACAAAGCTAATGCTGCTTGCAGGGCTGGAAGTATTTTGTCGGCAAAAGTGCCGACAAAGAGCGTTTACACACGCTGACTTGCGTGGTGTAGACAAGCCCTAAGTTTGTATGGGCATTGAAAGTGTTACAATCATCTTAGAATGCGTTTTGTTTTTATTTCATTTGACCAAATCCCACATATTATGCTTTGACTTATAATCACTTAAAATCTATCTTTACAGTTAATAAATCTGTTTATTCTACCTGAAGCAGTGCGTTTGGTTTGAAGCGTGTTGAGGCTCCCCTTGGGATAACAAGCCTGGTGCATATCAATTTCTTTGTTAAACTGACAAACTCAGATATGCTTGCAGCATCCAGCGGGCTTAACTGGACACTGCAAGATGGAGGTTCCTAGGATTGTGTTTGGGCTGGAGATATTGGCTAGTGTCATTCGGTTGCAAGTAGCTGGGAGCAGCTTACATGCCAGAGGCTGTGCGTGAACAGCCCAGCAGAAGGGGTTCTCACAGCAGAGCAGGGTAAGGCTGGCTCCCAGAGTCAAGGATTGGGGCGACCTAGCCGATCACCAGTTCAGATAACACCAGAGGGGAACGTCATACCCACTCTAAGTGACCATGTGCCTCATGCCCACAAGACCAGATTCTTTTCACTAGTGTCTATCAGGGAGGGGACAGAGCCCCAAAGAACTCTTCTAGTCTTTCAATGGGTATTGCACCATCAGTGCCAGCACTCCAGTTAGTACTGGTGGATGCCCCGATGCTGATAATGGTTCCACAGACAACAATCATTCCCCCAATACCTGAGCTGTCATCAGCAGTGGGGCCTTTGAAACCGGCCCCGATAACAGTTGAGACTGCTGTAACACAGTCTGCTCCTTTTCACGTCTTCGGTACCAAATGAGCTTTGGAGAATTTATCTTCCAATGCTTCCTTTTATTGCTTTATATGAGAGGATACCAAGAGGGGATGCAGGGGGATTGGGTCAAAGGATTTCAAGGTGGACAAGCCACTCTCTTACCACTTCAAAAGTTAATTTTTCCTCCCTTGGTATCTTGTTGTTAATTGATTTATCTCGTTAGACTGACCTCACACTTGGTAAAGCAACCCCTATCCTTTCATGCATTTATACCTGCTCCTGTATTTTCACTGCATGCATCTGATGAAGTGGGTTCTAGCCCACAAAAGCTTATGCCCAAATAAATTTGTTAGTCTCTAAGGTGCCACAAGGACTCCTCGTTGTTTTAGTCCATAAAGCTGTAAGTAAAGGATTGAAGGTTGTCCCAAAAAGTTTCAGAAGTTTAGATAAGCTTACGCTACAGTTGTCAGTAGATAGGACACCACAGTTCCATCTCGCTGATAGTAAGAGGGAACTCAGGGAGGGTCGTGCCTGCCCCACCTTTTATGCCCTTGAACACAAGGAGGCACAGAGCATGTGCACAGCCCTGACAAGCAGCTAGTGAAAAGAATCCAGTCTTGCGTGTATGAGGTGCATGCACGCCTGCAGTGGGATCCACACTGACTATAATATCACAATATCTCAGCCATTACCATAACTGCTGTAGACCAGAAATTCTGAAAAGTAAGTACCATATATACTCGATCATAAGCCAGTTCGTTTATAAGCCAACCCCCACAAGATGGATAAGTAAAAATGGAAAATTTTTATAATCCGTTCATAAGCCGACCTTATAATTCAGGGGTCGTCAAACTTTGGCGCCCGGGCCATCAGGATAAGCCGCTGGCAGGCAGAGATGGTTTGTTTACCTCAAGCGTCCGCAGGCACAGAGGTAAACCTAAGTAAACAAAGTGTCCCGGTGCGCCAGCTGCTTACCCTGACAGGCCGGGACAGCAACTGGTGGGGGGAGGGGGGGTGGAGAAGCTGGGAGTCAGGGGAGTAATCCCTGTGATTACCCCCCACATGATCCCACCCCTAGCCCGGGACCCCCTCACGCTCCCCATCCCGTCCCTTCCCATCTTATCTGGGGAGAGCCGGCGGAGAATGCTGCAGCTGCTTCGGAGGCTGGGGGGAGAGCAGCGTAGCCAGAAGCAGAGAGACTCTGGCCCCGCCTCTTCCCTTCTGTCTCTGCTGGCTGTGCTGCTCTCCTTGCTCCCTCTGTTGGGGGGAGGAGCTGTGTCCCACCCCTCCCTCTCTATACCCGTTCATAAGCCGACCCCCTTCTCTGGTTCTTCCCTTTTTTACTAAAAAAAAATTCAGCTTATGAACGAGTATATACGGTACTATGGCAATTTCTTTAAAAAAAAGAATGATTAGCTATGATGATTTGGGAAATCTGTCTGTGCTGAGTTTATGAATTGTTAGATATTGTCGACTCTTTCTGTGTGTCTGTGCCAGACTGCAAACGCAATTTTAAATGTGGGGCTTGTTGCATTTTCTGTTGTCTTTTTTCTTCCAAGGACTGGTGTCACAGGGCTAACAATGAAGGTTCATTAAACTTTGATAATCCATTTTCATGGAGCCCAACTGGACAAAGGTGACTACCTAGCTCAGGGAAAAGCAGTTTTTCAAGACTGGACACTTTGGGACTGGTAAGTGAGCAACTGATCACCTGCTGTTTGAGGCTGGCCACATGGCAAAGGTGACTGAAGGTGATAAAAGGGTCGGGTCTGAGTGCAGCAGTTCTCTCTCACCAGCCAGAACAGGAAGAGAAGCATGTGCTGGAGAAGGAGTATAGTCCACAGAGGGGATCTAAAACCCAAAAAGGACACTGACCCCAATCCCAAAGACTGCTCAGTAGTGCAGGGAAATGTATGTTTCTTATTTTTCTTAGATTTGTAGTTCTTTTGTGCTATCTTAAGTAAAGTGTAATTGTGTTTAGAATTCTTTGAGATGCGTGTGTGTGTGCGCGCGCGCTTCACCTATCACATACCTTGGAGAGTTCAACTGTAAACAAAAACCACCCACAAGGTGGAACTCTGGGGAAAGGAGTGCTCCTGGGAAGCCTGAGTGGTCAGCAGTGGTCCTGGGGACCTAGGGCAGCTGGGACACAAGACCCATTTCCATAAAGGGGTGAGAGAGAGACGGCCTGTGCCTAGGAAATGTGCCAGAGGCCAAAGGACAGTATTGCGAGCTATTTAGATTAAGAGATGCTTAAGAGCACCAGCGTCTAGTGTATTAGGTCCCAACACAACATCCTGATGAGTATTCAGCAGAGGAAGTTCTACCAAGGCCATTTGTGACCCTAGTGATTTTGGATGACTTCATTTTTGATTGCCCAATATGAAAAGGGGACTGATTTTCAGAAAGTGCCGAGTGTGTGTCCTCTGAAAATCAGGCCCTTTAAGTTGGGAAACCAAAACTTACTAGTCACTTTCAAAATCTTGGCCTCAAATCTCATTTAAAACACCTTTTGGAGTTCTGCTGCTATACTGGAGAGCTGGGTAGAAGAGTTAATCAGAATATCACAAAGCTGTCTGAAAGTGCATTCTATATTTTGGACACAACTTTTAGAAAATACAACAAAAATGTTATTTACCAGATATTTACAGATACCATTCTGGAGGATGTCAAAACACTGACTCCGTGAAGGTATAGTGGATAAGCTGTGACACACCACCTGTTTAAATGAAAGAAAACAAACAGTTATATTTATGAATTTAACACAGATATGTGACAGGCAAATATGATATTTATAGTACATGCATCTGTGTATAGACATATGAATACATGGGCGTATGTGGACACACAATAGCTATCCCTCTTAAAGTGCTGATCCTTTTTAAAAATCATAAAAGTAGCACTGAACAATTTCAGTTGTTAAAAAAGAAAGTCACAGAGCAGCAATTGTGTTTGCTGTTGTTTTTCTCCTTTCATCAGCTTTTAGGACTTCAATTAAAAAGGTCAAAAACAGAATAAAAATCCATCTGACTATAAGACACAGACAGGCCCCCACCCTTTTCCCGTTAGTAGGGAAACTTCCCAAGCAATTCTCCAAAGAATCTAAACAAGCCGGTAACAGAACAGAAACACACACCAAGAAGGAAGGAAGGGAGAAGGACAACAAGGGAAAAGTTGGATATTACAGAAAGGTACATCCCATCTTGCCTGTCCCCATCCTACAAAAAAATGTCATACTCAGTGGATATAAAAAGCAGTGACAAGAAAGAGGCATCTTGTTTTATAAACTGTCTGAAACACCCTGATGCTGACACAGCCAGGAAGATGCAAGCAGTAATAATGACAGAAAAAGGTGACAAAAAGAGAGTCAATCTGATGACTCAGTCTTCACAGTAGTATAACTGCATCCTCCACAGAGCCTAGCAAAAGTACCATACACAGACCCATGGAAGCAAAGTGTATTCTTACTTATTCAGAAAAAGAACCTTTAGTGTTACAAAGGAAACTGCCTGGGTCAGAAATCACCAAGTACAAATAAAACAGCAGAAAAAGATTTTTGGAGATGCAAGAAATGTGTTATTAATGGACGGCAGACTGGAATGGAAGTCAGGAGACCTGGGTTCTAATTCTCACCTCTGCCAACAATCCGTTGTGTGACTTTGGGCAAGTCACTTTACCTGTCTTCCATCCCATATTTTGTCTGTCTTGTCTGTTTAGATTGTAAACTCTTTGGAGGGACCACTGTTACACTAATTTAGATTAAACAAATCGGCAAAAGGCGTTAATATAACCCAGTCACTGTCCATCATTATTCAGTGTCAAACAAGGCTCGGGTTTTGGTATACAGAGACCGCAACCTGCTTAGTACCATGGCAAATGCATTATTAAAAATCCTTTTAACCTTTTATTAAAGATAAGAAAAACAGTTAAAGCTTTTGAAATGTGAAGTACTGAATAAGGCTTTCATTTTAACATCCCTTATTCCCTTTCCCTTTAGCTAGAGAGTTTTTAGAAGGAAAACCCCCCTTGTTTGACATCGAAGACTGTAATAACTATCCTTTTGGGGAAAAGATGTTGGCCAAGATGGGCTGGAGCCATTGCTACTGCTGCTAAAGTCCAATCCCGTTTCATCCCAGGTGGTGTTTGGGATTCAGCTGGAGCCAGCAGAGGTGGCAATGTCATGTAGGTCCCTCATTCTGGTCCAGTCTTGTCAGGAAATCTCTCAGGATCAGGATGAAAGCCTGGGGTCCCAGGAGATAACGGGGGTGGCAATCATGATGGTGAAGCTTGCTTCAGTAGCCAATTTTTCTCCCAATTTCTCCTTAAGGATCTATAAAAGGGAATGGTGGACGAAATAGCCCATCCCCTCATTATTTTGTCCAGCAATACGGCCTAGTTTCCAACATACCAGTTTTGGTTCATGGATCTCTGGTTCCACACTTTTCTTTTTACCAAGCAAGCATGATCTTAAAACAGTCCTTGAGTTGTATCAGCAGACCTTTCTGTTTGGACTAATTCAGTCTATCTCCACTTCACATCTTTCCCCACAAACCTTTGTTTACATAGGTTATTGTGCCATCTTACCTTTCAGATACTGTTTACAGTTGAGCTCAAAATTAGGGTAAATATGTAGGCCCCGCTTATCATAACACTACTCTTTTGTACAATGCCTTAGCACAATGGGGTCCAAATCTCAATTGGAGTCTTAGGCAGCACTGTAATATAAATAACAAACAACTTTTTGCTCACTATAATATGCTATATTAATGAGGAAGTGAAATGACTTCTCCATCTGTCCTTGACAAAACCAGATATCAGATAGCAAGATCAAAACCTCAAGCAAGGCATGACTGTATGTCCCCAAATGTCAACTACTAAAGCAGGGGAGATTCTTCTGGTCACACCCCCTTCTCCAGCTTGCTGCCAGATGATTCATTCCAAAATTGTGCAAAATCTCTTAGAACATAATTAGTAATAATAATGTCGATGCCAACCACTACATCATGTACAACAGGCTAACTAACCCTAATCTGTAAATATAAAAGAAAAATTGTCCCTTTGCTAAGAGTGAAGGTAGAATTGTGGGAGACGCAGGTAGCAGAAAGGAAGTTATTGGGTAAAAAAATTCTCATTCTGCAGCCCCATGTCTCCCAAGATTCTGATATGTACAGGAAGTAGCAAGCAATGAACAGAAGGCGGCAGGGAAAAAGAAAGACTGAGATGAAGAAAGTCTCCCCCACATAAAAATTAACTACCAAAATGGCAAGCTATTTCTGGACCAGTGTGTGCAGCACCTTCCTGCTGAAGAATTCCTCTGAAGAGGACAGAAAGTCCACCTCATAGTGTCTAATGAAGGAATTAATAGAGGACCATGTTGCTGCTCTGCAGATCCCTACAGTGGAAATGGAGGCTCTTTCCGTCTATGAAGTTGTCAAAGATCCAATGCGGTGTGCCTTGATTCCATGGCTGTACAATGCATAATATGATTAATCTGGCTAAAGACAGTTTAGATTCCCAGAGCCATTGACTCTTTGGGGTAAGGATATGAACACGAAGCCCAGTCTTCTTGTTGATGTGGTAGGCAGGATGGCGATCTTTATAATCTGGATGTTCATAGAGTACTGTCACAGCATTTCAATAGGATGAACAGAACAACGGGAGGATGGTCTCCTGTGAGGCATGGAAACTTCAGTTCTTCTTTATCAAGAAAGATTCCAAAGTCCTTAACATTATCTTGTCATCATGGAACACACAACAAGGTTCCTGCATGGATAAAATAGCCAACTCCAACACTCTTCCAGCAGACGTGATAGCAATCAAGAAACAGGTTTTCATGGGTAGGTAGAATGGTGTGACTGATGTAAATGGTTCAGGTGGATGGTTAAGGGTTTTACCACCAGAACTAGATCCATTTAAGAAAGACTGGTCTGACCACAAGTCTAGCCAGTTTGACTGCTCTGGGAAATCTCAGTATTTGAAGATTCTTTGCCAAGGAACCGAAGGACCCTGCGTATAAGGTGCAACTTATGGCCAACCCCTAGTGTGCCACAGATCTGGGCTAGAGTCCTTTGTCCACTCTGTCCTGAAGAAAGGCCAGAGTATCTGGAATTCCAAGGTCCTTGGGGATCGCTTACTTGACACCACAAGCTAAACCTCGTCCAGAAGACAGAGTAGGCTTTTACTCTCCTTCAGACAGACTTCAAAACTAGAATCCCAATCACTCTTGAGGCTAGCCAGACCATGATTAGTGCTTCCCTCTCAATAGTCATGTGATCAGTTGTATACAGTCTGGGTCTAGATCAGGGGTGGGCAAACTTTTTGGGCCAAGGGCCACATCTGGATGGAGAAATTGTATGCAGGGCTGGGGCAGGGGGTTGGGGTGCGGGAGGGAGTGCGGGGTTCAGGAGGGGGTGCGGTGTGCAGGAAGGGGCTCAGGACAAGGGATTGAGGCAGAGGAGGGGTGAGGGTTTATGAGGGGGCTCAGGGAAGGGGGTTGGGGTGCAGGACGGGTGCGGGGTGTACGAGGGGGCTCAGGGCAGGGGTGTGGACTGTAGCAGGGGGCTCAGGGCAGGGGGTTGGGGTGCACAGGGGTGCAGGGTGCAGCAGGGGGCTCCGGGCAGGGAGTTGGGGTGCAGGAGCAGTGAGAGATGCACGAGGGGGCTCAGGGCAGTGAGTTGGGGGGCGGGGTACCGGAGGGGTTCGGGCTTCGGGGTGGCAGCAGTGTGCACCGGGGCCAGGGCAGGCTCCCTACACGCCTGCCCTGTCCCCGGCCCCACGCCACTCCTGGAAGCGCTGCAGCCCGTGTGTGCTGTCCTTGCCGCTCCTCCGGGTACCTCCCCCGAAGCGCCCATTGGCCACAGTTCCCCGTTCCCGGCTAATAGGAGCTGCGGGGGGCGGTGCCTGGAGGCAACATACGGAGCTCTCTGCCCCCCTGCTCGGGGGCCGCAGGGACGTGGTGCCAGCAGCGCCGCAGGCCGAATCCAAAGCCCTGAGGGGCCGGATCAGGCCCGCGGGCCGTAGTTTGCCCACCCCTCATCTAGATGGAGGATATGATCTTGATGAATATGTCTGGTCTCACTTATAGATTCAATGGCAGTTCTAATGCCAAGTCTACCACAGGCCAATGGTAAAGGGTTTCTTTGGCCAGTGTGGAGATCTTTGCTTCCTCTCTCCTTATCTTCTGCATCACCTTTCCTAGAAATTGAAGAGGTGAGAATAAGAACGGCCATACTGGGTCAGACCAATGATCCATCCAGCCCAGTATCCTATCCTCAAACAGCGGCCAATGCAAGGTGCTTCAGAGGGAATGAATAGAACAGGTAATCATCAAGTAATATATCCCCTGTCACTGATTCCCAGCTTCTGGCAAACCAGGTTCGGGACACTTCAAAGCATGGTTTTGCATCCCTGCTCATCTTGGCTAATAGCCATTGATGGACCTATCCTCCATGAATTTATCTAGTTCTTTTTTGAACCCTATTATAGTCCTGGCTTTCACCACATCCTCTGGCAAAGAGTTCCACAGGTTGATTGTGCACTGTGTGAAGATATACTTCTTTTTGTTTGTTTTAAACCTGCTGCCTATTCATTTCATTTGGTGACCCTTAGTTTTTGTGTTATGAAAAGGAATAAACACTGCCTTATTTACTTTCTCTACACCAGTCATGATTTTATAGACCTCTATCATATCCTCCCGTAGTCGTCTCTTTTCCAAGCTGAAAAGTAAGTCTTACTAATCTCTCCTCAAATGGAAGCTGTTCCATACCCCTAATAATTTTGGTTGCCCTTTTCTGTACCTTTGCCCCATCTCAAAAAAGATGTATTAGAATTGGAAACCAGATCTGCACGCAATATTCAAGATGTAGGCGCACGATGGATTTATATAGAGGCAATATGATATTTTCTATCTTATCTATCCCTTTCCTAATGATTCCCAACATTCTGTTCATTTTTTTGACTGCTGCTGCACATTGAGTGGATGTTTTCAGAAAACTATCCACAATGACTCCAAGATCTCTTTCTTGAGTGGTAACAGCTAATTTAGACCCCATCATTTTATATGTATAGCTGGGATTATGTTTTCCAATGTGCATTACTTTGCATTTATCAACACTGAATTTCATCTGCCATCAGTCCCCCAGTTTTGTAACTCTTCACAGTCTGCTTTGGACTTAACTATCTTGAGTAGGTTTGTATCACCTGCAAATTTTGCCACTTCACTGTTCTGCCCCCTTTTCCAGCTCATTTATTTCTCTCAATAAAAACTGAAATTTACTGATAGGCAAAGTAAGAAAAAATACTGCTTGAGTACTCATGTTTCATTTCAAGATATCTGCCTTGTATATTTTGACATGTGATGTTGACAATTTGTGTTTTAATGATTACAAAGCTTTAACTTTTTGAATTTCATCATCTGTCATTAAATAATTGCCTGACCTCCCCTATTCTCTACCCTATACATTCCCCCTACTGTGAAAATTTATTTTTTTTAAATAGAAAAAAATGTTTAAAAATAAAGATATACTACTAAAAAAATTAAAGTTGAATTCTGCCAAGCCTATCAACATATTATTAAAGACCTAACTGGCAAGCTAACAAGGCCCACTGCCAAACAAACCCCACTTCTTAAACCCAGCAGGTCCTGGATAAACCACTTGGTGAAAATAAAGATCTCAGAGCTTCTCTCCTGGTGCCAGCCTAGAGACAGTGTATTGTCAGTCCAGAAAGGTATTTTCATTGAACCCCGAATTGACAGAATACCACCCACCACAAATTTACTTCTTCCCAGTCAACAATGGAAAAACCCACAGCTGCAAGTTAACAGCATCATAATGCTGAATAGTAGGGTGTTTAATTACCAGTGCTATGTTGTTGTCTAGAAGTTATTTTTTTCCAGTTCTCTTTGAATCCTCATTACCCTCAACCAAAACAAACATTCCATGTGTCCAATTCTATTTTCATATTTCTAAAGCAATAATGGCAATTATTTTCATTAATATAAATTAAATCTTGTTTGAAATGTCTGTCCAATAATAAATGTCTGTTATAAAAGTGAAACTCAAATTTGGTTAGACACGGAAATGAAAAGCAAAGAAAACTTAATTATCACTTAAAAATTAGTATATTTTCTTACAATTTATTTTCCTTAGGCAAGGGTTTGCATAGTGTTTAATTTCCATGCTAAAATGTCACAGTTGAATCATTATTTTACATTTAATTAGCATTTATCACATTTTTGGCACACTCATAACAGATTGCCCTTGGACCAAAGCCAGAGCAATTTTATTTCAGAATATTATAGAAGTGAATGGACAAAGAAAAAAGTCTGAACGTTTTAAACTGGTATCAAAATTAAGCTTCAAGAAAAGCATTTTGTTGCAAGTTTACTTTTTATTTTGATCAAATGCCCACCTGAATAAATTAAACCAAAGCTATACAGAAGGATGATTTTACATATTGGAAATAACCATAAGCACAATGGAGGATACACAAACCATTCAATGGCATATTTTCAAACCAATGCTCAACATTCTAGCAGCTTGACGACCTCTTATGTTAACGAGAGCCACATAATTAAAATGTCACGTTCTGAAAACTCACTATTGCTGCTGCAGGCTGGTGAATCCCTCCATCCCCCAGTGTGGACTGTCTTCCACTTCTAGTCTGCTACTACCAGAGAGCAATGGGAAATGAAAAAAAGAAAGAGCAGGAAAGGTAGTTCCAAGAGCAGTCCCTGCAGACTGGAGGTCAGAACCACAGGAGAAACCTCTCCACTAGAAGAAACAGAGAGGTAGCTGGCTGGACCCCAGAACTGAGGCAGAAATTCAGGATGATCCTGACAATATCGAGACCGTTAGCTACTGAGTACTGATATTCTGTATTCCAGAATACTGGCCATGTACAATTCGATTATCCCTACCTTGCCATTCAGACCTTGGATGAAGGGGCAAATTGCATGCCCACCTACTCCAGCTGATTAAGTGCACTTTGCTACCGCCAAGCAGTTGCATGCACTGTTTTGCAGCCTAAATTCCCCCTATTCCAATGTGAAAAACCTGTCTCTTATACCTGCTGTCCAAACCATGGGAGACTGCTGGCAGATCTTATCATCCTGCATACAGTACTTCATGTGTGAGAAGCTGAACCTCCAAAGACAAAGACAGGAGAAAGAGAGAGAACTCAGACTGAAATGAGCTCAGCCTCATTCTGAGCCCTTCTGGCTAGAAGGGACACAGTGAAAAGATGAGCTGGGAGGAGAGTTTTTAACTTTTTGTAGTTATTTATTTATTTAGCAGCTAAAAATTACTAAGTACTGGCCATAATACAACAGGTTCCTGACTCAAAAAGCATACAATCTAAGGGTTCTGTCCTGCAAACACTTATGCCTGCGAGCAATTTTATTCTTGTGGATTAGTCCCACTGACTTCAGAGGGATTACCTCTATAAGTAAAGTTACTCAAGTGCATGTTGGTAGGATCAGGCTCTAAACAGGCAATATACACACAAAGGGGAAGAGATAAGGGGATGGAGAAGCACACGATTTTTATTTTTATTTTTTAGTTTTACATTATTCACATTATTATTTGTATTCAATATACCATGTATTTTTGTTCAGCATTTCCCCAGTTTTTAACCACTGATATAAGTGAAAGACTTAAAATTAGGAAAGGGTTAATAATACAAATTACTATTTTATTCATTTCCTATTATTTTAAACCCTCCCGTTTTCTTCTTATCCCTTCCTTTCCTTCCCTCCATTTGCAGGCCCTACAACCCAAACATTTCCTCCCCCGTTTACAAGTGACCCATCAGACCTTCGACATGAAACCCACTTGAACTGTGGCAGCACATCATTATTCCAATTCCCTTGAGCTCTTCAGAACATCCAAAAAAGTTCCCTCACCTTTTCTTTTACTCCACTTCTACCCCTCAAAGGAAATTATGTACCAGTAACTCCTTTCTGGAAGTCAGCATATTATTTCAAACTTAATTATATTGCAGAGTTTTTCTCTTCAGAGAAATAAAGATATGCACATCTTCCTCCCACCCCGACACACACATGTGAGCATGCAGAGACTACACAAATATGAAGAAAAAGCAGTGGACCAAATTCTTCACTGTCCACTAAGTGGAGTCACACCAGAAGAGAATTTAGCTCAATGTATTCTTTATACAAATGAAAACTAAAGTTAAACGTGGGATAGAATAAGGGAAGAGAGAAATTATTTTATTACAAAACAGAATAAGTAACACAAAGACTTCAGGCACTAAACCAATAATTATTTTCAATTTATGGTAACATCCTTTTCAGATACTGGTAACTAAATGGGACAGGCTATAGTGCTCTTAATTCCCAAGATACTATGTGAGGTGACTATGTTGCAAGCAGAACTCTATCCAGGATCACGTTTCTGCAGAGTGAAGAAAATGAGAAATTTTCAGGTGATGGGGCAGGCAATGAAGCTTGCCTTCTAAAGCCAAGCCAGCATCCCCTGGAGCACCGTACCTTACCAGACAATGTACTCTCTTGTCAGGTGCTGCTTCCTCTCTCTGAAGTAAACAGATTTGACAGGGCAATATTAACAGTGGTCTGAGTTGTTGGAGAAGCTGCTTACAACAAGAGATCTTTATTGTTATGGCTTGGCTAAGCTCACAGAGCCTGATATGAAAAACATTCTTGATTCAATTCCTCCAGAAAAAGCATCTATAGAGCAGAGTTTAAAAAAAACAACAAACAAAAAACCCCCACATCTAGACAGAAAGAGGGCATAGGATGAATGCAGTCTGCAGGAGCATATTACTCAGAATGGCAATAAGAAGGAAAAATGGCAGGGCTGAAATTACAGTCCAATATATTAGAAAAAGAGAACAGCAATGTGATTTAGAGTTATAAATGACTGAAAAAAAATACATGCCGTGTGAGAGACATATTTACACAGTACATTGTGATGTACTTCTAAGGATTTAGAGTAATTCTGAAACACTGTTAAGGTCCAACGTATACTAAAAATTAGAACCAAGTAACCAACCATAGATTAAGGGACAAATGTAGAAAGGTTTCCTGGCCTGACTGTATGAAACATAAGGCCTATGTTAGAACATCTTTATTTTTTTTTGGTTGTGAATTTTTTTTTTCCTAAGCTACTTATATCCATAAACCATGGCTAAACTTTCTCTCTAGTGGCTGATGTGCCACCTGGAGGAAGGTGAAATCACACCCAAAACTGTTCTAGTTCTTTTCTCAGAGCTCTCTCTATTAAACAAAATTCAAAACCAAAACCACCCAAAACAGTCTCAGTGTGTCTCAGGATCTTGTGTTAGCCTTTCACTCATGGGGTTAATGGTCCTTAAAGCTCGTCTTTCCAAGGCTTGTGTCTGTCTTCCTGCCTATTAGGAAAGAGGGCAGAGGGAGAGACCCAGGGTCAGAAAAAGACCTGTGAGAAGTGGGGCTGTCTTGGAAAGACGAGCTTTAAGGACCCTACATAGCCAAGGTTTTCCTACAACTAGCTCCAGCTCTCTGCAGGTGTCTCTCTTTCAAGCCTTACACATGACGGATGTAGACAGCCCCACTTCTCACAGGTCTTTTTCTGACCCTGGGTCTCTCCCTCTGCCCTCTTTCCTAATAGGCAGGAAGACAGACACAATTTCCTAGATTCCTAAATTCACAGCACATGATAGGAGCACAAATGTGACCTACTACACTAAGGTTCCCAATTTAAAAGGACCCAAGGATCGTAACAGATGCCCTGGGACACATAAGTGCCAAGTAAAAAAAAGCAGCATTTATATTTTCTTACAAAAAGGGAACAGTAGAGCAAATATAAAATATTTAATTAACTACATTTTTTAATGAGTGTTTTGTGTACTTTGAGGCTCCTCCTACTTATTTCAAATTTTCCTCCCACTTATTTCTTTGGCTTTCATAGCCACAGCAATTTTAAGGTAAAATTGTTTATTTTATTTGTAAGCTTACATTTTTGGATATTTTACATAAAAATGAGAGACTTATGTTAAAGTTGTTTCTTAAAGGGGCTAAAATAAAAATAAATTTTTATTTCTAATTCAAAACAGCTGACATGTCTCAGCAACATTTGCAATTCATGTTTCATCACATTGCTTAACTGAGAGTTTATACCAAGTTTTAAAAAACTATACTGACAAGGCTATATGGCAGGAACATAAGCAAACTCTGTTGTGGTAGCATTCAGTGGTCACTGGTCAGTTGAGGGCCTTTGCTTTGCAAGCTGATTAGCCGCCAGCATTGGAAATTTCAGTTACCGACTTTCAGATCAGTCTGCAGCACAACAACTAACGACCCATGTCAGATGGTGATCTGCCGCATGAGAGCAATCGCTAAACTCTAATTTTGAAATCTGGATTTGGAATGAGGTAAAGCATAGAAATCAAGATTTTACAAGGATGTAAATCCAAAGGTACACTCCTTAAAATAGCGATGTAGTGTTACCATCCTAGGTTAAAGAGTCACTGAAACTGTATCACCCTTGCTACTCTCTTCTAGACCGTATGTGATTCTTCAATGCCCTTAATATTTTGGGTCTCATACAGTGAGCATCCAACTATAGTTTCTATAGCCCTTTTTATGGTAATATGATCAATTTTGCTGCTTTTTGCTCCCTCAATAAGTTTAGCGACGTCAGTATTCAGTTTCTGAACAACTACCACATATTACTTTTTAAGGTTTGTCAACTTCAACTCCTGGATCCTTTTCTTGATCAATGTTTTCCACCTTGTGACCATTTAAGGACTAGGCTGTTTCCATCTTTTAAAAGGTGGTCTCATCACTACACCTTTTTGTATTACATGCAAAAGTACCTTATGCAATAAGTGTCTCCATTTTCTTTCACAATTTCTGGTTTCAGTCTATTCACACTTTTGACACTCGATGGGTTCCCCAAAGTTATGTCCTCTAAATTTACACTCTTTTTTGCCTACTCCCTCCCCCAGGTCATTAATGTACTATATAGGATAGGCGTGTCCAAACAGCGGCTCGCAAGCCACATGCAGGTCTTTTACACTTAAAGTGTGACTTCCTGAGCTCCCCATGCCCCGCCCATTCTCCACCTACCAGACTGGAGAGGGAGGGAGCTCGAGGATTCAGCCTCACGAGGGGCACACTGGGGCTTGGGGCTTCAGCCCCATGCGGGGTGGGGAGCTGCCACCCTGTGGGGCAGGCTGTGCGTGTCTTGTGGCTCTCCAACTTCTGAAGATTATTGTATGTGGCTCGGAGGGTCAGTAAGTTTGGCCATCCCTGGTATAGGACAAACAAGACTACTACTCTGGAATCCGGACTTTAAGCAGAATTAAGAAGTGGTAGACTGCATTTTGTCTAAAATTTTCAGAGGCCACACAGTCAGACATTAAATTTATAGCAACAACAATTAGCACATTCACATTGTTTCATTTGTTAAACTGCTCATTTCGGTTATTACTATTTCACTTGACACTGACGGGTCAATTCATTTACAGAGTAGTCGAATAGTATTACTGACATGCACATGACTATATGACCAGTTAAAATGAATGAAAACGGAAGTTCTTCTTGCTTTAAGCTGCAAGAGTTTATTCAGGAATCTCATCAGCTTTAGTCACAGGGGGACAATCTTAAATAATTGGCTTTAATAAGTGGCAGCAGTCATTGTAAATGTTAGTTGCTCAATAAAATGGGCTAATCTTCCTGCATTTATATTTAATCTCTCATGACCAAGTATGAAGATTAATCTAAACACTTACACAAAATGGCAGCTTTTTAAAAAAAACACTGGCTTTTTTGTATGTTGTTCCTTAAAATTAATAACTAAATTGTTAAAAAAAACTGATTTGGTTTTGCATTTCTAGCATCATAGGAGTATTTAATAATCCTTCTATGTAGAAACATTAAAAAAATTAGGGGGACCAAAACAATTCCCAAAAATGTGATTTGTTATAAACCATTTAGAAGAGCTACCTTTCGGAAAATACATCTATCTAACCTTCCACTTATTATTCATGACCACATGCAGAAAGCTAATGGTTACAACATAATGCAGTCTAGTTCACTACCCAACCCCCAAATTATCTTTTTTCTTTATACAAGTGAGCCTTATTTAGATGCGATAGGTTCTCCTGCTAAATCTCTGGTATGTATATATTTAAACACTAGCTTCTTTTTTTCAGCTTATTTCTAATGAACAGTCTGTATCTCTGATTGCATCAAATGGATGCCCAACACTGTAACCTAGTATCAGAAAGGCAAGACCCCCTTGTACTGTATGAGCAAGATGTCCAAACAGGTAAGGAGGATAAAAAATGTCAGTCTGGGAGCACGTGTAATTCCATGGGCAAGTTAATGATAGACAGGTAAGGGAAGTGTCATCTGATGCATAAAAATCTACAGAATCATAACTTCAATGGTGTCACCCTCTTTGGCACGGCAAGGGGGACTTACTGCTCCCCTCAATAGCTCCAGGTTCCCCCCTTGGTGGAAATGTTGATAATACAATGTCGTTGGAAACGGGTCAAGTTGGGTATCATTTGAAAGCCCTTTCTCCCACCAACACAATGGTGCCAAACATGACAAACCTAGAACAATTATGTACTTATTTGAGAAAATGTTTACATATCAATTTTTTAAATTATACTTTAACACAGGCGTGTCAAACATGCAGCCATCACAAAGTTAAATTATGGCCCTCAATTGACAGTACTGTGCTATCAGTTAATGCTCATAACTAGGGCCCTACCAAATTCACGGCCATGAAAAACGCATCACAGACCGTGAAATCTGGTCTTTTGTGTGCTTTTACCCTATATTATTCAGATTTCACGGGGGAGACCAGCGTTTCTCAAATTGGGGGTCCTGACCCAAAAGGGAGGTGCAGGGGGAGTCAAAAGGTTATTTTAGAGGGGTTGTGGTATTGCCATCCTTACTTCTGTCCTGCCTTCAGAGCTGAGTGCTTGGAGAGCGGCGGCTGTTGGCCAGATGCCCAGCTCTGAAGGCAGTACCCCGCCAGCAGCAGCACAGAAGATTGGCAATACCATACCATGGCATCCTTACTTTTGTGCGGCTGCTGGCGCTGCCTTCACAGCTGGGCTCCCTGCCAGCAGCTACTGCTTTCCAACTGCCCAGCTCTGAAGGCAGTGCCGCCACCAGCAGCAGTGCAGAAATAAGTACAGTATCGCAAACCCCCCTACAATAACTTTGCAACCCCCCACAACTCCTTTTTGGGTCAGGACCGCTACAATTACAACAACCATGAAGTTTCAAATTTATATATCTGAAATCATGAAATTTACAATTTTTAAAATCCTATGACTCTGAAATTGACCAAAGTGGACAGTGAATTTGGTAGGGCTCTACTCATAACATAACTGATTAATTTTTTTAATGTTTCAGATTACTTTAAATGGAAGGAATGCTTCAAGTTTATTTGGCAAAAAAGTAAGTAGTTCAGTGGTATTGATTATCAGCTTTGTGAATTATGCCAAAAGTGCTGTAATGAGGCACTAGTTAAAATGTCAGCATCCAGCAAGAAATTACAGGAATCCATCTGCAAATGATATGTACATAGTTAGGTAACATACATTACATAACATAGTTAAATTACAATCCCAAAGTAATTTATTGCAAAATCCCTGTTTTCACTTTGGTCTTGATCGTTTTTAGACACCAACGGGGAGATGAAGTGTACTGACTAGTAGCTGAATCTTTGGAGAATACCACCACGGCAGACTTGGTTAAACATAATGCTCGGTGGCACGTTATATGCTATAAAAAGTGCACCCCTAACCTGAATTTAGCAAGGCTGGAGAGGAAGTACAGTCAAACCTCGCAATAACGCACCCCGCGATAATGCAAATTCGGATATAACGCGATCATAAGTTGGCTCCCCTTTAAAGCCGTAATACTGTTCGCATTTTACTGTACTTTTTTTACGACATTTATAAATAAACCGTGTTCTTCCGGTCTTATAGGATAAAGTGACTCGTGGCCATTGCAGGCCCATTGCACTTAGTTCTCAGGTTGTACATGTGTATGGTGTTTGCCTATGAATTTGTTATTAATTTCCTATATTTTAAAAAATATTTTACCATTATGAATACGCCAAATTTAAGGCGAATAACGGCTGGCTGGACAGATTCAAGAAAAAGCATACTATAAGCCAAATTCTTGTGTCTGGGGAAACCCGCTCAGCTGATAAAGAGGCTGCCAATTCCTACCCAATTGAGCTTAAAAAGTTGCTGGAGGAAGGTTGCTACACAGCCGATCAAATTTACAACTGCGACGAAACTGGTTTATGCTTTAAAATGTTACCCGACCGCACGCTCGCAACCAGGACTGATAGTCACAAACAAGAAGGCTTTAAGCAGAGGAAGGACCGAGTCACTCTCTTGTTTGCATCAACAAGTCTGGCAGCCACAAAGTCAGATCTCTGATGATCGGAAAAGCGAGGTCTCCCAGATGTTTTCATCATATTAAATATGAAGGCCCTTCCCTTTGAATACACCAACAGCAAGAATGCATGGATGAATAGCCCCATATTTAAAGGCTGGTTCCATAAAACTTTCGTGCCAGCCGTTTGGGCTCATTTGCGAAAACTCAAGCAGGAGGAAAAAGCTCTCCTCCTGCTGGATAATTGTCCAAGACGTGGACAGCGTCAAAATCCTCCAACTCAGAAACATTCTTGACTTTGTTAGAATCCAACAGTCTGCGGCAAACAAGCAGACCACACTAGATAGCTTTTTTAAGAAGTGATGAAATTTAAAACTATGGAGTCATGCAACCAGATTGACTCTGTACTCTGCGCAATGATTAGTATAGTCGATTTCATGTTTCTTTCATGTACATGTAATTAAATTACTACTTTTGTGTTTAAAACACGCTGGGATTACCGTTTTTCTTTTTTTACAAAACTTAAACTGACCCACTTGAAATGGTAAATTTTCATAACCCCACTATAAAGCGACTCTGCATTTATTGCGATCAAATTTTTTGGACCCCAATTATCATGTTATAGTGGGGTTTCACTGTACATCGAGCATCAGGAAAAAATTGAACATATTGGGACAAGGTGCCAGCTGTGAGTGAGACTTGCCCTATACTAGGTCCCATGGCATGTGGTTTGAGAAGAACCCCTGCTTCTCCTGCAGTATGGCAGAAATCTGGAGGCATCCATTAAGCATAGTTTCAACATGTGAGACAGATGAGAAACTGTCTGAACCAGCCACTCTTAAAGGTCAGTTGAATAGATACTTTGGCTCACGACTTGTATGAAGCCTACAAAACCCAAAAAATTATCCAAAGCTCCGTCAATCTATGGGCTCCAATGAAAAGGAACAGACTAAAGTTGTGCTCGAATGCAAAGAAGAAAGTCAGAGTGAAGGTGGAAGGGACTAATACTGAGCCAACCACAGATAGGTCATTGTTGGCTCATCTCCTGATTATGTCCAGATCTCAGTGCGATGTTGGTCTATGTGAGACTCTGGGAAAGTACAAGTTCTCCATGGTACCATGATTGATGTTCGAATGCAATGAAACAATGCGTACATGCAATGCAAAAAGAACACAGATGCACATCTTGCATGGTCTTCCTAAGCCAGAACCTATGATGATATGACCAGCAGAGGCCTTTTAGCATAGCAATCATAGATAGTACAATTGAAGTACAAGCTTTCAGAAAACCAGAAACTATTAACACCTCCCAAGGTTCGGCTGAACATTACATTAGGAGGCTACAGAGAAAATACCGGATCTATGACCAAGTCCGTCTCATGTCCGATACATACACAGAGGAATACATTGAAAATATTACCAGAAAGAAGAGATTCCATGGTATTGCACCTGTCCAATTAATAACCACTGACTCCATGTACATCTCCAATATCATAATGAAGAAGCTAGTGTCTCATATTCGGACGAAGGACAAGTTAACTGTATGCCCTGCAGCAAAAATATTCCAGCATGCAAAGGATTGCTCAAAGAATTTAGTTGTCACATGGCATAATGAATGCCACCTCACTCTGTTCAGTGGAATTTCTTCATAGTTCCTATGATGAGGCTGACACAAATTATTTTGCATGCCATCAATGCCATAGAGAAAGGTGCTACTAAATGAAGACTTTTTGTACAAGACACAGATGTTCTAGTGCTCTCTGTGAGATGCAACCGCAAGGTTCTGTTTTTGTGCTTGCTGCTGGGGAACAATCATTGAACATCCCTCAGGATGTGTTCCTATCACTCAGACCATTAAAAGCCACCACACTGCCAGGTTTCCATGCCTTTTCAGGAGGTGACACTACCAGAAGGCTGGCTAGAAAGACCAAAAAAATCTTACTGGAAGGTATTTGATTCAGCCTCCAAAGACTGTCTCCTCGCTCTGAAGGTGCTCAGAATGGCTGACACTGTCACTAAAGGAGGTCATAAATGCACTGGAGGCGTTCACAAGCCGAGTTTACCATTTGAAGAGCAACATTATGACATTTGCAGAGCTACGTTGATGTCGGTGTTCTTGATAGCAGATATAAATGCAGCCCTTGTCGGTAGCAGTTTTTCTTTCTGTCTGCCTGCTTCTAGGAAAACAAATTATCAAGCAATGGAATGGGGATCATCAAGCACATCCAAAATTACACCTTCCCCTATCAGGCACGGATGGGTCTTGTAGGATGAACTGATCACACCAGTTATGCGTGAAATACTATGTGCTCCCAAATCAATCCTTCAGCTAAACAAATGTTCATGTGCAAAGACAAGATGCTCACCACGCTGCAAATATTCAGTCAGCAGCCTGCCTTGTATGGAGATGACAGTGATGATGAATTTGATGAATATATGTTTTCAGTCGTATATAGCCCAACATAGCATGATCTCCTGTGATGTATTTACAGGAAGAGTATACCTTGGTAATGAATGGTACTGGAGCACACAGAATGATCTTGTTCTTATGGATGGAATAAGACGACTTGTGCCCATAGTAGAGATATTTCAGAGACTTCTTGATAATGTTACTACAGCCAGATCAGAGGCCATCCAATGGAAGAATTGTGAAATCCCAAGTAGGGAAGAAAGGTCAAACTGCTGGCTCACATCTACATGCTGTTGTGAGGAACTCTGATATCTTCATAGTGATCTACCATCTTAGTTAGGGCATGTGGCTCAATACTCTGACTCACGTAATTCTGTACCAGGAGTGGACCCAACAATAGGAAATCCTGCCTGCTGGAAAGATGGAGCAGAGACCTCTGTGACAGTTCCACTAGGTACACGTACCAAGAATATCTTTGGCAATTTCAGCCATAGGATAAAATAAGTCACTTCCTCCTTTTTCATCTTTGGAAGTAGTGGAAGTGGGGAAGGAAGTACACAGAAAAGTTGACAGACATCTGCAATACTGAATGTCTATTTCCCTGTGATCATTGGTCTACTTCCTTCTGATGCTCCAGGCTGAGACTTTACCCCTGGAGCAAGAGAAGTCCTTTGCTGGTACCTCTGTGGTGTATAGTCTATCTTAGGCTTGCTGTAGTAGAAAGTGAATCCTCTCTTCTTATCCATGTCAGCCACCACCATATTAATCTTCTTCCCAGCAAGATTTCCCCAATGAATCTGAGTCACAGAGGATTTGTTTAAATTAATTATCTGCTGTCTGCTATACTTGGTCTCCTGCCACTGAATTTTCTGCCAAACACACAGAATGCATGAATCCATCCACTACAGACTCATTAACCAGAGAGATTTTCTTTTGCTTTGACTTCAGCTCATCATGGTTCTGTCAGCTACAGCTTTATAGGTCACGGAGTCAAGACATCATGGCCCTAGTGAAACATGATTGTTAGTGAGCTA
Source organism: Trachemys scripta elegans (assembly GCF_013100865.1). Taxonomy (NCBI): domain Eukaryota; kingdom Metazoa; phylum Chordata; order Testudines; family Emydidae; genus Trachemys; species Trachemys scripta. The sequence goes on from NC_048299.1 coordinate 111,162,263, forward strand.
TGATGACTGAAGATTAAGTTTTGAATGCCCATTTGAGGGTACCTCAATTTTTCTATCTGCGGGGTCTTTGGGGAAAAGTCCAATACCACAGTAAAAAACAAACCAAAACTATTGTACTAAGTTTGGGGAGCATAAAGAGGGAATATTTAGGATCCAAGACCATATAAAATATTTCATGGCTTTCCAATTTAAACATTTTCCCTTATCAGGGTTCTCTTATTCTCCCTTGATGGAGGAGTGAAAATTCAGCCCTGGTTTTGGAGGGAAGGTATTCTCCTTTGTATCTGGCTGGACCCCAATGGTGACCACTACCTTTCTCCCCAAGCTCTCAAACATGTCTGTAGGGAAAAACCTCTCATTTCTCCAGCTAAGAGTTATAACCTGAAATACACAGTTCCCCTTCCTTGGGGAAGATGACAGAAGAAGATGAGACTCTGGAATGTCTTTTCACTCTACTTTGGTTTTTATGGTATTTGGGGATTTTTGTGCCTGTCTGGGAATAATTTATACTTCCTAGAAAGTGCTCGCTTTCAGGGTTTAGCCCTTGTAGGGGACCTCAAGTCTCTGTCTGACATGCAATTAGAGAGGAAATGCAGAGGGGCACTGTAGTGAGGCGGTGTGGGTCCCCGCTGCCCCAGAGAGAGACGAGCCCCTCCAGACACTAAGTCAGGTGCCTGAGGGCCTGAGCACCTGACTCACCATTCCCCTGACCTGACCCAGGACCTGGGCTGACGACTAACTGTGTTGTTTCTGCCCTCACAAAGGACGCGGAGGAAGACTCCTGCAGCCGGACTACTTCCCTGCTAGATCTCCTCCTGCCACTCCAGAGAGAGACAAGCCCTGGCTAACCTCATTACAGGCACTCCTGAGCCCAAATACTCTTTGTGAGAAGAGTAAGTCGGAGAAGATACTCAGCTTCTTGCTAAGGGACCATTATCCATTTGAGAACCTGAAAAAGAACTTGGAACTCTCCATCAAGAGGTGTCTTTCTTTGACAGCTACGCCAGGCTTGTGGAGGGAAAGCAAAAAGAGGTTGGCAAGTAGGGTGGAATTTTCAAAAAGTGCCAAAGAATGTTAGACGCACAAGTCCCACTGACTTTCACTGAGGTATGTCTTTTAGGCACTTTTTAAAGTCACCCCTAAAATCCATTCAGGAAAATATCCAACTCCAGGAACAAGCCTCCTGTGCTTTGTGTCAGGTTTTTTCCTTAAATTTTTCAATGAAGGAGGAAAACTGCCCAGAAAAAGACAGAAAATTAAAAATTACAGCAGAAGAGCTGAGCTGCTGGTCTGTTCAGCTGACTGGAGAGAGAGCACCAAGGGAAGACATTATGTCTGGGGTGTAGTCAATGCTCCAGATCCCTTGTGGACAAGTTTCAGCTAACTCCAGTATATACTGAAGGAGAGGCGCAATCCAAACATATGTCTGACCAGGAGAGAGGTCAGCATCCAGAAAAGGAAGACTAGAATCAAAAAACTTATGAAAACTTAAGATAGTAACACTATTATTTCTAGTCTAGTAAATTTTTTGTAAGTGTAAATAATGTGCATACTTAAACAGACTTCTATAGAAATACACGTATACAGACAGCTCCAGACTATCAGTGTTCTACCAAGGTAAATATTGTCGTCAATAAGACTATGAATTACACTGTAGGTTTAATTACGCTGTAGGTCTGATTACAGCAAACAGAACAGTCTAAAATATGTCTGCTTTCTTTAAAAAAAGATTGCTTGAAAGACTACATAAACAATTCTAAATTCCTAATTACAGCAGCTGTCCAAAAAGCATTTCTCTTGTCATAGCACTCCAACCTCATTGTTCAGTGTGGGTGGATCAAAACTGCAGTGTCCATGTTACTAAGGTTTGTTAAATACTTTCAATCTCTGTTTGCATTTCATCACACAACTTCAGTTATATTTTATCATACAAAGAAGTTATGTTATGTGGTAGTCATGTAATAAGAGACAGCGAAATCACAACACACAATTCACAGTTCACTAGCTTAAAATAAAATTTGGTGACCTCAGAGCCTTCTAGGACCAGCAATAAAGCCAAGTTTCAAATTTGCATGGTCCTATAGACAGGCACTGAATTCACAGTGCCACAGGAAGGCTACTAATTCCAGTAAACTGAGTGAATAAGCATAAGAAATTATTCTGAAGTACTCTCAATGTCAGCTTAATATTACTTAACTTTAATAAGGGTGCTATTTAATTAACAGTGAAACGTGCTCCCAAAAAATCTCTTTCAAAATTAGCGCTCTACAATAATTTCTTCTTTTGACAAGCAACACTTACACAATCATTTGTGTTTAAGAATTTTCCACCAAAGCTGTACTCCCTCTTCCGAAAAGTAATATTTTACAAACTTGATTATTGTATGCTTACCTTTTTAAGCAGCTTTACCAAAATACTGCCTGAGCGCTACAGAAGGGTCTTGCAGTTTAACAGCAATAATATTCTGAGCTTTTTTTAACTCATAAAAGGACTTTAGACATCAAGGGATAAGGAAAAGAGACAGAGAGTTCTGAGTTTGTTGGCTGTCACTTAGAATTAGTGTTGATGTATTACCTCTGTCACAGCCCAGTGGTGTAAAAATTGGTCCAGATCAGTCAGGTAGAGATGGACAGGTGAAAGCTGTGTCTGACTAATGTGAGGTTTTCCTTTAATGCTCTGAAGGCTAGTCAGCTCCTCTTTAGAGAATCCTAGAGACAGTGGAGGAATGAAATAGTTAGGATCACAAAGCAAGTCAAGCGCTGTTCTACTCTATTAGCACCATTGAAAAAAACTCCTTTAGTTGTGCCCATAGAACATTTGTTGTTTCACAATTCCAATAGGTCTCACTTGGTATTTTGAAAGAAGTATATCAAAATATGATTTCTGAGTTCAAAAAGAAAAATGTCCAAAACCAGAAAAGTGATTTAAAAATGTAGGTTAAGGAGAAAAGCTAAGAAACATCCATTCAAAACTCTGAGTGTAATTCAGTTAAAAAAAGTCTGAGGGACACCCCTATTTTTCATAATGTACAGCTTTACAAAATATGAATACTATACTATTTTGTGCCTGGACAAAATTTTCAGTCATAGAAACCATATTCTCTGTATACCAGGTTTGGAGACTCCTAGTAGCCACTGGCTGCTAGCACTGCAAAACTAAATATCACAGATCCCTACTTTAAATTTTAGAGGCAATTTCTATATCTGTGTAAAACAAACTGCTTCAACTATTTATGCAGAGAAAGGAAAGAAAAGCCAGCAAATAAGTTTGTGTGGAAACCATATATCAGTCCTGAAAAATGAAAAAAAAAAATGAGCAAGGATGAGTGCAACGGAGATTCCATTAGATGCTCATCATACTTTGTAACATGACCCATATGTAAAATGTTTAAAATTAGAATATTTTAATCTTTGTCCTCCCCTCGCCTCAGTCTGAAAGCCCATTGTTCAGTGTTGTCTATCAGCCCTTATTCCCATGTACAGCTGCTTGTCCATCACAAGTACTAGATATATTTGTGAATTTACATTAAAGCACATCAGAGACGGAATTCCATTTCACTCTTTGTTTCTACTGTGTATTTTACCAATTGTCAAGTGCCTAGTACATTTACAGGACTACATAAATTCCCAGACAAAAATCTACATTAAAATTGAATTAAAGTTGTGGGTACATGCAAATAATTAATGATAAAAACACTACATTGGTGATGTAATTATTGCAAAAACAAGCAACACATACCCAGGTAATTCAGCGTTTAAAATTAGGCTTAAGAAAATTCCAAACTCATTTAAGTATGTAAACATACAACTGAGGCAACCAAACAATCCTACCACTGCTCAGTAGTGATGTCACGCTATCACCCAAACAATTATGATTCAAGCATTATAGTTTTTGTGGTCCTAGAAGAGAAGAAACTGACTTTTAAAGATAATCATTCCACCCTCCCCGATATTTCCCATCTCGTGGTGTCACTACAATTAAAACACTGCTATAATGTTTTTACCTCTAAATTATTCAATATAAATTCCATCTTAATGTAGTTCATCTTTAAATTATTAAAGATTTCATAGTAGGTTAAATAAGAATCCTAAAAGAAATACTACCATGTAATATATCTAATGATTTGAAGATCTGTAGTATCAACCTCAAATCAATTTTATAAAATTTAACTAACTTTTAGGTTCAGATTCACTGGTATGTACAGGCTGTACACTAGCCAGGTAACCTGGGCTTTAAAACTAGTTTGCTTCACCAGAGCATCTGGAGTATATTTGTAAATCTGGTAATTAATTTGCAAGTGACTTATCCCCATCCCCTCAGCACACACAAAAAATGGTTACCAGCCTTTCCATAACTTTACCTTTCACTGGAGGTGTGTGCACATCCAAAGCACTGTTGCCTGAAATTTCTCCCTTGGTGGTACCTGTCAGGTCAGCTCTGGTGCCACGTACTCATAGCACCAGTATAAAGGGCCCAGCTGACCCTGCAGACTTTCAGTTCCTTCCTTCTGGCCAACTCCAAAAGATGGGTAGGAGGGCGGGTTGTGGAATGGACATGTCCAACATATCTCAAAGAACAACAGTTATGGAACTGTTAGTAATCATTTTTAATTCAAGTGCTTGCACATGCCTATTCCACTGTAGGTGACTCCCAAGCAGTAGCATAGGATGGGGGGATCGGAGTTCTCGACCGAAACTGGCATCATCCCTAGCCTGTTCAATGGCATAATAGGTAGAAAACGTATGAACTGATGACCAAGTTGCTGCTCTGCAAATGTCCTGAATAGGGACATGAGCCAGCAATGCTGATGCTTGTGCTCTCATGGAGTGGGCAGTCAGGATAGCTGGTGGTGGAACACCTGCTGCTCATAACACGTGTGAATGCATGATGTAATCCATGATGAAAGTCTCTGAGCTGAATCCTTTCGGCAATCACTATGAAGAGTTGGATGGATCTACGGAACGGTTTGATCCTCTCGATGTAGAATGCTAGGGCACATCTGACATCCAGAGTATGGGCTTGGTGCTCACGTGTGTTTTTAGGTAGAAAACTGGCAGAAAGATTGCCGGATTACTATGAAACCACCTTTGGGAGGAAAGCAGAGTGAGGGTGAAGCTGCATCTTATCCTCAAAGAAGATTGTGTATGGGGGGTGGGGGGTCCAACGTAAAAGCATGGACCTACAAGACCCTCCTGGTTAAAGTAATAGCCACCAGAAAGGCCACCTTCCAGGAAAGGTATGACAAGGGGCACATTGCCAGTGGCTCGAAACGTGGGTTGGGGGGCTGTCAGTTTTGATAAGACTAGATTTAGGTTCCTGTACGGGATTGCACTCACCTCTCAGGAGCGCCCCCTGCCTGAGTGCGTGTGCCTGCATCCTCTCTCTACCTGTTTGTGTTGGGTCTTTGCTGACTCAGCCCTCCGGCCAAGTCATACACAGACTTTGTGTGTGTGATAAAAGCAAAGCAAACCCCTTTCAGGGGACAAGTCCAACAGGGGCCTCTTACCCAGGGAGCTTTAGTAGTGCTTGCCCTGGCTCTGCCTGGAGAGATTTGGCAGTCTCTCACTCCAGTAGATCAGGGTCTTCTCTCTCAGGCCTTCCTACAGGGAGAGGTGTGCACTTTCCACCCTGGTTGCTCAAGGTCTTCTCTCCCAGGCCTATCTACCTGGAGAGCTTTTAATAATCTCTGCTCCTTTTAGTCAAGGTTCCCCCCGCCTGGCCTCTCTTACCTGGAGAGATTTTCCAGTTCAGTGCCCTCTGTAACATTTCTCTCAGTTTGTCTCCGCTCCAGAATAGAGCAATGCCCCAGGACTCCTTCCCTGGAAGCAGTCTTTGCCCTCTCATGGCCTTTCTGGCCCCAGCTCTTCAGCTGGGCCACTAAAAGAGTTTAGTTCCCCCTTTTGCGGTGCCTCAATGCCCAGGCCACTTCTCCCAGTAACTAATGAGGGTTGGGGGGGCCTGGGCCCACCCACTAATGCGGGTCCCAGCCCAGGGACCCTGTAGATAGCAGCTGTTGCTGTGTCCCTTTATCTATTTAACTACTGTTGTAGTTCCCTGGGCCACTTCCCTGTGCCGACTTCACCCTTACCTCAGGGCCTTGTCTTGATGGAGTCCCTGCAACCAAGCTCAGGGCTCCTTCTTGCTCTCCATGGCTTCTGGCAGCATTACCTTGTCTGAGGTCCTGCGGCTCCCTCAGCCAGCCACACACCATCCATGCTCCTCCAGCTCTAGCAAGGAACTGAACTCAGTCTGGCCCTGCAGTTATTCTTATACTGACCTGCTGGGTCCTGATGGGCTGCTTCCCACATAGCCGCTCTAGACAGCTTTGAGGACCTCTGTGTTGCCCTTTTCTGGGGTGGGGTGTAACAGGGCCAAAGGGCTTCCAGCAGGGAGCCTCAGGACCTAGTCCACCCATCACAGTCCCATGGAGGGACTGGTTCCTGTATTTATGAGTACAGTCTTTCTAGGCCTTTGAGGAAACAAATGGCCATCTCGTGTGAAAAAACGGATCAATTATTCACCGGGGAAGGTGGAATGCTGAAATCACTACAAGATGAACTTTAAATTGATGAAATCGCTAAAACTTGCTGTTTCAGGTGTAAAAAATACTCAAGAACGACCTGCAGCGATGACTGCGGGAGTGAGACTCCATGCTGGGATGCCCAAATGGAGAGGTACATAGCCCTGGTAAAGGGCTTCCTGCTACCTAATAGACCCAGCAGACCTGTCTGAGCAGGCCAACTCCGCAATATTTATCCATGGAGCTTCCAGGCCATCAAGTAGATGGTGGTGCTGAGGTTAGGATAGAGCAGCCGACTGTGGTTCTGGGAAATCAAGTCTGGGAGGAGAGGGAGCATGAGAATGACCCATGCCCTGTCCTGCTTGATTTTCACCACAACTTTGTGCATGAGCAGGATGGGGGGAAAGCGTAGAACAGGTATACTGTCCACAGGAGCAAAAAGGCATCTGTGGGCGAGCCCAGGGCTGTGGCCTCATAGGAAGCAAAACTGGTGACACTTTCTGTTGTGTCTGGTCATAAAAAGTATCTATTTGGGGAGTTGCCTACTGCTGGAAAACATCCCTGATGATATCCGGGCGAGGGGACCACTGTAGTGACGGGAGAAACCCCTGCTGAGGCAATCTGCCAGTTCATTTTGCATTCTGGGAAGGTGAGAAGCCTCAAGGTGGACTGACTGGGTTATGGAAAACTCTCACAAGCGAATTGCTTCCTGACATGGGGTGAAGAGCAAGCCCCTCCCTGCCTGTTGAGGTAGAACATGGCTGCAGTGTTGCCCGTGAACACTAGCACACTCCTGCCCATAATGTGAGGCAGGAACACCTGACAGACCAGACAAACTGCCTTGGACACTCTGACATTGATGTGTCTTCTGGGGACCACAGGCTTTGGGTCTGAGGGGCCCTGGGTGAGCTCCCAGGCCCAGCTCTGACCTGTCTGAGATCACAGAAATCAAAGGCTGGGGCCAGGCGAAGGGAATGCCTGAGCAACCCACCAGAGGGTCCAGGCACCAACTGATGGAGGCTAGAACTGGGGAAGGCACTGTGAGCACAGAGTCTAGATGGTGGTGCTTCAATGAGTAGACCAAGGCCAGTCAAGCCTGATGGAGCCTGAGGCATAGTCTTGCGTGCTGCACCATGTACATGAATGAGCCCCTGTGACCTAAAAGTCTCAGACAAAAACGTAATGGGGTGGTCCTTGATGTGTGCCATTAGTGACATGATCATGTGAAATGGCCTTCTGGGAGGAAGGCCTTGGCCTGGGTGGAGTCAAGCACAGCTCTGATAAACTCTATCCTCTGCACCGGAGTGAGAATAGACTCCTGCTCGTTTATTAGCAGGCCCAGGACCTGTCAAGTCGACCGTATGAGGTGGATTCTGGACTCTACCTGAGCCTTGGACCAGCTTCTGATTAGCCAGACATCCAGATACAGGTAGACTTGCACCCCATCTTCTCAGGAAAGTTGCCACTACCACCATGCACTTTGTAAACACTCGCGGGGCCACTGATAGGCCGAACAAGCGAACCGGGAATTGGTAGTGGGCCTGGTTCACAAAAAACCTGAGGAACCTTGTGGCCTTGGAAGATCAAAATGAGAAAATAGGCATCTCTTAAATCGAGAGCAGAGTACCAGTCCCCAGGATCCAGGGAGACCATGCAGAACTTCAATTTCTTGAGATAGCCGTTGAGTCGGCACAGGTCTAGAATAGATCTGAGACCACCCTTCAGGTCCTGCAGGGATTGCTGAACCTCAGGAGATTGGAGGACTATAGCCACGAGCTCGTACGCATGGCCACTGCGGAGGCCATGGACCTGGCTACCAAGTCCACCACATCCAGTGATGCCTGCAAGGAGGCCCAAGCTATCACCTTCCCCTTCTCCACCAGTGAGGAGAACTCCTGCCTGGACTCTTGGGGAAGCGAGTCTTTGAACTTCAACATGGAGTCTCACACATTGAAGTCGTACCTGTCCAGCAATGCCTGCTGGCTGGCGATTCTAAGCTGTAGTCCTCCAGTAGAATAAACCTTTCTATTGAAAAGGTCCAGTTTCTTGGAGTCATTTGCTTTAGGAATTGCCCCTTGTAGGCCCCGCCTCTCCCTTTCATTAACCGCTGAGACCACCAAGGTCCCCAGAGGGCAGGAGGGAGAGATGAGAATATAGGAACTCGTAAATCTGGGCAGACACAAAGTACTTCCTCTCTGCTTTTTTCGATGTCAGGGGAAGGGAGGCAGGGGTTTGCAACAGGGCTTTCACTGGGTCCATAATGGCCTCATTGAGAGGTAGAACCACTATCGACATGCCCACAGCAACCAGGATGTCAACCAGGCTATGGGAGGATTCTTTCATTATCTCTGCTTGCAAGCCTGTTTGAGGCCAACCTCTTCAATAGCTCCTGGTGGGCCTTATAATCATCTTGAGGAGGCGACACGTCCACCCCGACACTGCCTCGTCCGGGGAGGGTGAGGCAGCCTGCACACGCAGGGGACCTCCTCCTCTCCTTCTGTGCTGACGGGATCCCACAGATCCACATCCTGAAGTTCAATACCGGGCTCAATGCCGAAGTCCAGGTCGGGCGCTGCCCAATGAGACAGAGGGACCCTTCTCTTGGAGGCCTCCAAGTCAGAGCTTCTAGAATGCGGCCCTGGCATTGGGGCAAACCCCAAAGGGTTCCGAAAGGGCGAACAGTGACCGCTAGACCAAGGATGCGGTGGGCACACCTGTGCTGGGGTCCATGACGGGGCTTGGAAGGCTGGAGGGATAACAAGGACGACTCCTTGGATGGGAGGAGTTTGACCCAACCTCCAAATCAGCTGACAAGTTTTCGTCTGGGAATCATGATGGTGTGGTTCCTATTGGTGCCAGGAATCGGTGCTGAGGCTGGGGAGGCTTGCGTTGGGGCCAGCCACGACAGTTTCCCTCTAGATGTACCGCAGGGTCTGGAACCAGATGACAGCTGGGGGCTACATGTTCCATCCTGCCCACTGGCACCAATGATGCCAATTCTTGTACTGCCGGTGGTACTGAAAGCGACAGCAGGTCTCTGGCCTCAGCAAATGCCTCCGGGCAAAACTCCACTAACTGATAGAGAAGCGCCAACTAAACTATATAACTAAGCAACTGTTTACACTCTAACTATACACAATATGAAGAAACAAATAAAAATGAAGAGCACTAAGAACAGCTTGCTATAGCATGCAGAGCAGTTCCAGTGAACGTCACTGGCAGTAAGAAGGAACTGATGGGGTGCAGGGTCAGCCAGGCCCTTTATACCAGCGCTGTGAGCGCGCAGCAACAGGGAGCACCAGAGCCAACGCAATGGGTACCACTGAGGGAAAAATTTCTGGCGACTGTGCTCGGGGCACGCACACACCTACAGTAGAATGGCCATGTCCAGGCACTCGAAGAATCACTCTTTCCCTCTCCCATGGTTTCCAGTGTTGCTGCTTTCTGGTGCCAGAGAGCTGAGAGGAACAGTGTGGTTATCTGGGATACAGGATTGGGTGTTTTTTTATTTTAACTATTTTTTTAAAAAATATGGGCAATCAAGTAAATGTATAGATATTAAATTGTGGAATGTGACTGTCAGAGTTAAAAGGAAACATATGTATATTAAATTTAGTTACCTATGAAAGTCTGGAGGTAAATTGGGCAGCAGGGGGCATGCAGTGAGTGAAAGGAGGCTGTGCAGAGAGTCTGGGGAGAACAGGGGGAAGAGGAGTCTACAAAAGGACCATAATCGGCAAGTAGCGAAAAATGGGGGATTCAGGGGCAATGCTGAGCGAGGCCAGGAATGTACATTGGGTCAGGAATGTGAGAAGAGGTTCATATGCAGAGGGATCCTGTGTTGGTGAAACCAAGACTGTGCACTGGTCTTGAGGACTGGAACGGGGAGCCCAGTCCCTTTGTGTCAAGGCACCAGTGAGTGAAAGGCTACTTACAACAGCACTACTGCCTCAGCTCCATTGTGCACTCAGGCAACATCACTGGGGCCATAAACTGAAGACATCAGCCCTCAGAGACTGTCACCTTCCTACCTCCCCAATTCTTAGGCCCCTCTCTTTGGATAGCACCCATCTCTCCTCAATACAATCCTTCATCCCTCCCAAAGCCACACATATCTGTTTCCCTCTGCTCCTCCCCATAACCCCACTCTATCCCCAACCCCTCACTGTCCCCCCTCAGCTCCCGACACCAGGAAGCAGCACTGTGGGGAGCCTTGGGAAGGCATAGAGATGACCAAGAATATGATCAGGGCAGGAATAGGAGGAGGAGAAATATGAAGCTTACTTTTCCATTAAGAACAGGAGTACTTGTGGCACCTTAGAGACTAACAAATTTATTAGAGCATAAGCTTTCGTGGACTACAGCCCACGATATGCATCCGAAGAAGTGGGCTGTAGTCCACGAAAGCTTATGCTCTAATAAATTTGTTAGTCTCTAAGGTGCCACAAGTACTCCTGTTCTTTTTGCGGATACAGATTAACACGGCTGCTACTCTGAAACTTTTCCATTAAGATTATTCAAGGTTTAAAAAGCTTTGAAGAATGCCAAGTTTCTTAGAGAACACATTTTAAAATAAATTTTAACTCAATTTTTCAGAAAACTTGTTCTGTAACTCAAGTAGAGTAAATGCAGTAATTTTATCAAAGATATGTTGTGTTCTTCATATAAAGCAAGGAAGTTGAAACCCTGTTTTAAGTGTAAAATGCAGTTCCATCATTAACTCCAGAGTCATGACCAGAGATTCCATAAGGTCACCACCAGGAGGAAAAAAAAAAAAGCCATTGAAGTAGGAGGTGCTGCTGTGCCTATTTTTATAAGTGCTGTTTCAGTGCACGCAACAAGGCACAGAGCCCATCCTAGGCTAACAGCTTTTCACAGTTCTGGAATCCATGCGGCATAATGCTCAGCTCCAAAAGTGGAGAACAAAAGAAGCTGGGATCTGCATAAGCAATTTCACCAAGGGAAAACTGCAATATCCAGTTTCACATGTGTAAAATATCAATTGTGGCACTAAGAATGCACAGTACACTAGTTTCACACTAATAATTTCTCCCTCTGATTGAGGACTATATACATGCTAAATATGAAATCTGAAATCCAAACTGCTTCTTTGCTACTCATGCACAAACCTCACTCCCCACCTTGGTCTGTCAGATTTAACCATCCAGACACATAGTAGAGCACATCTTTTATCCTCTTTGTTTGGGAAAGTCTTGGGACTTGACTTTTATTTGCATCAGTGTTCAGTGGTTGGTAATAATTCTGTCTAAAGAGCACTGGAAGCCCACTCTATTGTGTTTGATTTTATATTTGGATGTTATGTTTTTAATATTGTTTGGGGCACCATCACAATCAGATTGGTGCTCATTAATTCTATAAGCAATCAAAATAAATAAAGCAGCTATGCAATTCACTTAAAGCAAGAATAATTTTTTTTCTTGCTCAAATAATTCAAACATTGTTGTTTTCAAGTTTAAAAAAAAAAACAACATAGAACCATAGGGTGGGAAGGGACCGCAAGTGTCATCTAGTCTAACCTCCTGCCAAGATGTAGTACATATCTGTGTACTGAAACAAAATATGAAAAATATTCAGTCCACGTGATAACTGAGGGTGAAAGAGTAAGCCATTAAAAATAGGAAATAAGAATGAAAGTGCTTTCTCACCCATAACCAAAGCATATCACAATGCTAGAATTTCTGATAGTTTTTCCATTGTGTACAAGTATTTAACCCATATTTAATATTTATCATTAATCTACTTTATACAGTCATTATACTAAATGAGGTCACTTTATCACAATCAATTTCATGTTTTAATTTCAATTTATAAAATTTAAATGGATTACCTGTAAGTGTCGAAAACAAGAAGCTGAAATAGTCCACATCGTTCACTGAACTGTCCTGCACTTGGCATTTCCATCCAGCAAAGGAAGATCTATTTAAAAACAAAAACAATGGGAGGGCTATTATAAAACACTATAATTAAAAATACACTTATGAAAATTAGACAATAATATAATTTAAAAATCAAATCCGCATGCGTTATTTTTAGCACACCTGTCCCCCAACTGTAAAACTTATACCAGCGTCACACAATTTTATTTGCCTATTTGGGTGTTTTGTTTGCTGTTTTTAAATGGATACTATAAAACTTTCCTCCCCTATGACTGTCATCAAAGGTGGCCTGTAGATTGTGTTACTGAGCTGGTAAATTTTCATAACTATTGATACAACACTTACGGGGGGGAAATAGCAGCCACCAGACACAATAACTTGGACCAATTATATTTTATCTGGAACCTTATTTTACATTTGATGTTATAGATTTAAAGTAAAACTAATTTTTTTTTTAATTAAAAAGTCCCTATTTTGCAAGGCCAAGTTATATTTTTCATTATATTCAGTAACTTTAAAATATCTCTTTTTATGCAACAATGGAGTACATTTAATAGTAGTGTCAGCAAATATTTAGAATGGATAAGGATCTTAAACATGGGAATTATAATAAAAAAAATAAACATACAGAGAAAGAGACCTAACTTAAAACTTGCTCTGAAGTCTCTCATGTGTTATATTTTTTAATAGGTAAGACATAATGCAGAGCTAATAGCACCACCTATTAAGGTTGCCCAACACTTCCTATTATAAGACTTTGTTTTCAGTTGCTTATAACTTTGTCAAATGAATTATTTGGGTTGAAATTTCCCATGCTGCATGTCTGCCTCAGCCAAAATGGTTCAGCCATCTCCAAGAACGAGGTTAGGGGAAATATATGTTGTTTTGCCCATGTTAACTTCTGGTGACCTTTTCTTTGAGAAGCTCTAGCACCCCCCCAAGATTTGAAGCAGAAACTTGGCGTGGAGTGGCCTGTTTGTCAGGGATGTGACTTTTCTTGCAACCATGAAAATCCACCCAAATTTGGCCAAGTTATAAGCCAGGGGACCCCAACATGGTGCCCGCCTGGGTGCCTAAGTGCGCCCACGTACTGGCCAGCGGACGGGCATCCGCCGAAATTCGGCAGCATTTTGGTGGCGACGCCTCTGGATGACGCTGCTTGTCTGTGGCATTTCAGCGGATGCTCGTCCGCCACCACAGTCCTCCATGGCTCGTCGTCTGGCGCCCACCAGACAAAAAAGGTTGGGGACCACTGTTATAAGCATTTGAGAAAAATGCAGTTCACACATGCTCAGTACAGAGATGCTAGAATCTTCGTAGCTTAATTCCTCCAAAATTCTGCCTGCCCTAAGCACACTCCATCACAGGGCTTCAGGGGCCCAAGCAGGATTTCTGTGCAATTACAGCACTGGACTGTTCTAACCCATGCTGGGTCCTGATCCAGGCACCAGAACAGTACACAGGGAGGAGCCAGTCTCTCTTAGTTTCAATGCACCCTTTGCTGATGCCCAAGTAGCTTGGAGAGGGAAGTTGCCTGAATTGCATGCAGAGGAGACAAGAGCTGTACTTGGGGAGCACAGACAGGGACAAGGAGCCTGGGAGATAAGGGGGCCTCAGAGACAGTCCTGACTAGGCAAAGAGACCGGAACTGGGAGCCGAGGGAAGCAGAGAAAATTGAGACTAGATGGGCAAGGAGAGAAGGTGTCAGGGAGGGAAAGATTTATTGGATAAACACCAATTTCCTTCCCTCCCCCTCCCGCCCCCCCGAGGTGTTTTATTGGTGTTCATTGATTACAACCAAAAATCCTACAGTGGAAGTCCTTAAGTCTCCTGGTGAAGACAATGGCAGACTACAGGGAGGACAGTTCTCCAATGACAGGGAGGACTCTTTTCCGTGACGGTGAGGAATAGACCTCTAGAGGTTGACACAATGTGTAAGGTGCCCTGGTTCTTCCTGCTCTCAACTACCGAGGTCAGAATCAATGCTGAGAGGTGTGACAACACAGCCAGAGTTGTGCTGGTTGAGTCCAGAGTTGCAGGCTGCTCCTTCTCTCCAGCCCATGATGCTGTGCAGGGCTTGAAGGATTTCCCTCTAGAGGCCTTGCCATATCAGTCCTTATGGGAAGGCGCTGAACTCCTGCCTTGGACTCAGAGAGCCCATTTCAGGGCCTGACTTCAACACTGGAAGTGATGGTGATGCTGACTTCGACATCAATGTGGAGGTCAGGACAGGTGCTGGGCAGAAATGGGCAAACTACGGACAGCGGGCCACATCTGGCTCGCGAGACCCTCCTACCCGGCCCCAAGCTCCTGACCTGGGAGGCTAGCCCCCGGCCCCCTCCCCTGCTGTCCCTCCTCCCCCGCAGCCACAGCTCACTGCGCTGCCGGCACAATGCTCTGGGCAGCGAGCTCTTGCGTCAGGGGGCAAGAAGCAGGGGAAGGGGGAGTCAGATAGGGGGCGGGGCCAGGCCACACCTGGCTGTTTGGGGAGGCCCTCCATACAATTTTGGAAACCCAATGTGGCCCTCAAGCCAAAATGATTGCTGGCCCCTGTGCTAGTGTGTTGATGCCAGATCTTTTCTCATTGCTAACTTCTCTGCATCAGCCTTAGGTATCACCTGTCTGCTTGACAGGACACTGAACAATGCTGGCTTGTCCACTAGCATGATTCTGGAGCTCATTTCCTTAGAGTCTGAGGAGACCCTTCATGGACTATTCCAGAAGGTGGAGTTTCATTTTTTGTGTGTGTGACTTGTTCATACTTATGGAGAAGGACAAGCAGACCAAACACCTGTCTGGAATGTGCAATTCCCTCAGGCAGAACAGACACCTACCATGACCATCCTTCAGGGGGATTAGTCCACCACAGGACAGACAAGGCTTGAAGCCCACAGGTTTGAAGTCCACTATTTTGAAAAGCCTACAGAGGGAGCTTATAAAGGGGGATCAAATCACAGCGGTCAAAAATAGGAGATCACAAGTAGTTCTGTAGATTTTGCAGAATTTAGCCTGAGCTAGGAACTAGCAGGTCAGACACCCACCAGTTTCATCTTACTGCCACTATGAGGCAAACCTTTCTGTCCCTGCAATACCCTCCCTCACTCAATACACAGCTTCCAACTTCTGCAACAAATGAGGAAGGGGTCCTACCAACAACAGTTTCTTTTCTTTCACAATACAATCTTTCACAATCCAATCCAAACACAAGATCAGGTCCATCCAGCGTAGTGAACAAGGGAGGAGTCTGTTGTAATCATTGGGCTTACAACTTTACCTCATTTGTGAGTTCAACTGTAAAAAGTGAGGGCAAGTTTATAAAATGGCACAAAAACCTATAACAAATGCTGATGGGAAGAGGTGCAAAAGCAAGAGAGAAAG
Source organism: Trachemys scripta elegans (assembly GCF_013100865.1). Taxonomy (NCBI): domain Eukaryota; kingdom Metazoa; phylum Chordata; order Testudines; family Emydidae; genus Trachemys; species Trachemys scripta. Next base: position 111,178,058 of record NC_048299.1, read on the forward strand.
ACTGAATTAGTCCAAACAAAAAGGCCTAGTAATATAACAAGGACTGTATTACGATCATGCCTAGGAAACAAGAATATTGTAAAACCAAAAATGAGTGAATCAAATTTTGGGGTGTCAAATCAGGCCTCGTTGATGGACAAAATAATAATAGGATGGACTATTCCATGCATCACTTCCCTTTGGGGGTCCTTAAACAGAGAGATCTTGGGGAGAAAAGTTGGCTATTGGAGTGAACTTCATTACCATGGCTTCCACTCCCTGGAACCCCAGGCCATCATCATCCTGATCCTGAGAGACTTCCCAACCAGACCAGGCCAGAAAGAGGGCCCCAAATGACATAACCTCTACCATCAGTGGCTGAATCCCAATCACCACTTGCGATCTGAGACTTTCTCTCCTCAACCCTACCCTCTCATGTCCTTTTTCTTCCCAATCACTATTTCTTTCATATCTCTCTCCTTTATTCATTCTTTCTAATAAGAATCTGACTTAGCCAACCAAGATTGTATATTTTGCAACATTGTTGTGAGCCTGTGACCAGAAAGAAGCAGCTCAAAGCAATACCCTTAATAGTCCAATGCTGGCACAAGTTGCCAGGTCTCAAAGCAGCTGATAAGTCAGCATGCTGTGCCAGTGTTTTTACAACAATGAGGTTGAAAGGGAGAGTCAACAAGAGACAGAACTTGCACTTTCTATGTTCGCTATTCTTTTCTCTCCATTTTTGATTGTCTTGTTTTGCCTTCTTAGGAAATGGGACTGGACTTCACCACTACCACCATCTCCAGACCATCTTTTCCCCCAAAAGGACAGTAATTACCATCTTTAATACCATCTACAAGACTGTCAAACAAAGGGGGGGGGGGGCAGGTTGCTTCTTTCTAAAATATCTCTTTAGAAAAAGGGGGAAGGAATGTTGTTAATATGAAAGCCTTACTTAATATTTTACATTTCAAATGTTTTAACTGTTCCTTCCTTCTTTTCCTGCAGCCTTAATAAAAGGTTAGAAAGATTTTTAATGGTGTGGTTGCCATGGCACTAAGCAGGCTGAAGTCTGTACAACAAACCCTAAATCTTGTTTTAAATTGTTTAATGTTGGACAGTGACAGGATTATGTTAACACTTTTGACTCTTTGGGCCCCTTTATTCCATCTAAATGACTACAAGTCTCATATGGAAAAAATAATGTGACCATATAATTAAAGACTGTATCATAATACATATGCACAAGAGAGCCACACTAAAGTTGCACAAGCAACCTTTGTTCTGACATTTCCTAACTTTTGATTATTAAAGTTGCAAAGTCAATGTTATTTTAACAGGTTTTTGTATGTAATTATCAAATGCACAGAACATGGTCTAGGAGCCAGGAGATTTAGGTTCTGTGCCTGGCTCTTCCATTTACTGTGAGACTTCAAGTAAGCCATTTACGCTCTCTGTGCCTCAGTTCCCTCATCTGTACAACAGATCACTTATTTGAGGATGGGGCTAGGCTGTTTTCAGTGGTGGCAGATGACAGAACAAGAAGCAATGTTCTCAACTGCAATGGGAGAGGTCTAGGTTGGATATTAGAAAAACTATTTCACTAGGTGGATGGTGAAGCACTGGTATGGGTTACCGAGGGAGGTGGTGGAATCTCCATCCTTAGAGGCTTTTAAGACCCGGCTTAATAAAGCCCTGGCTGGGATGATTTAGTTGAAGTTGGTCCTGCTTTGAGCAGGGGGTTGGACTAGGTGACTTCCTGAGGTCTCTTCCAACCCTAATCGTCTATGATTCTATTTGCCAGAGGTATGTGAAGTTTAATTAATTGTATGGGATTACTTTGAGAGCTTCAGATAAAAGGTTCTATAAAAGCCCAAAGTATTAGCATAACCAAATATTGTGATACTAATATCTGCCATGTGAAGCTAATCTATAAATTAAATACAACACTAATATGGTCACCCTTTCCATAGGATCCAAGTATCTACACCTCTACCCCGATATAATGCAACCCGATACAACACGAATTTGGATAGAACGCGGTAAAGCAGCACTCCGGGGGGGCCGGGCTACTCACTCCAGCGGATCAAAGCAAGTTTGATATAACGCGGTAAGATTTTTTGGCTCCTGAGGACAGCGTTATTTCGGGGTAGAGGTGTAGTTAAAACTATTACTTTTTGAGGATCATGGAAGTGATTAGGAAATGGGATCAAAATGTTCAGTATAAAGAGAAATCTCAATTTCAATAACTAAATGTAGATGCATTACAAACAGGTGAAAATAGCAAACTATCTTGCACACAAATTGTAGTTAAATATATTAATACTTTCACAAATAACTAAAAACTATATATGCATTTATAAAAATAAATTTAAACACTGCTCATAATTTAAAAGTTAGAAATATTTAACTCTTAAAACATGCCTTTTGTACTCTCCAATAGAAGGGGAGGAGATATATTTAAATGTAAGTTCTAGTTTCCCTTTTTTAAATAAATTCATTTTATCAAAGATAGGAATCTAACTGTTACAGAACTGTTGATGAGCGGGACCTCTTCAATCATCTAGCCCAAACCCTAAATTAACTATGATAAACTGTACACTATAATTTCCATAATTTTATCTAATCTCAATGAGAATCTCTCTATTGTGCATGTTGTAACTGCATCATTAGGCAACCTGTTCAACAGACCGATTGTTATTAAAAATCAAAGTTGAATCTTATTAACTTAAGCTCACTGCTTCTTTTGCTATTCATGTCACAGATTTTCCAGGTAGCAGCAGTTGTCAAAAGCCTCTTTTCTTACTTGTATTTGGCAAGAAAGTTGTGACCTTTTCTTTCAGATGCAGCCCTTGCTACTTTTATCCATGCCTTTATAATCTCCACTTTGCTGGAATATACCTCAAAACCACTGGGAAACTGCAGTTAGTGCGGAATGTGGCTATATCCCAAAAGGAGTCCATTATATTCATGCTCTGTGATCTATGCTAGCTACCAAATGATTTCTGAGTGAAGTTTAAGGTGTTGATTTTAACATATAAAGCCCTACCTGGGTCTTAGCTATTTCTGAAACATCTCTTTCCATGTGATACCATGGCAGCTGCAACATACAAGGTGCTTGAGATAACAAATACCTAGCATAAATGGTAGGAGGTTGGGGTTCTCAACTCTGCAATACACTCTCTTACCCTCTTCCAGGCAGCTTGAGCTCAGATTTACTGACAGGAAATGTAGCAATTCAAAAATATTCATTTGCACTTTGAAATCCCTTATCTCTCCCACCATTATCTTTATTTTTGGTGACAAAAACTTTTACTCTCCAAAAACTGACTAACAAATACAAAAACTACCTCGTTTCTTTCAAAATAACGCACACATTAAAGAGAGAAAAAAGCAGAAATCGTCCAGTTTAAGACATGCATGAAAGAGGCGCTGAGTCAGACACATGCTACAGATAGAACTCTTGGACATATTCTTCACAACTATTGTCAAATCTTTCAATAAGCCCTGTTGTTGAGGTGTTATAGGCTACCTTTCAAACATATGCATCTGAAAAGCACATACAAAATGCGCAAATGGACACATATGGTTACATTTTCAAGGAAACAGGTATGCAGGTAAAGTTTATGCATTAAAGGAAAGAACTAAGATTAATGGGTTTAGGACATAGGGTGTAGCCGTTTGCCATACGTCCGGATTTTCCCGGACATGTCCGGCTTTTTGGGCTCCAAATCCCCGTCCGGGGGGAAATCCCAAAAAGCCGGACATGTCCGGGAAAATTGGACATTCGGTGCCGGGCCGGCAGAGCGGGGCCTGGCCGGGGGCTCGGGGGCTCGGCCGGCAGTGCCGGGGGCTCGGGGGCCGGGCCGGCGGGGCCGGGCTGGGGACCTGCGGTGCCGGGGGCGGGCCGCGCCTCCTCCCCCCACACACCCACCTTATCTGCTTCAGGCTTCCCGCGACTCAAATGTTCGCAGGAAGCAGGGGAGTGAGCGGAGACTTTGGGGAGGGGGCGGAGTTGGGGGCGGGGGCCCCGTGGAGTGTCCTCCTTTCGGAGGCACTAAATATGGTAACCCTACATATGATGTAACATAATTAGGGATGCAAATTCTGCTACTAGTTTAAGTCAGGGGTAGTTAGGGTTTGTTCACAGAAGAAAGTTGCACTGGATTAACTAAGTCAGCCAGCACCTATGAGACAAGGGAGATATTGCTCAGAAGCCTCCAGCTTTGTCATGAGACACGTGCACCTTCCCTTTAGTCTTCCAAATTTGCACTCTACCATCATTCTGCAGCTATACAGTGTTTAATAACTTCTTTCTCCTATTGAAGTATACTGTAAAAGGTTTCATAAACCAGGGAATCAGAAAATAAGCTGGGTCTCCGAAAATGACAAGAGGAATCACCATCATTAGAGTGCTTAGTCATCTTGGAAGCAAAATACTTTTTTTCCATTGCATAAAACAGAGCTGACTTTCTAAATAACCTGGCATCATGGTTTCCTTTCCAGACTATCCCCATACTAATATTGATGAATTTTCCCCAGTGGTCAACTTGGCCTTGCAGCTTGATGAAGAAACACCCTTTCTGTTGATGAATTCTGAAGCTAGTGTAGGAGGCAAAGAATAACTAACTATCTGGGTCCCAACAGTGACCCCACTACAATTTGGAAACCCCAACCAAGCAAATCCATCAATAATCTCCCATGTATTGCCAAGATTTCTGAGCTTGACCCACGTCTGCAGCACCCTCCTCCATGACAACAGCCCTGACAGTTACTCTACTAATACACAAAACCGGTTATCTACTAAATAGCAGCAATTGGGGTTGGCAAGCTTCCAGATGGTGATGACCACATATTCTCCACTATCAGAGGGGAATTCTCATGTTAGTGTTCCACCACTTTGGGGTGAGCTGGGCTCAGATCTCTAGGAAAGTAGCCTGAAATTCTGCAGCCACTGCAGGTCATCCCAGTTGTACACGACTATCCTGTTCCACCAGTTGGATCCAGTTGGCTGAGCCCACAAACAGTGCTCCACCAAGAGAAATGCTCCAGGAAAATGTCATGCAGAAGTATCTACTTGATTTCGTCCTCTTCCAGCAGTCTTTCTACATCATCATGGATGTCCCTCAAGTCAACCAGCACCATCTGGCTGTGTTGACTGCAAATACCTATGGAGCAGCCTGTTCATGTAAATGACTATCAGGATTGCAGCATTTGCCTGGCAAAAGTTGCCCAAAAAAAAAAAAAATCAGGTGAAGACAACTAGAGAAGAATCATGTGGGTTATTGTTTAGTTTGATCCCAAGCCCCAGAATTGCAGTGGGTTCCAATATATATCCCATAATGCAAAGACCTAAGTGGTAGGACACTGCACCGTGGGATACCTGCCCCAGAATATTGTGCGGTTAGTTTTTAAAGGCATAGATCTGTGTGGATGCAATGATTACATGAAAGTAGCTTAATCCAGCATGAACAAAACCATATGGATGGACTTTTTCAGGATAGTTATACTTGTATAGATATAACAGAAAGAGACACTGAACACTTTCCCATGCTGACAAGCTCTTAAACTGGTTTTGCCAATGCCTGTGTGGACATTTATTTTGGCTTAAGAGTGATTTATTTCAGTTTAGCTCAAACCAATTCCTAACCGACTTAAGCCAAACCAAAACAGGACTGCTTTAAACTGCAGTAAGAGTATCCACACCACCTTTTGCATCAGTTTAACCAAACTGGTTTAAAGTCATACAGTTAGTGGCTTTAGGACAGCACATTAGATAAACAGCGCTCACAGCTTTCCCGCCAGATGGGAGGGATGGGGGAGAGGAGAGGAAAGGAGTAAAGGAAGGTCATGGAAGTGGCATTAGAAAATGCTGGAACTTTAACACCCTTGAACACTGCTCTTGCCTTGCCCCCTGTCCTCATATGTACGTATTCAACTAGTATGGGTCTGGTAAATTTTTCAAGCCCTTATCATAAATATTGAGGGAAAGATGGTGCTTCTGCCCCAATAGGCTGCAATATATAGGTAAAGGGCTAGAATTTTTTGGCTTTTAATCAACTCTTTTGGAGGATCAAGTATTTCGGAAGTGTAGGTATGGCAAACTGCACCTAATATCTGGAGGAATTAAAGGGGATTTGGAGAAAAAAATATTATTCCTATTTTAAATGAAACAACAGTTTGGCCTCAGCATTATTAAAAGTAAGCTTTCACCTGCTACTAATTTTCTTCGTGATTACAAAGGCTGTTTGAACACAAAAAGAAACTGCTTAAGTACTGCAAATGAGAACACTAATTGGTGAGGAAATGTACACTAATGAGCAAAGGGTGTTTATAGGAGTGTATCTGTAAGTAAAATAACTTTACCCTCATTTTTGGGCAATTCAACTAGATGATGTATGTATTTGGGAGCAAAACTTTAAGGGCATATGCCCAGCCAAACTGCATGCTTTATATGCTCTCTTTGAAAACCTAGACTTTCATGTAATAGTGAGCCATGGAATGAGTTATCCTCATGCCTTAGTGAAGAAATGCACCACAACTCACCTGAGGCTCTACCTCTTGAGAATTCTGGTCCCTCTTATTTAGGGCAAATCTTTCTTTTTAATTCGTGTTCACCAGTCTCTTTAATCATTTTGAATTGAATATTTTCTCTCTCATTCTCCCTCTTTTCTTTTTTAAAAAAAGGCACTAGAAATGCACATAACAGTATGAATGTGTGGTTACTAAAGCACTATAACCACTCTTTCTGGAAAAAAGCATTCCAGAGTGAACACACACTTCTTATCTACCACTATTTCTAAATTTCTCTTCATGAGTGGCTTCTAATTAATACACCCGAACCTAGTCATATGCTTTGGGACTGTCTTTTTCAGATATATTATTCTGCACTTCTTTATACCGAAACATCTAATTTTAGTCAAACCTATACCCCAAATTATCCAGACCTCTCTATTTTCAAATGTTTCAATTTTTGTAGTCCACAGTCCACCACTGGATTTGCTGCTCACTCAAACTCATATCAACATCTAATTAACATACTTTCTAGGCCATTTTGAAATATGGTAATTTTAATCTCAGCTCTGAACTCATCTCCACTGTATATTAAACACTGATTATACTGGTCCAGTAAGGTACTTTTCTATCATGCCCCCCAAAATGGTCAGAAAATGGCAAAAACTAAGAAAAAATTAAAAATGTCCAAAAAGAACTGAAATATTAAATCCAACTAAACTGAGGAAACTTCCCTGAAATTTTTTTTAAACATCTATGTATTGGGACTTGCAGTTCTAAGCTTCAACCAATGGAAAAGTAGGAACGGGGGGGGGCTATCATGTGTCCTTGTGCTGCGAGGAGTACGCAAAACTGTACATTGCTATTAAATTCTTGATTTATTAATTCTACTTTTGGAACCTCTCCCTGCTTAATTTTTATAAAAATCCTTTATGTTTTTGAATTGCACTTTTCGCAACAATTTTTTTTTCACAATAGCCATGCTTTTCTTTCAAATTGGAATTGATCTCTTTGGGGATTTAAATATAATATTTTAAGATCACCTCTCTCACAACGATTTATTTAATGACTGTAGATCAAACATTGTCCAGCCTCCCTGTTTGGTTACCTATACTTTCATTCTCTCAATGTGCATAACTCAATTAAACTATAGCACCAAAGACTCAAGATAATCTAATAAGGAGTGCAAAATAAAACAGAAGTAAAACTGATTCTGAGAGAAGGTATTTGCAAGACACTTAAGACTCAGTACAATTCCAAAATACCTTTGGCTGTGGAGCCAACAGATATTCAGTGATCCTCCATGTCTTTACAGACATACAGGTTGCTTGCCATTGCAAGCAAGTGTTAAGATGTCCAGTTTCCCAGTGATATTATGGAGCCCAGTGCCTCCATGACATTCCAGCTGAGGGCTGAATTCCTCCCTAACTGTCCAAAAGGCAACCAAGACACTTAAAAGGGACCCACATCACATATAGGAGGTCCGTGAACAGTGATGACAAGCAAGGAGAAGAAGAGAGCGCTCCCTAAAACTATGGGAACCTCCACTGCCTCAGGAACTCCCAACTCAGCCCATGTCCCATGTGGAGAGGAGGCGGCAGTCAGGAGAGTTACAGAAGACTTTTATTTTTATGCCCAGACACAGGTCCTTCTACTTCCCTAGGGCCACAATCACACCAACTCTCTGTGCAGCTCAGCAGAGACCAGGAATAAGAAATGGCCCTGCTTGAGGCCACCAGAGAGTTTGTGTGTTTCCCATCTCTAAAGGACAGTGACATAAATCCCCACTGTTCATTATTTGTACAGTGAAGTAGTTTCTTTCAAATTTTAGAAATTTTTCAAGTCCCATCATTAACAAAGACCATCAATAATGTTACGGTAAAGCAGATATATTTTCCTCTAATACAGATCTTTATCTGCACCGTATAACCTTCTTAGGGATGTCTTGAAATGAAATAATGGAGAACAAATGGTGCTTAAACTAATTCAAAGCAAAAGATAACATCAAAGTAAAATAATAATTTCCAGAGATAATATTGCTATAGATATTGACATAGATATAGATATGTTTCCAATGCTTAAACATTTAAAAAAAAACAACTTATAAATAAAAAGCAGTATTTAAGTAATTAAGCTATTCTTTTCCTTCTTTGTACCTCTGGATATAGTAAGAAGGGAGAAAGAAGCTTCTCACAAGTTAATAATGCAGCATCTTAAATAGTGTACATAACTGATTGGAGCATGTAGAGCTGCTTACTTCAGCTGAACAAATGCAGTAACATAACGACACAGCAATGTTGCCCAAGTGTCAAAAAAGTCACTAGCTTGGGAAATCACAACTGAAGGACCATTGTTACATATGGTTTCAAATTATTCCAACTATTTTTTTTTAAAAGTATTAGAATACTTCTGAATATTACTTATTCACCTTCTTAAACATACTGCATTAAAAATACAGTAAAATGAGAAAAGAGACATCGGATTGCAAGTTAACTTCTTATGAAATTTGCAAAGTTAAAATCACAAAGAATCAGGAAATGAAACATTAAGGTTCCAACAGCAATGTTAATTCTACTGCGTCGCATACACATCCAATTATACACCTTTTGCCATATAAACTGTAAATATTAAGAACGACATTTAATCAGAAAAACATGAATAGAAAATCTTACATAATCAGAAATGATTTGTCAATTGCTAATGACTTTAAAAAAATTCCTCCAATATTTGCCTGCTAAGTCATCCATAGAAAATGTCTACAAAAAAGAAAAAAAAAAACAAAAAACTTCAGAAAGTTAGATGTGTTACAGAATCAAAGTATTTTTCAAACATTTTAACTAATTAAGCCTTAAAACACCCATGTGAAGTAGAAAAAGTATTATCCTCATTTTAAAAATGAAACTGAGGCAGAGAGGTTACAATGGAAAATACGTTCCAACTCTAATTATAGCAGTTTCTACTGTTGGCTTTAGAGCATTATTCTCCTATCAGAGGTTCATCTAATATATTTCTCCCATCACTGGAGAGAATTTCTCCCCACCTATATATACCCATATGCTGGAATTGCAAGTACAGCTCCATAGTTAAGGTTCAGTTGAGATTTGAACTTAAAGCAGGTATTCGACCACTTTGTTATGTGCGCAGAATAAAGCATACTCTCCCCAAAATTACAGCACTTGCTCTTCGATGAGTACTGAATTAATGTTCTGCGAATTTACAAGTAAACCCATTAATTTGGGAGTTAAAGAATCTATTCAAAATTAATTGTAAGAAATTAAGCAAACTGTCAATTTTTTGTCTCAAATGATCTCAGCCCAGGCATTATCAATTTACACAAAAAGTAGCAGAGCTGGATCTTGGAGATTTGGCGCAATCAGTAGATTCAGACAATATATATATATATATATTTTTTAGGAACAATGGGAATTTCATCTATTACGTTTCTTAAATAAAAGTTTTTCCATCAGAAGTCAAATGTTCTCCTTCAGAGAAACTCAAATACGCTCTACCATCTTTCATTGTTCTGAGTGGGACTGAGGCCAGGCTGCCCTTAGTAAAAGTGGTCCATCCATTTGCTCCACATGCTGCTCCTTTCTGCCACCTAACAGAACTGGGGAACTACTATTTTCCAGAAAGACAGGTTAGACTCCATGAGGGGAAAAAAAATTGACACCTTCTAATGTCTTTAAAAATCAGTTCACAAACACTAATGTGCATTATTATAATTTTGTGTGTATTGCCTCGTGTCACTCTAGTGCTGAGGTAAGGTTGTTTGGGTGCCTTAACTGGATTTGCATATCATAACAAATTTGGTTTTCTTTTAAGTCTAATATATACTCCTCTGAAGTTCCTGGGTTTATAATGCTCCTTTTGGGGATAATTACAATGTCCCTGTAATATTTTTACCCAAAATTTGTACTGTCTGTCTAGAAAAGTGTCCTGTTTTTAACAGCATAATACCCTAAATTTTTACCCAAAATATTTACTTTCAACATTAACTCCAATTTAATTACAGGTTTCAGAGTAGCAGCAATGCCCCTCTGCCATGTACATTGGCCAAACCGGACAGTCTCTCCGCAAAAGAATTATGGACACAAATCTGACATCAGGAATCATAATACTCAAAAACCAGTGGGAGAACACTTTAACCTGTCTGGCCATTCAATCACAGACTGCGGGTGGCTATCTTACAACAGAAAAACTTCAAAAACAGACTCCAACGAGAGACTGCTGAGCTGGAATTGATATGCAAACTAGATACAATCAACTTAGGATTGAATAAGGACTGGGAATGGCTGAGCCATTACAAACATTGAATCTATCTCCCCTTGTAAGTATTCTCACACTTCTTATCAAACTGTCTGAATTGGGCTAGTCTGATTATCACTTCAAAAGTTTTTTTCACTTCTTAATTGGCCTCTCAGAGTTGGTAAGACAACTCCCACCTCTTCATGCTCTCTGTATGTGTGTATATATATCTCCTCAATACATGTTCCATTCTATGCATCCGAAGAAGTGGGCTGTAGCCCACAAAAGTTTATGCTCTAATAAATTTGTTAGTCTCTAAGGTGCCACAAGTACTCCTGTTCTTTTTCCAATTTAATATAGGTTTTGTCTGAGAATACACACTTGTGTGTTTCTGGTAATATACACACAAATATACTCAGATATACAGGTAACGTGGCTTGCAGTGTAGGGATAACTACAAGGAAAGACCCTTTTAAGACAGGAAAAACAATTATCAAATATAACGACGAGTCAACGGTGCTGCTGAATAGGATCTATTTAAAGTATCTGACAGATAAGCAGGTGGTTTGGACTAAAAGAAACTTGCACATGAAAACGTATCCTCCACAAAACAGAATTTGAATAGAAGTAAAACAGTGCCATCTAGCGGCAATCTAACAGTTACAGAATACTGAAGAATCTGCAGGGATTGATTTATATAAACTTGTGGAATACATGTGTTTTACCTATACAATTCTGTGGTTACAGAATATGCAGCAGAACCAAGCTCTTGCTACCAAACTGTGCAGCAGTCTGTTTTACTGTTTTGGGTTTTTGAAACTTACATTTTTAGCCCTTTTGACTATGAAAGAAAACTTTCAAACTACAAAGAAAGGCACATATATATAAACTGACTGATGAAAACAGAGGTCAGCAATGGGCCTTTCAGAACAGATAGTGAAAAAGGTTTAACTGGTAACATACAAGGGGACAAGAACATTTAAATTTTCACTCAGTCACATTTTCTGTTGCAAGGTTGAAAATGGCTTTTCCAATCTACACTAGCAGTTGCATGATTTTCAAAAATGGTTCCAGAGGGAACTATTGCAGATATCAGTTTTCAGCAGTTATTTTTCCTTATGTAGATGGAAATGTAGGAATTGCCTTATTAGATCAAAACAATGGTTTGCCTAGAATATTATCCTGTTTCTAAGAGCGGACAACACCAGATGCTTCAAAGGAAAGTGCCAGAAATGCTGCAACAGGCAATTATAGAGTAACCTGCCCACAAGACAAGTTTCTTAGGGATAGTCTGCACAAGATGTTATACAGATCTAATCATTTTGGTATACTTAAGCCACCATAGTTATACTGGTATAACTCCCTGTGTGGACACTCATTCTGCAACTAGTGTCTTTTTCCAGTTTAGTTTAAACTGCTTCCGAAGTATTAACTAAACCAAGAAAAGGCATTCTTATTCTGGAATAATAGTGTCCCCAGAGGGAGTTACATTGGTTTAATTCATACTTTACCCTTTTACCAGTGTAACTTCCCAGGTAGACAAGCCCCTCCATCCATTAGAGGTTGGTTTATGCCCTGAAACAGGAGTTCACATGCCTTCTAAAAAAAATTTAAAATCTCTATTACAGTAACTTTGAATGTTCTCATTATTCGTAAGTGTCCAATTATTTTCAAATCTTGGTAAGCTACTCATCTCAATGGGGCCTGACTGCAAACCTGTGCAGTGTTTTCTTTCTGGCTGCCTCTGCCAGTCAGCATTCTTTATTTTTATTTATAAAACTCCCCAGCAAGGGGGCAGCAAGGGTGAGATTGCTGGAGAAGTCCGGATGCTGATGTTTTAACCACCATCTTGTCTAACTCTATTCAGAGTAGATCTATGCAACAAAATGGTAAAATGTCCGTCTACAGCAGATTTCTCACTGCTGCTACCATCCATGGAGCTCTACTTGTAGAAGCAACAATCAGAAATTTTAATTAAAAAAAAAAAAAAAATCTAGTTGTAGACGAGACCCTGACTCCACAGTCAAACTAAAACAACAAGATGTGCACAGTCAGTCAGTCACCTCAGTGGGGTGTTGATTCCAACATACTAACGACAATTTAAATGTAAATTTTGTTAACTTGCTCACTGCTAGTCCTTTTAAGCAGAAATATCTTATTTAATGGTCTTATTCATAACTGCTGTTTGATGTAGGAAATACTGGAGTGGAGAGCAGCGGGTCAAGTTGGTTGTTGTCACGGATCACTAGGGTAGAAGACTAGGAGTTCAAAGCCCCTTATGGCCCCCACCCCAACAAATTCAAAATCACTCTTTGCCTCTGCCTGCAAAGAAGGAGGGTAGATTAGATGCATTATTTCTCCACTGCCAAAAGTCTTAACTACCTCCTGGGTGCCAAAAATCTTAACTACCTCCCACGCCTTCTGAGGTGCCAAAAGAACCAACTGTCCCCGACCAGGCTGCCAAAAACTCCAGCTTCCTGACAACTTCCAGAATGCAGTAATGCGTTTAATACAAAAATCTGCCACACTGAAAAATTGAGACAGCATAAAGTAAATTGTATTTAATATCAAAATAAACACCACAAGGAAAACCATCCCCATTGTATTATTCATTTTTGCATTTATTTCAAAATTGAAGGGATGTATTGAAATTGAGACTGCCACTGAACTTCCAATATATGGCCACGGGCTTTGCCACAGAATTTTATTTCTAACTTGCCACAAACTACACAGCGCCTTAATCTTATATTATAATACATGATAACATGGTATGTACAATTTTTATCGGCATCATTTTGTGCACTGGTTGCATTATTCACTAGTGGTGAATCCATAAACAAGTTATGCAGGTTCTCCGAAACTACACTTCTACCTCGATATAATGCTGTCCTCGGGAGCCAAAAAATCTTACCGTGTTATAGGTGAAACTGCGTTATATCGAACTTGCTTTGATCCGCCGGAGTGCGCAGCCCCGCCCCCCCAGAGCACTGCTTTACCACGTTATATCAGAATTCGTGTTATATTGGGTCGCGTTATATCGGGGTAGAGGTGTAGTACCAATACAATTTTTATACCACACCCCACCATTATGCATTGTGTTATGCACCACACACTTTACTGAAAAACTATTTAAGTTTTAGAGTTTTAAAAAATTGTGTGAATTTCTCAATCCTCTACCTATAGATTATTTATCTGAAGTCCAACCGTAAAGGGAGAAAAATTTAAGTTTAAAGATACCTTCTGTTACAGATCCACAATATTGGTGCTACCCCCCTAGCTTCAGAATAGTCTCTTGGAGAAACTCTTCAGTGTGCCAGACACCTAAGGGTCTCGCTCTTCCTTTAAGATAGGCCACACGACCTCACCACCTCCTGTGGCCAAAACATCTGCGACTCCAGAACTGCAGTTTCACACTGCAAGCTCTGTTCAGTGAGACCAACTTAGGTCTGGTCTACACTGGGGGGGGTGGGAGGGTGGAGGAGCGGGGAATCGACCTAAGATATGCAACTTCAGCTACGAGAATAGCGTAGCTGAAATCAACGTATCTTAGGTCGACTTACCTCGCATCCTCACAGCGCGGGGTCAACTGCTGCCGCCCCCCGTCAACTCCGCTTCTGCCTCTTGCCACAGTGGAGTGCAGGAGTTGACGGCAGAGCGATTGGGGATCAATCACTACCCGTCGATCCGGCGGGTAGTGTAGACATACCCTGAGAGACTCTCCTGGTAGAGACTTGTACACTCTTCAGGGATTAATGCACCTTGCCAAGCATTTCCAGTGACATTCAAACAGCATTGTCAAAACAGTAGGGTTTATTAGTCAACTGGAATACAGCATAGACAGTCCTTAGGTTAGCACAGAAAACTGCATGTTAAAGCATAGACCATTTTAGTTAGCCCCGAGCCCAGCCAAGCTGTAGTGAACCCCTGGTTCAAGCTTTGTCTGTCTCTCCATCTGACCACCTCAGTCAGATCACAAGTGATGGCTGCTGGAAGGAGCCAGGGCTAACTCTTCTCCCTCACCCCACACACACATACCCCCCTCTCTAGTCCTTTGTTCTCCAGCTGAAGGATGTTTGCTCAGCTTCCTGCTAAGAGGTGAGGAAATCCATCTCCCTCTGGGTTCTTGGATGCTAGACTCAGTGTCCTAGTGATTGGATTTGCCATTATCGTCTCAGATTTTCCATTGATATGGGGTTAGCCTCGGCCAGTCTTTTTCCAATGACCCATTCAAGCTCAGACAACTAGGCAACATTCATACCTATGTCTATGAGCCTGACCTGAGAGCAAAGACATTTTCCACCCAAGAGAAACAATGTAGCATACAGGGGAAACTGAGGCACACATAGGCAATATAAAAATATTACCTAAAATTCATGAAACCTACAAGTAACCTTTCTTATAAAAAGATACACTTTAAAATATCATGGCTGAAATACTGGCCCCATTAATGTTCCTATTGACTTCAGTGGGCCCAGGATTTCATCCAATGACTTTCAAGCTGGATTTCTGAGGATCTTCCAAAGCAAGGAGCAATTATTAACAAGAGATTAATTATTAATAAGCCATCTGTCTAGCCAATATCATTAGGCTATTTACCACAGCAATCAAGGTAGACATTCATCTTAAGAAGGAGTTTGAAGAAGGGTAGGATATGACTACACTGATTACTGAGAGTTTTAATGTGCCATGGGGAAAACCAACAAAATGAAAATGAAAGCTGTCATCACTGGCAGAGCAAAGGGAGCAGATCATAACACACAGAGATAAGAGACTGGAAAAATTAAGGGGGAACCTCTGGAGGGACTTAATCAAAGAGAAAAAACCCATGTGATTTGGACAAGATCAAGTTCCCATTTCTGGCTCTGCAGGGTCACATGATATCTGACCTTACATGCTGAATTACTACAATGTTTATAAACAATTACAAATTAGTAGTGTAATTATTACATGGTGAATGAAAACTCACTGCATAAAATAACTTGATATTTAAGAAAAAAAAATACTAAGTTAAAAAAAACCCCAAAAGCACAGTTAAATAGATGGACATTTTACCTCAGATGAAGTATCCCAATGAGGGTGGCAGCTAGATCTGAAGACATTCTTCCCATAATGCAGCAGCGACTTAAAGAAGAAAGTAAGTCGGTTGGTAGACATGGTAGAAAGTATACAAGCTGCACTAAACGTTGCTGTGACTCTGCTGGAAGAAGAACCAGAGTGCCATCTAGTGGATCTACATTTTAAAAAAGGTGACACAAAAACTGAATTACACATTATATGCATGAAAAGATTTCCCCCCTAATATTGCATAAGACGCTGAAGACTGATTAATCTACCAAAGCCCGACTTGTCCCTTCAATACTAGAACCCATGGTAAATGGATGGCCACTGAGGACTGTTTTCACAAATACAAGAGCAAACCAATCAAGAAGTTTGTCTGTAAGGACAAAGTAACAGAGAAGGCAAGGAAGGGTAAAGAAATCAGGAAGGCCATTAGGGCTCCTAAGTCGCTGTAAGTTAAAATTTATTAACAATACCAAGCATTTACAATACATTTTTCATCTTCAAAGCATTTTACAAATATCAGTTAAGTAAAATATCCATATGACTTTTCGTTGTTGCCTAAATGTCAGTTTCTGTATGGCTCTTTCTATTTGGGTTTTGGTAACCACTTCCTTTTAGATTGTCCTTGTTTGGGTAAGTGTAATCCACTATAAAAAAAACTCCCATTCTAGCACACCTATAGAAAAAGTGATAAACAAAGTAGCCAGACTCTCTGCAGACTCAGGGAAACAAAGATTCCATTATTTTAGAAAGCGAAAGGTTAGATACTTCTTCACAATTCCAGTATTGCTAACCCCAAGCATTCAAAGATCGTGAGTCAGCCCAAAAATTAAGAGATTGGTTTAAAAATCTTGAGATTGTTTAAAAATACTAGATTTGGAGTTCTTTTTAGGTATCTTGGGTTTCTTGAGTGTGTAGAGTAGGCTTGAGTCACATTTTCAGACTTTTCTCTGCAACAGTGAAGTATAGAA
This sequence comes from Trachemys scripta elegans, assembly GCF_013100865.1. Classification (NCBI taxonomy): domain Eukaryota; kingdom Metazoa; phylum Chordata; order Testudines; family Emydidae; genus Trachemys; species Trachemys scripta. The sequence continues at coordinate 111,194,830 of NC_048299.1, forward strand.
ACAATTTTAAAATGAAAACAGATTTTTATAATATCACTTGACTAAGAGTTGGGGCTTTACGAAAAAACAGTAAATGTTGCAAGACTCAGGATTAAAACTCGTGAATTAGCAACACTCCAGTAAGAAATACTTCCTCCAGGAAATTCCAATGCTGCAGAATAATGGAATAGACAGAGAAATTATTATTAAAACAACAGTAACAAAAATACTTTATATAGGACTTTTCATCCTGATAGACCTCAAAACATTTTACCAACTTTTATATAAAATACAGGAATTCCTTTCACCCACAAGTGAAATGCGGCCTGGGATGGAACAGAGGAGCTGTTTAACAGCATATTGTAACACTTATTATTTGTATTGCAGTAGCAACTAGTAGCCCAGTCATGAACCAGGGGGCCTCATTATGCTAAGTACTATATCAGTGGTTCTCAACCTATTTACCATTGTGGGCTGCATATGCGGCCCACAATATGTTATGTGGGCTTCATCCAATACTACCTGTATGGATGTGAGGATGTCACATGGGCTGCAGCCGTGTGCTGATTGGGCCACACATTGAGAACAACTGCACTATACAAATATAACAAAAAGATGATCCCTGACCCAAAGATTAATTATTTTAGTACATGACATTTTGGAGCTAGAAAAGAAGAAAAATACTGCATCCAACTGATACAAGGAAGAACATAATTTCTTGAAAATCTGGGCAAGCAGAATATAATTACCCAAACTGGAATTTGGCCAATACAGTAGGGCTAACTTCCCAACTCTTACGACAAATACCGTTCTTTAAAAGTCTCATCCAAAGTATAACACCTCTAGGAACTAGGGCTGTCAAAAGACTAAAAAACTTAATCGCGTGACTAAACACACTGTTAATAATAGAATACCATCTATCTAAATATTTTTGGATGTCTCCTACATTTTCAAATATATTGATTTCAGTTACAACACAGAATACAAAGTGTACAGTGCTCACTTTATATTTATTTTTTATTACAAATATTTGCCCTATAAAAAACAAAATACTTTTCAATTCAACTCATACAAGTACTGTAGTGCAATCTCTTTATCATGAAAGTTGAACTTATAAATGTAAATTTATGTACAAAAAAATAACTGCATTCAAAAATAAAACATAAAGAGTAAAACTTTAGAGCCTACAAGTCCACTCAGTGCTACTTCTTGTTCAGCCAATCACTCAGACAAACACATTTGTTTACATTTACAGGAGATAATGCTGCACGCTTCTTGTTTACAATATCACCTGAAAGTGAGAACAGGCATTCTCATGGCATTGTTGTAGCCGGTGTTGCAAGGTATTTACATGCCAGATGCGCTAAAGATTCATATGTCCCTTCATGCTTCAACCCCATTCCAGAGGACATGCGTCCATACTGATGACGGGTTCTGCTCAATAATGATCCAAAGCAGTGCGGACTGACCGCATGTTCATTTTCATCATTTGAGTCAGATGCCAGCAGCAGGTTGATTTTTTTTTTTTTTTTTTGGTGGTTCGGGTTCTGTAGTTTCCACATCGGAGTGTTGCACTTTTAAGACTTCTGAAAGCATGTGCCACACCTTGTCCCTCTCAGATATTGGAAGGCACTTCAGATTCTTAAATCTTGGGTCGAGTGCTGTAGCTATCTTTAAAAATCTCACATTGGTACCTTCTTAGTGTTTTGTAAATCTGCAGTGAAAGTGTTCTTAAAACGAACAATGTGCTGGGTCATCATCCAAGACTGCTATAACATGAAATATATAGCAGAATGCAGGTAAAACAGAGCAAACATACAATTCTCCCCCAAGGAGTTCAGTCACAAATGTAATTAATGCATTATTTTTTAATAAGTGTCATCAGCGTGGAAGCATATCCTCTGGAATGGTGTCCGAAGCATGAAGGGGCATACAAATGTTTAGCAAATCTGGCATGTAAATATCTTGCAATGCCGGCTACAAAAGTGCTATGCAAACTCCTGTTCTCACTTTCAGGTGACACTGTAAATTAGAAGTTGGCGGCATTATCTCCCGTAAATGCAAACAAACTTGTTTGTCTTAGCAATTGGCTGAACACGAAGTAGGACTAAGTGGACTTGTAGGTTCTAAAGTTTTACATTGTTTTGTTTTTGAGTGCAATTGTGTAACCAAAAAAAAAAAAAAATCTATTTCTGTAAACTGCATTTTCATGATAAAGAGATTGCACTACAGTACTTGTATGAGGTGAATTGAAAAATACTATCTGTCATTTTTACAGTTCAAATATTTGTATATAACATAATAATATAAAGAGAGCACCGTACACTTTGTATTCTGTGTTGTAATTGAAATCAATATATTTGAAAATGGAGAAAAACATCCAAAAATATTTAATACATTTCCATTGGTATTCTATTGTTTAATAGTGTGATTAAAACTGCGATTAATCGCAATTAATTTGAGTTAATCATGTGAGTTAACTGCAATTAATGAACAGCTCTACTAGGAACGTACTCCTTACAACCCTGTGGTTCGTTAAGAACCTGAAGAAATAAGGCCTTTTGAAAGCATTAAACTATTACTAAATAGAGAGAAACATAAAATAAAGGAATATCACCAAGTCCAGGTTTGTACGGAAATTAGATATCAAGTGTTCTCATCTATCAGACTATGTCCAGCCCCCCCCCAAAAAAAGCTTCAAATCAAACTTCAGTGTTGTGGGAAATAAAACTGCTGCAGCCATGATTTTCTTTGCAAATTTCTATTTTAAGGTTACAAATAACCATTTCATGTGTGTACTCTGCCTTTAATCAGGAGATAGCAGGATTTTTCACTCCTTGTTCCATCCCTCTCCTGTCAAGTGATAGGTAAAATTCATTATGTTTTAGTACAAAAGTCTTACCATAAATTCGAGAAGCAGTGGCTTGCAAACTTTGTAACAATTCCTTGTTTGAATGAGATGCAGCAGAATGAATGGTCTCAATCAACTGGTTTGAAAGCTCAGGCTTTCTTGAGCCAAGCAGAGCAAGCTGCTGAGGTAGGCCAGCCAGCCAACGAGATAAAATTTTACTTCGGCTTCTAAAAGAAGGGGGGGGAAAGTTAGTTGGAAAAATTATTTTCTATTCAGTACAAATATTCTTAAATCTAGTTTATGTTTACAATAAATACAGAATACTTATAATACTGTAATTTAGTATCTATTTATAATATTTCAGCAAGGAGTCTGATTGTGTTGGTACATGGTGAATCATCATACAAGCACTTCTCTCATGGCCCCAACAGTTTATGCAGCATGTAACCTAACAATATCCTTCAGAACTCAATTTCACAAATTGACTATATGCTGGTGAAAAAGCATTTCCTTTTATTTGCTCTAAATTTACCATCTATTAATATCCTTTAGTGACCCAACATATTATGGGCCAGAGGAAAAAGCACAGACAATTCAGGGTTCACTATATCCTTAACACTGAATACCTAAAGTCCCCTATAACTCTTCACTTTCCAGACTAACATTTTTTTTGTCTCATATCATATTTAATCATATCTTCACTGTCCTTCTCTATCTTTTTAATCTCAGATTTTTTTATTTTTTTTAAGAGAAAAAGAAACTGGACAAAATGCTTTAAAGAAGGGAGTTCAATACACGGTCATGTTCCTTTAGTTTCTTACCCATCCTATTTGCCTTTTTCATTGCTGCTACACCCTAGACCAGGGGTAGGCAAACTTTTTGGGCCGAGGGCCACATCTGGATGGGGAAATTGTATGCAGGGCCGGGGCAGGGGGTTGGGGTGCAGGAGGGAGTGCGGGGTGTGGGAGGAGGTGTAGTGTGCAGGAAGGGGCTCAGAGCAAGGGATTGTGGCAGAGGAGAGGTGCAGGGTGTATGAGGGGGCTCAGGGTGCAGGAGGGGTGCGGACTGCGGGAGGAGGCTCAGGGCAGGGGGTTGGGGTGCAGGAGGGGTGCAGCAGGTGGCTCAGAGCAGGGGGTTGGGGTGCACAGGGGTGCGGCGGGGGCTCAAGGAAAGGGTTTGGGGTGTAGGGTGAAGGTGCAGGGTGTACGAGGGGGCTCAGGGCAGGGAGTTGGGGTGCGAGGTGCAGGCAGGGAGTTCGGGGGTGGGGTACAAGAGGGGTTCGGGCTCCGGCCTGGAGCCGCTTACCTCAAGCAGCTCGGGGTGTCAGTGGCGCGCACCGGGGCCAGGGCAGGCTCCCTGTATGCCTGCCCTGTCCCCAGCCCCGCGCCACTCCAGGAAGCGCTCCAGCCCCTGGGGGAGGCGGGGCGGAGGGCTCCATATGTGCTGCCGTTGCTGCGCCTCCAGGTACCTCCCCCGAAGCTCCCATTGGCCACAGTTCCCCGTTCCCAGCCAATGGGAGTTGCGGGGGGCGGTGCCTGGAGGCAAGTGCAACGCATGGAGCCCTCTGCCTCCCCCCCCAGGGGCCAGATCCAAAGCCCTGAGGGGCAGGATCTGGCCCGCGGGCCGTAGTTTGCCGACCCCTGCCCTAGACTGACATTTTGTATAACCATTCCCACTCTTTAATCCACAGGATTTGATCTCTTATCTCATGGTTTATATTCCTAATTAGGAGCAAGGTTTTTGTTTGTTTTTAATCAGAGACCTTCTAAACAGCTTTTTTTTTTTTTAAATTATGTCCATCATAACTCCTATATTTTTATTTTTTTTAAATATATTTATCTATATTTTTTCTAAAGAACTTTAACAGATTAGAGAGGCATTATTCTCCCTTTCAGAAAGCATAGCAGTTGGATTACATTTAGCCAAGTATATATTTACAAACAAGTGTGTTGCATTATTCAGTCCTCCCAATATTTCCATTATTTAAAGGATATTTTTGAATGAATTATGTAATGAACTTCCATGAATTCATGTACTTCCCTCATTTGATCATGAAGGTTTTAAACTTGCATTATTATTTTTTATTACTAAATACAGTCTCTCCATGTTTCCAACAATGTATTTAAACAGTTACAGATACGTCCTGTATCTCTCCCATCCAAGGAAAAGAAAAAGTTCATTACGGTGTACTGAACAGTAAGCACAGTTCTTAAAGTATATTGCTTCTACAGATTCACACCCAAAGATTGAGCATGTCCATGCTACTGCTTATCCAGATGCTTCTGGAGCAGGGGTGGGCAAACTTTTTGGCCCGAGGGCCACATCTGGGTGGGGAAATTGTATGCAGGGCCATGAATGTAGTTCTGGGGAAGAGGGATGGAGTGTCGGAGGGGGTGTGGTGTGCAGCAGGGGGCTCAGGGCAGGGGGTTGGGGTGCAGGATTGGTGGGGTAGGGGCTCAGAGCAGGGGGTTGGGGGCTTAGGGCAGGGGGTGGGAGTGTGGGAGAGGGCTCAGGGCAGGGGCTTGAGGTGCAGGGGGGTACAGCAGGGGGCTCACGGCAGGGGCTTAGAGGTCTCAGCGCAAGGGGTTGGAGTGCAGGAGGGATGTGGGCTCCAGCCCAGCTTACCTCAAGCGGCTCTGGGATGGCAGCAGCGCGCAGCAGGGCTAAGGCAGGCTCCCTGCCTGCCCTGGCCCCGCGCTGCTCCTAGAATTGGCCAGCATGTCTGGCAGTTGCTCCTGGGGGTGGGGTGGGGCAGGCACCTCCGCCAGGTGATGCCCTCACCTGCGGGTACCAACCCCAAAGCTCCAATTGGCCAATGGAAGCTGCGGGGGGCGGTGCCTGCAGGCAAGGGCCGCGCACAGAGCCCTCTGCTCCCCTGCCAGGGGCTGTGGGGATGTGGTGCCGGCCGCTTCCAGGAGCGGCGCGGGGCCAGGGCAGGCAGGGAGCCTGCCTTAGCTCCGCTGCGCCACGAGGCTGGGAATCCCTGCAGGGCGGATTGAAAGCCCTAATGGCCCAGATCCGACCCGCGGGCCATAGTTTGCCTTCCCCTGTTCTGGAGAGTGGAAGTGTGATCTTTGAGGCTGCATGAGTAAGGCTCTGTGTTTGTCACGGAGGTCACAGAGCCCGTGACTTTCCATGACCTCCATAACTTCTGCAGCAGCCCCGTGTGGCTGGCCCAGGAGCTGCCTGAGCAGCTCAGGCACCCCCTGGGTGAATCTCAGGACCCCCGAGTCTCCCCCTCCCCAGCACAGCAGGTCCATGAATTTTTGTTTACTGCCCAGGACCTGTCCATGTCTTTTAGTAAAAATACCCGTGACTAAAATGTAGCCTTATGCATGAGTGCTTCTGATTGGCTTCAAAAGTTTACACCTAAGGGTATAAAAGGGAGCATGGTCCTCAAGGCACTCAGTTCCTTTTCTCGATATCTAAAAAAAAAATTTCAAGTAGTATTCCAAACTTTAAAGAGGGGATTATTTTTTAAATGGGGGAATTAGTTAAGGGAGGCCCTAAAATCAGAGGAAATTAATATCAGGCTCAGAATGTATACCACAAGTGACTCTCAGAAATTAAAAAAACAAAAACAAAAAAGACAATAAAAATGGTTTAATGGTAAAATATAGGAGATTATTTGAGCAAAACAGATATCTTCCAGAAAACAGAAATGCAGCCCAAGGAACAATGTATGGCATGTAAAATAGAAGATGGAAATGAGAAAAACTAAGAAAATTTTGAAAAGAAATAGGCAAAGAAGAAATTATATTTATGTGCATCAGATGCAAAGACTAAAGATTTGGACAGACTGCGAGATTCAGTCTGCTGGACTACCAGGGAGAAAAATAGAACATTTGAAGAGCAAAGGAGCATTGTGGTGAAGCTACAGATGTTAAGATACCTACTGCAGACCTGCTCTCTTCAGGTAATAAAAAATACTGTGAAAGAGTGAAACATCATTGTCAAAGAGCAAGGAGTCAAAAGAGATGTTAGAACAAGTGGATAAGAAGGGGAAGAGAAAGGGGAAGGATGATGGAGTGAGGTGACAAAATTACTGAGGTTAGTCAAGAGGAGAAAAGAATGAGAGGAACTCCAGAGGGACTTAAATCTATGTGAAAGGGCAGCACAATGACAAGTGAAATGTCTTATAAACAAATATAAGGTGATGTATATTGGAAATAATTAGTTGAATTACTCATGTACATCTCAGGCTCAAACTCAATGCTACCTGAGTAGGAGCATGAGGTTCACTCAACAGGTCCCCTGATCTCTGAGAGGCACCTCAAACCTCTCCTTCTGGAACCTATCCATCCCATTCAGTCATATGGAGGGTCACATGTATATGATCATTCTACAGTTTCTGAATTTGCTGCAGGACTACATCCAGGACACAGAACTGTGCTTCGGAGTCTACCCCGATCTACCCCATAGATCCAAAACACTGTCATCATTTCCAGATTCACCCCTAGAGAGAGAAAGGCTGAATGTATGTTTTATTAAATGATATATGGAAGTTCATTGTTAGCACGTTTATTATAGAATACCAGTTAGTTAATGGACTGATGAGCAGGGTGGATTTGATTTAAATCACTAGTCAGGAAGACTCCATTTAATCATGGATTTCTACATAAAAGTGCATTCTTGTTGGTTGTTACAACCTTAATACATATTCTTCACAACTCAGAGATTGATGAGACTCAAAGTGGGTTTCTTTTATGGCCTGCTGCCATTATAGGTTCTCTCTTCTAGTCAGAGAATGGTATGGTAGATCTCAAATCAATGAAGGCTACACTCAGAAAGACCTCAAGACTTCTGGAATATGCTGCTCAAACAGTTTCACTTTTGTTTCTACTGCCTGTCCCTCCCTTCTCACATTTATCTCGACTTCTTCTCCTTGTCCACATCTATTCTGTGGCCAACAATCTTCTATTCATTGAATTTTTTGAAACTTTGCACTTTTAGAGAGAGGTAAGGGATTGACTGTGTGTACACAAATTTGCAAAGGGGCAATAGGGTGGAGGTCTGTTATTTCTCACCTCTATATATTATTTATTTAAAAACATTTTTGCTATTAACGAGCATGTTATCTCTGGAGACACAAATCCACAGTTTGAGAACTGCAAAACTAAGCATCTCTGATGGTATCTTATAGACTTAGCACTCAGTCCCATTGGGTAGATACAAAGATTATTTAGGTTAATCTATACAGAAGCCCCTGGAACCCCATAAGATGGGGTCCCTAATCCATGAACTATTGGAACTCATTTACAAAACTTTTCTTAAACATTACATGAATATATTGTCTCATACTATAGAATTAGAATTTATAATCCCTATTCCCTGATGAGATATCTTTGAGCTATAACATATCTTTAGATAGGATTTTTTTGATAAAATGCTTTTTGAGGAAAAAACCTATTTCAATACAAAAATCCGTTTGTTTTTTTTTTGTTTGTTTTTTTAAATCATTGATTTTTATCCACCCTGCTGATGAGGCAGAACTCTTACCACTTTGGAAAGGAACTCAGGATGAGATGGAAGACTGCTTTGTCATTGTGGGTGACAGCAAAGAAGTTGGTCAGCCATGGGTCCTGTAATTTGCTTATTATTCTATAAAATGTGATTGCTATAATGAAGGCTGTTTTCACTGAAAGGTGAAATAAGGAACATTCCCAGGGGGAGGGGGAGTCACAAATTGAGTAAGTACTAGGTTGAGATCCCACATCAGTGATTACTCAAACTCGAGAATAAACATTTACTAATCCCTTCATGAACCTCTTGACTATATCATGTGTGAATACCGTCTTATCAATTAATGCATGGTGCACCAAAATGACTACGTGGATGTTCACAGACAATATAAAGTCCCAATAGCTTTAACTGAAGTACGTATTCAAGTATGGAGTAAACAGAAGATGTTTCTGGGACTATGTTATTATTGTCCTAGATTAAAAATCTCTTCCATCTGAAGTCACAAAAGGGTGGTGATATGACTGTTTCCTGGAATTTATTGGGACATGCTGAATTTCAAAAAAGCAAGACTTTTTAAAGTCTGTCAGAGTTCGATGGCCCTGCTGTCAAATGCAGACAGCACATGTCTGAGTGATAAATCAGACCATTCTGTTGGATAAGTGGTTACTGGGAAAAACCAAGAGGTCCCTTTAGGTAGATGAAGAAAATCTTGAAGCCATTGTTGTCTCACCTATTCTGTTGCAAATCAAAGTTGCTGACACTTTAGCCTGTCTATTTTTTCTGGACTCTGAACTGAAGGAAATGGGAAAGGAAAGGCATAAAGAAGACCTATTATCCAGCTGAACAGAAATACATCTGATATGAACCAGTTGTCTGCTCCTTCTCTCAAACAAAATGTCAGGCATTTTGAATTGTGTCTGGTTGCAAACAAGTGTATGTCTGGATAGCCCTATAGAGAGAGTATCTCATCTACAACTGAAGTCTTCAGTTACCTTATGTGCTATTCTTGCCTGTCTCCCTTAATTGGTCTGCCAGGCTGCTGTCTTTGCCCACAAGATCAGCTGTGGGTTAAATATGCTGCTGGATGCACCAGTTCCACAATGCCATTGCTTCTTTGCACAGTTGACTGGAATGGGCTCTTCCCCGTTTGTCCACATAGAATACTGCTGCCATGTTGTCTGTGTTACTACACCTCTACCTCGATATAATGCTGTCCTCGGGAGCGTTATAGATGAAACCGTGTTATATCGAACTTGCTTTGATCCGCCGGAGTGCGCAGCCCCGGCCCTCTGGAGCACTGCTTTACCGCGTTCTCAGAATTCGTGTTATATCGGGTCGCGTTATATCGGGTAGAGGTGTACTTGGACAACTTTCCCTTCCAGATGAAGGAGAAAGGACTTAACCCAACAGATTAATCTTTAATTCTAGCATGCTGATAGGCAGATTTCCTTCCTAGGGGGTTCCAATGGCCATGGACTGCTGAGCTGTTGAAGTGAGCTTCCCATCCCAAGTTTGAAGTGTCGGAGATGACTGTAGCTGATGTGTTGAATGCTACTCCTTTCAAAACACTAACATTAAGTCCACTAGTTGAGGGATAAGAGTATCTCTCTGAGAGTTGTCAGCTTGGAAAACGTGTTGTCCAAGACTGGCAGACGGTTCTTTGTTAGCCAACGGCTGAATCATTCTCATCTTGAGGCAAGCATAAGGGGTTGTGGTAGGTGCCTAAAGACATGAGGCCTATGACCAGGGCCGTCCTTAGGATTTATGGTGCCCTAGGCGGGATTATTAAACTGGTGCCCCTATGCCTGACTTGCTCTTAGCAACACAAACATAAGCTTACAGTATTGGAAAACTTGCCACATGCACTTTATTAAAAACAGTTCAGTTTAATTAAGCACACTGTAATGCTGGTGGACTAGCACTAAAGAAGTAGCCCTATAGAAAAAAAAATCTGATTTATTGACAGAATGAAGCAAATAATAGAATATAGCCGTGAGTCTGTGACTTTGAGCTAGTGTGAAGACACCTCACAAGGCGCTCCGCCCTGACTGAGACACGGTAGAGTTGGAAACCCAGGTCATTTTTGCAAAGCCACTTTTTAGTTTTAAATGTATAGTGGTCATCAGTCTTAATGTTACAACTCTATATCAACCTTATACTGTAAATAGATAAATGGCATTATCCAGTTTAATAAGCTGGGTTTCCAAGCAGTGGGAAAATATAACCCTAGTTTTACTCCTAGGTAAAGCACCAAGTGACAAGAATGAAGTCAGTACAGAATCATCTCATCTAGATTAAGGTAGCACAGAAATGTTACAGAAGTCCTATTGTGCCTTATTTTTCTTTGGAAAGACATTAGCAATAGCAGCACATTTTGGGCACTGCCAGAAATACAGGATAAATCACTGCCTCTAAAGTTCCATCATAAACGACATTTTCACAGCTCTAGCATGATCTGCTGCACAGATTCTTCACAAGAAAGTGTCCCTGGCCTTTTTAACTCATATTAACCATGTATTTACTTTATGAAAGTTGGACAAAACATTGTGAAAACGTAAGACATTGGCTGCCCAACTTCTGGGCTGGCAAAAGCTATACTGACTCACTGGGAAAAAAAAGCAAGAGAATCTTAGTACAACAGATGGTCACTCTATACACTAGTAAGGAGATGAGCATATTACAGTTGTTGGAGGGCTCTATTCAGCAATAACAGGGCTATAGGAAAGCCAGTCAACATTTTTTGTTTCTCTGATGAAAACTGGCCCACTCTCTGCCCCAAACCAAACCTGTCGCAAATAATTGTCAACAACTTAATTTTCTGTTTTTGGCTAAGATATTGATTTTTTTTAAAAAAATATTGAAATTGGATTCAAGATTGTTAGAAAGCATTTCTGGCAAACAAAGTTGTTAAATGACAATCTAAATGGCAACACAGTCCTGCTTTCATGCTTGGCTCACCCCCAGCCTGCTGGTCCCACAGCTGCAGTAGAGGAGGAGAGAGGTGGAAAACCGCAGGACCCCAAAATCTACCTCTTTGGGTGCAGCGTGGCAATAGCAGCAGCAAGCCCTCAGGTCCAATCACATGCCACTGGGCACCACCGCCAGCCCAACGGACCATGGTGAAGTTAGCACACCATCTGATCTCAGGGACGAGGCACCCACGGAGCCACAGCAGCTCATCCTGCCCTGCACAGTTCCCCCTGGATGAGATGGATTGCTGCCAGCCCGGGGGAGAGACGCACTCCCCAGCTAACGTGACCAGATGTCCTGATTTTATAGGGCCAGTCACGATATTTGGGGCTTTGTCTTATAGAGGCACCAAACCCCCACCTAGGGTGACCAGACAGCAAGTGTGAAAAATCAGGACAGGGGTGGAGGGTTAAGAGCCTGTATAAGAAAAGAAAAAAAAAAAAAATTGGGACTGTCCCTATAAAGGTGGGACATCTGGTCACCCTATCCCAACCCCCTGTCCTGATTTTTCACACTGGTCACCCTTTCCCCAGCCCAGCCAGCTGTGTGTGGCATTCCAACCTTGGCTAGCTGCGGAGGAAGTGAGTTAGTTTCACTTTCATTCCTCAGAGTCCACACGCAACCCCCGCCCCCCACACACTTTCCCTAGCACCTCACCCAACCCAGCCCTGCTGGAGGGGAGGAGGGAGAGAGGGGTGCTCCGTGGGGGGGGGGGAATGGACGTTATGGGGGGGGGCAACAAAGGATACTGCCAGAGCCACCCAGTCTGCCTCACCTCACGCCTGGGGAGAGAGTCACAATCACAGGGTGAGTTCCTTCCCCCACCCCTTCCCAGAGACCCCAGCAGCCAATCCCTCCCGCAGACTGTGCTGCAGGCATTCGGCTCTCTCTAGGACCCAGCGTAGCTCTTACATGCTCCACTGCTTGCTGTCTGCCTGGCAGAGTGTGTGGTGCCCCTGGAAGAGCGGTGCCCTACGCGACTGCCTATTCTGCCTATGGCTAAGGACGGCCCTGCCTATGATTTTGAGTAAGATAACTGCCTGAAAGTGCTTTTCATGGAGTCTTTATTACTGTCAGGATTTTCACACATCTGTCTTCTGGAAAGAAGGCTCTGCCTTCCTGAGAATCCAGAACTGCCCAAATAAACTCCATTGACTATATAGGAGCTACATGCTTCCTCCCCCCCCCCAATTTAGAGTCCCAGTCGTGTGTTTTTCATTTGTTCTAAATCAGGAGCATGTCTGGACAATAACTGTGGAAAATCCTCTTGAGAAGATGCTTTAGAGAGTCGATCATCTAAATAGGGGTAAACATGGATACTCTGCCATCTCAATTGTGCTGATGCTGCAGACAGGCACTTTGTGAATACTCGAGATGCAGTCACAAAGCCAAAAGGGAGAACTCCACATTGGAAGTGATAATCTCCTATGATGAAATGATCGTATTTGTGACGTAAAGGTCTGAGAGCAATATGGAAATATGCATCCTGTAAGCTGACAGTTCTAAATCAATCTTGAGTGGATAGCAAGGAGCTAACTGATGCCAAGATTAACAAACGTAATTTGAACTAAAGCTCATCCACCTTCTTAGACAGTTTGACCCACTACAGGATTTGACCATATGCTCTTAGCCTTCCACTATGGTAAGTGTGATTTTACTGTTTGAAGGAAAGCTCTAAATATCAAACACAGGATGAGAAGTCATTTCCACTCTGACCCAGGATGTTTTCAGCATTATAACTCAGCATTCTTTCTACCAGCTCATGAAACGGAATCTCATCTTCTCATGGAGAAGCACCTGAGGAGACCCCGCCACATCATCATGAGACATCTGGTCATCAGGTTCCATGTCAGTATCCTGGAATGCAGTGGAGGCTTCCGGTTCATCCTCTGATAACGTACCAGGGCCTGATACGGGAGCACAGTATCTCTGAAGTGGAAGTGTAGACACAGCCAAATGAGTCAGATCTGATGTGAGAGGTTTACTCTGTTGCCTCTGAGAGAAGGGACAGCATTCTTGTAATAGTTAGGTGAAGACCAGTAAGACCATCTAACTCAGGGTGGTATATCAAGGCCAAGATCTAATTGGGGATCCAAATGTGGATCTAAGGTAGTTTGGACTGGAGACAGTATTGGCCTTGGTAAGTAGTACAGAAAATATCAAAGCAAACTTCCCAGGCGAACCTGTAGATGTCTGGAAGGAGGACGCAAAACCTCAGGGGAAAACCTGTAATTGGGAGGATTCTTTCCTTTTCTCTCTCTCAGTGGGGAAAAGGGATACCTGACCCTTTAATTTTTCCATTTATTCCCATATTTTCCTGCTCTGAGGATCCCTGAACAGGAGTGGTTTTGGATCAGAGTATGGATCCCCAACTGAGGATGTGATTTATGTACTTGAGCCACTACCATAACCATGGAAGCAGATGGCGTCAAAGAATCTGAAGATGTTTCCATCACCTTTTCCTGGCAATTTTTGGGAACTAATATGCTTGTTACATTAGGGTATGAGCCTTTTATTGGGATTTGAGACCATCATGGCCCTTAGCTTTTGGTTTGGGTTCTGAAGATGCACTTGAAATAGAGGCTATGGGATCTGAGGGGTCCCAGTGCAGACTGGCTCCGCTAACAGAGGCAAATATTTGTGCCATTTCTTTGCTTGGAACCAGAGGTGTCTGATCCAAAGGATTACACTCCTGAAGACTGGTTCTGCTAATGGAGGTCAACATCTGAGAGGGCTCATCTTGTTAGACAGCCAACTCCAATGGTTGCAGATCCTTCAGTACCAGGATATTAGATTTTATCCTGGTAGCAGAGATCTTGGAAGGGGTCTTATGCTGCTCTTTAGTCCCTGAAGGAGACCTATCTGTACTTACAAATCCTAAGCATTCTAAATCAGAGGACTTGGTTGCAAAGGCTTTCTGGAGAAGGCAAGCTTTTAGCCAGTTTTGATGCTCCTTATGAGCCCTTCGGGTCAAAGTGTTGCATATGGTTCAGCAAAATAGAGAATAACCTTCCCCAAGGCAAACACCTTTTTCCTTGAAGATGCGCAGATCAGTGCTGGAGGTTGGGAATGGACTAAAATGAACTAAATAAAGAAATAAATAACTTTTAAAAAAACAAAATTTAAAAGACTAATCTGACACCAACTGAAAGCTAGCTAACAACGTGAGAGTCTTGACTCAAAGATCCTGGTTGGAGGAAACTAATGAAGTTTCTGGTCTGTCTGCAACCCCTGATGGAAAGAACTGAGGTGGCTGAAGCATCACAATCCCTCTCATAGCTTCACCTTCAGAATATTCAGTAACAGTAAGAGGAGAACACTCCAACCGGCACTGCTGGGAGAGCAGAGCTGCATTACTAGCACATCCCAGGAGTGGGAATGTGCAGAGACCACTTGAAGTTCCAACTCACAGTAATGGGTGGCTTACTGTGAAACAAAACTTTTGCTATTTAAATTGTCAATTATTTCCTGGAATAGTAGAAACATCCAGATAATCCATTTCATTATATAGAGCAAAGGCATCCAACTAATATGCATACTCCACAATCACAAACCACCTCCTTGGAAGCCTAATCCTCAAATATTCCCTAAAGAAATGCCAGTGCTACAAAGTAATTATACATCGATGTAAAAATCTGCGACATATTGAAAATGCAAGAATAATTAAAATTTAATAACATGAAATACCATATTGATTGTATTGTATATTTTCATATTTAATTCCATAATACATCCCTTTTCAATTTGCCTAAAGCTGCCCCAGAACTTCCGGTCTGCTGCAACCAGAGTACTTGCCAGAGAACATACGTCAGGCTTACTACAGAGAACACATGGCTTTTCTAAGAGGGGATCATGATGAAATCATTGCAGAAGAGAATTATATTCCTATTTGAGTGGAGGATCAGAGACTGGATAGAACCAACAAGTGGAATTGTAGATGAATTGTTAGGAACAATATTCTTCCCCTCCATATCTGAAGAGCATTCTGTTACCATGAGTGCAGTACCTGTAGGTCTCAGGAACTGAGGCAACAGTCTGTCCTAGAACACACAACAGACTAGTTATTTGACACCACTTAGCCTGGGCACTCCTACTCTCTCCTCTTGAAGCACTGGATAAAGTGCCTGAAGCCTCAGAAGATGAGGAACCAGGCAAATCTGAGGACTTAGATCCAAGTACTTTGGATCAAAGATCTCCCTGATTTAGATGGGATCTTTAGAATCAACCAGGAATCAGAGGAACACAAATCCTGGAAAACCAGTTTAAGTGCCTTCTGCATAAACTGTAACTTTTATTCTGGTTTTGATGGATATGGTAAGTAAATTGGGGACAGAACATCTTCTCAGGGAGTGACCTTTCCTTAAGTCTCCCAGACAGCAGGTCACATTCATCTGTTTCTGACTTCTTTGCTTTACATGGGGCACAGAATATAAACTCCCATATTTTGCCTTACTCGACCATCTCAATATCAACAGATAGAATGAGTAAAGGCACAGTGCTCAGCCACTAGTGAGCTACAGCAAGTTATTACTACAGCTTTTATTATTATTATATTATTTCTATTACAGTAGTGCCTAGAGGACCCCAACAGGGATCAGGGCCCCGCTGTGCAAGGCTACACGCATACATTACAAAAAAGACAGACCCTGCCCCAAAATGCTTACAATCTATACACAGTTCCATTACTTTTTAAATAAGAACCAAGAGCAGCTCTGGAAAGCTCCACAGCTGTTAACTGGGCTGTGGTGGAATCACACAATCACAATCATATAAAAAGGCTTCACATAATTATTATTAACATTAAACATAATTAAAACATTAAAAATAATTATTTCTGGGAATAAGATATCCAAAGTATACTAATCAACACTCCTAGCAGCTAGTGAAATGTAGACATGTGTATTAAAAAACTGTTTCTGCACCATAGATACAGGAAAGAAACTGGATTTGTCTTTTATATACTCAGGGACAAATATTCAGAGGTAAAAGGGGACCCTGTGAAGGTACTAGTGCAAAAGCAATATGGGTGTACATCCAAACACTGGATGTACAGACGTAATTCTCACAGAACTCACATTTTATCCCTACTAAAAAAGGAGTTAGGAAAAATACTGCAATCCTAGATGTCACATCAGCAACAATTTACATACATTAAATCCCTAGAGCTACGAACAGACCAGTCAGTCAACCACACACCTCATTTGGAATTGGAAGTACACAATCAGGCAGCAGCAGAGCCCCCCCCAAAATATAATTTAAATAAAAAAAAAAGGCAAATACAGTACAGTACTGTGTTAAACGTAAACTACTAAAAAAATAAGGGATAGTTTAAAAAAAGATTTGATGAAGAAAAAACTTTCTGTGATTGTTTCTTTTCAATTAAGATGGTTAAAAGCAGCATTTTCTTCTGTATAGTAAAATTTCAAAGCTGTATTAAGTCAATGTTCAGTTGTAAACTTTTGCAACAACCACCATATCACTTTGTTCAGAGTTATGAACAACCACCATTTCCAAGGCATTCGTAACTCTGAGGTTCAATTTGTAGTTCCATTTAATTCTTTACCAAGCTAAATGTAAACGATCAAATTTTCTAATATATCTATTTCTGCAAATCCCCATCTTTGCTACACATTTAAATGATTTAAAAAATAGTCATGTGTGGAATTTCAAGGCTAAAAAGAAATTTAAAAACCTCTGCTTAATGAATGAACTGGGATAATTAACTATTTAAAATTTTACACACGCTTAAATGTACTGGAAATAGAAATTAGGTAATAAATTATATTTGAGCCCAGATTGGCCAAATTCTCCAAAACAATTCTGGCAGTGGGGAAGAAATTGTGACAAATGGAGCAAATGGACATCTTCTGAGCTTTCCCCAAATGAGCTTTTGTTCTGTATCACAAGCTTTGCGCTACTGTGGAAGTTCATGACCTAGACTTTGAGACTAAATCTGCAAGGTTAAAATTTTTAAAAATAAAGAAAAAATCTTTACCTGATTCTTTGAGTGCTCAACTCTTCTTTCTGATAAACCCTGCTAAAAAATTTCAAAAGCAACATACGAACAGGAAAGAGGAGATTCTTCTGCTGGTATAGTGAATATACTGCTTTTATCAAAGTCTCTGTTGCCACTAGAAAGAAAAAACATGTTAAAAATGTGAAATTTAAAAGTGCTTTTTATCTTCATTACATTAAGAATATCTATTGAGGAGCTAATAAAATATTTTAAAATACCCATTTCTATGTAAAATCCAAATCCTGGGAATAAACCATTTTGGTATCAATTTCTGCAGGATGTACAACAATGAGCCTTCACAGACAAATCTTGAAATAATGTTTGCAGTGTGAAATTCCTCAGACAATTAAAATTACAAAGCTAGATAAAGAACTACGTGAAACCCACGTAGCACACAAGTTTTTAAAGTATTGAAGAATTTCAAAATGAAAAATAATACAAGAATGAAAATGAATGAATACTGAAAATCACAGACAATCTATTTGAATGCTAAGAAGGTGACACTGTTAGGAATGGGAGAGCATGTGAAAAGCAGGTAAGAGCTCCCACCTCACACACTAATCGAGGCATCAGCCCTCTAGTTGTAAAGTTGGTTTCTCTGGGTCCTATTGGACTCATTACCGTTAACAGACATTCAAATACCTGCATCGGCCATTAATTCCTTCTTTCCTTGACCTTTGATTATCCAGGATCAACAGATTTCACCATTTCCATTCAGATGCAGAAGACCTACCCATGTCGGATCCAGACACAGCATGCTCCATCTGGACACAGCTAGTTCCACACACATAGCCCAACCCTGGTACACCACACACTACTGTGAATCCCCATATGAATCCAGATCTACTTCTAGAACTTGGTCCTTATCTGTAAAGCCTTCAATGGGTAAAGTATTCATGCTATTTCACAGATCACCTCTCATTCTACACCACACTACATAACAGCACTTGCAGCCCATGGAAACTCCTCTGCTGATACCATCCAAAGTGAAACTCAGATCCCAAATGCAGAGCATTATCTGTAGAATGCACTTGGCTGGGCACTACTATCGTATCAGGATGAGCCTGACAACTGCCACTTTTAGATTCAGGGCAAACTTCCACTCTTTGAAGCCTGGTCTACTCTACAAAATTAGGTCAGTTTAACTACATTGGTCAGAGGCATGAAAAATTCACCCCCCGAGCAACACAGTTAAACCAAGCTAAATCCATGTGTAGACAGTGCTAAGTTGATGAAAGAATTCTTCCATTGACCTAACTACCTCCTCTCAGGGCAGTGGATTACCTATACTGATCGGAAAACCCCTCCTGTCAGCATAGGTAGCATCGACACAGAAGCGCTATAGTGGGAGTGTGCTGAGCATTTTAAGGCCATGTCTACACTAGCAAGCTTACAGCAGCACAGCTGTACCTCTGTAAAATCGCTCTTGTAGCCACTCTATGCCAAAGGGAGAGAGCTCTCCCACCGATATAATAAAACTACCTCCACAAACAATAGCAGCTATGTCAGCGGGAGACACTCTCCCACTGACATAGCACTGTCCCCACCAGCACTTCTGTCAATGTAAATTATGTGCTTCAGGGGGATGTTTTTTTCATGCCCCAGAGTGACATAAGTTATACTGACAAAAGTGGTAGTGTAAACAAGCCCTAAGTGTTGACATAGCCTGAGTGAGTCCTCCACCAAAAACCGAGCAGCATAAGGGCCCAGCAATATTTCACCTGTAACACAATCAAGGAAAGGCAGCTGAAAGAAAGCCATTCTGCATTGGACCTAGAAGTGACAGCAGATGTGCCCTCTCTTGGAAAGGAAAATTAATGCAACACTGGAAAATACAGTGTTACTTAACACAGGCTTTCATTAATGTGAGCTTGTCATTCCATGTCATTATAGCAGTATGACGGCCTTCTTACAATTACAAAGGCACATTTACAAACCATGGAAATGATTTTAAACACAGAATGGAACACTGAAATGGCCTCAAGAAATACTGATTAACTGTGATCTATAAAATGCAGATGTAAATGAATTTCCTTATTCATTAAAGTGATCTCTTTTTCCTCTTCTTTTTTTACTTAAAGGTAAGAGAAAATGGCTACAAATACACAAATATACTACTCCTATTGCTATTCACTTTTAGAGCATGTTTCATCAAAGAATCTAAAAGTGCTTTACAAAACTCTTTAACCGGCAATTCTCAATGCCCTGTGAAGTAGGGGATATATACAGTGAAATACGACTACTTTGTGGACAGAACACACTACAAAACATTTTAGGACATTCTTAACTTTGTACCCCATCCACCTTAGACTGCAGGAGTTAATCAGAGACACAGAACATTTCCTGTGCATAGGATATATTTGGTTTTTAAAGACAACTGCCTGCTAACTACTCTTACCTTTGTTTCGTTGTATTTGCATTAGTCTCCATGTCACTCCAAGCAATCTGTTCAACTGCTTGCCGTTCAATCTGCAACCATCCTGAAGGGTTTCAGTCACAAACTTTCTTATCATGCCCAGCCAGTCAGAATCCATTTGAAGTGTTGAAGCACTTGCCAGTGAAACCATAATGTCACACAGGGTTAAATTCAATAAAAGATGATCTACGCTGTTTGACGATGTCATACAGTACTTGGTGCTAAGTAAAATACATATATGGATATTTATGAAAAATGAATGCAGTTTTTAATGTATTAATGTTTCACAAAGTTATCATGATATAGAAAAAATGTCTAAGCACTACAGGTTTAAAGCAAAAATTTTAAAAATAGGAGCCTCACTAAGGCTCTTCAATCTAAGGTTAGATACATAAATAAGTGACCTGATTTTTAAACATGATAAGCACCCAACACCTCCAGTGAGCTCACAAGATTATACAACAGTCCCAGGAAGGGCAGGAGTATAATTATGACTCCTTTCCATGCTCACCCCTCCATTCCCGAGACTATTAGCCTAACACAATTTAGAAGTTTCCAGTGTGCTATAACAGAGTGAATTTCACTACTTTTTTTTTTTTTTTTTTTTTAAAGCAGTACAAAATGTTAGTTGGTAAATCTGTAAATTGCTAAATTTAAAAGTAATTTTATCAATCAGCAAAGCCTACATATAATTCCATAATATCAAACACCATATATTTAGCACATTCTACCACCCAAAGATAGCATTTTTCTTTTATTTCATAAAGATGTTTTAATACTCCATCAATGTATTATACCAAAAGAACACGTATGGAGCTCTGGTATTTGCTAACACATGTTGAGATCAAATTAGCTTTGAAATCTTTAGGTCTAATTCTGTCTTTCCTTCAGAGTGAGGCACCAGGGTTTAGGGCCTTACAGACAGACTTCATTTGTCCTTCAGAGTACCAGCTTACATTAAAAACAAAAAATTAGTCTTTAGTTTGTTCGGTTCAAAAAAAATAAACACTTCCAAATGTGGAAGGTGATCAATTCAAAGATGTCTGCCAGAGTTTGCAAAGATAAACAACAGCTCTCAAGTGTGAACTACCTCATTTGAGAGCTGACCCATTCATTTCAGTGAGTGCTAACTCATAAGCCAATGATGATAGTTAACTGCTGATATTTAATGTATTTCACTGCTGAAAGCATGCAGGAAAGTAGTAGTAGTAGTAGTAGTAGTATAATCTGAATATCTACAGCAGCATTTCCCAAAAGGAGAGGAGTGGCTAAAAGAACTAGCCAAGAGAGAGTAATTTATGGAAGATCTTATTAATCATACATAGTGGAGATTTGGGGTGGAGAGGGGTGACCTGAAGGGGAGCTCTGCTTTCAGAAATTTATTTTCCTGAAGGGGAGCTCTGCTTTCAGAAATTTGGGAAGTACTTGTCTAATTAAATATATTATTGATTCTATACTGACCCAACAAAATAGCCTTATAGCTTAGAGGTAGGGTGGGGCATAGTTCAGAGATATGGTGATGAGATGTAACTTGCATGGAGTTATGAAGAAGGAATATATATGATATTAATGAAGCGTGCATTTCTTTAATGTTCATTTTCAGAATTTTACAGTTTTTGAGGGGAGTTGAAGTAGAAATTGAAATTCTAACAACACTTGCTGGTTGTTATGTAGACTCCACTGATGCACACTTTCAACCACAACTATTTCCTGATGTAGGGCTAAATTGTGCCTGTAGGCTACACACCACCCGTTGAAAAGGCCAGAGAAACTGTAATTCAGATACAGCCTACAATGGAATTTCAACTATCAGTGTAGCTGCACCAATGTAAACCCCATGGGGCTTCGGAGTCCAAGCCACAACTTCAAATCATTGTCTATACAGCTATTTTTAGAGCACTAGCATGAGCCCAAGTCTGTCAACCTCAGCTGGGAGGCTTGATTCAAGATGTTGTGCAGACATACCCCTAGAGGCCCTGGGGAAAAACCTGCTAGGAGAACGTAGCATAGGAGAAGCTCTGCAGCACCCAGGAGTAGAGCACAAGAAGTGTAGCCCAAGAGGGGCAGAAGAATTATTAGTTGGAAGACATTTGGACTTATAGATTGACCCTGGAAGGGGATTGCACTTTTGTGTGATTTGGCCACAGAACATCCAGATAGAGACAATCGGGAGAAGATACTGACAGAGATGGTCCATTACAGAGCGAAGAAGAAGCTGCAAGGAGATACCAGAGATGAGGACCCCTTGCAACAACATGTCCAGGCGTAATGGGGTGCTCTTGAGGTGAGGGCATACTATTATACATGGCCTCACAGAAAGCCACAAATCCTTCAGTATTTGCTTGGGGGTGGGGAAGGGAAGCAATCTGCTATTGGCCATTCCCAGCAGCAGATTATTATTTCCACCAAACTGGTTCAGTTGTGCTGCCAAGGGATAGATAGGGAGACACAGCTGCTGATCAACCCTGCCCTGGAGAGAGAAGTGTCTTACTCTCCCTTATATCATCACTCAGCCACTTAGGGCCCAGATGCACTACAAATCATAGATTTTGGTTTACTACGACTAAGATATAATGCATGAACTGATCCATTATCTAATCCGCGGCTCTCACACTTTCTTGTAACATGGACCATATCTTAATAGAGATATTATGGACCTTCCTTTCACATTCATCCGACACCCTACCACAACTACACAGAAAATAAATGTATTTTAGTTGTGTTTCAATACAATTTAACTGCGGGAAACAGGATACGCAGCACCAGTAGAACAAACACCCCTAGAGAATCCACCAGCAAGTGCCCTGCAGGCCACAAATTGAGAACCAATTTCTAATAAGTGAATACTTATACTTCTAAGATTCTGCATTTTAGTTTCTCTGAAATAATAAAAACATCCAGATCTAGTTTCATATGAGAAATTTTATCTTAGACTCTTTAAAGGTATCAATTAAGAGCAACATAACCAGCATCTAAATACCTCTCCATATCCATCTCTTAAAGAAAAAAACCCACCCAAAGTATTTTTTCCTTTTGCTATGCTGAAAGATTAATACTAGGCTGTGTGTCTCATTCAGACATGTGGTCTCACTTATTCATGAAAGAAAAAGATGTAAAGTGACACCTGTTTTATTCATACCTTTTGTATGGATCTCTCTTTTTGTGCTTAATTGTTTCTTGTAAAGAATAAGGAAAATGACGCATGAAGTGATGCTTGAAATCAACAAGGTAATTCATTCGAAGCCATGCCTCCTATTAAGGAAAGCAGATAATACATTAGAAAACAATGCTTATAAGTGAAGTGAAATATAATCATTTAATAGTCTACCAAAAACTAATGCTTAGTTAAAAAAAAACAGGATGTGACATAGGAAAGAGAAAAAAATATTTTAGCTTCTGATTTAAAGCTCCTTCACACACACGTTCTTTATAGGATGATGACTTTTGCGACAACAAAATGGTTCACTAGACAATGATAATCACTTATGACTGGGGGCAGTGTTTCACCCAGAGTGGATTCTGTACATTTTCTTAGTGAACGGGTATACAGCAACATGTAAGCTGAATTAACTAGAACTGTAAACAGAAAGTACATACTGAGTTTCCGCATGTAGACATCCCCTTAGTTCACAATAAGGTTTCCCATCGTTTAGTTCACACCCAGACTATATAGAACAGCTGCCAGCAGGAAGGCAGAGGACAGCCTGGCAAGAAAAGGAGCTTGCCCTCTGCAAAGCCAAAATGCCTCCCTCCATGTTTACCAAAGAGGAGATAAATAGGGATATAAGAAATGTTGGGAAGATCTCAAATGTAGCAGGAGACAAGTGTGAACTAGAAGGGAAAGGAAAAGGTAATGGGTGTGCTTGAACGCAGGGAGAAAAAATAGGCCTTTATTACTTGCATAGGTCAGAAGGAACCTCCTATATAGCACAGGTCACAGAATTTCCCAGTTACCCCTGCCATGAGCCCAATAGCTTATGTCTGCATCCAGTCTTGATCTGAAGACTTAAAGAGAGAGAGAGCATCTACCACTTCACTTCCCTTGGTAGTTTGTTCCAATGGTTAATCACCCTCATGGTTAAAGATTAGTAAATTATTTCTAATTGCATACCTTTCCATTTCTGCCTCATGCAATGCACAGAATGGAGCTGCTTGGGGATAAATCAAGGTTGTGTAGAGAAGCAATCTGGCTGTAGGACTCCTGCCTCACTTGCTGCAGAAGTCTGAAGGTGTGTCGTGAAGGATACAAGGGACTACCCAAAGTGAAAGGACAGTTTCATAGTTAAGGCAGATGAACACTGCCATAGAGAATTGGATCATATCCCTGCCTGTGCTAGAGTTCCTATGTGATGCTAGTCAAGTCATTTCAACTAAACTAATCTATTCACATGTGATCACTAATTGTGTTCCTCATTTTCTGGACCGGGGGGGGGGGGGGGAAAGCAGGGAGCACTCACACATGCAACTGATGTTGATGGGAGCTGTGCTCTGAACATATGAAGTGCTATATAATGCTAAATATTCTCAAAAATCCAATCCTAAGTCTCAAATTGGGCACACAAAATTAAAGGATACTTTTGTTCTCAGTGCCTCAGTATTTCTTCTGTAAAAAGGGGATAATACCACCTCACCTCACAGGGTATTCTGACAATAACTTCTTTAATGTTGGTTCAGACTCAGATGCTATAATGATGAGCACCATAGAAAAGCACTCGAAGAAATCGGTAATTCTGTTGTCAGAGTAGTGTTTGTATAGCGTGCAGTAAATCAAGCCTAGGACCACACATTGAACACAAAGGAAACAACACATTAATGGCTGCTCTTTAATTGAGCACCATTCGTGTGCACTGAATGAAACAGGTGGAAAACAGTACATAATTATGTAATTAAAGACTGTATCATTATATATATATATATATATATGCGTGCACAAGAGGGTTAAATTAAGGTTGTACAGGCAACCTTAATTCTCACATTTCCTAACTTTTGAGTGTTTGACTCTGCAATTTAAATGTTTTTAATGCAATTTGTGTGTGTAATTTCCAAAGTTTTTTACAAAGCAAAAAAACAAAAAAAATCCATCATGTGGCATCATATTCACACCTACATGGTTCATCAGTCAGGTTGGAAACTTTTGGTCCACACAGAACTCTGCCACTGTAGCTAATGGAGTAATAGATAGGAATAATAGGTTGTCATCCTCAATTTGGACAACACTAGAGGGGGATGGGAACAACCCGACAGTGGGTTTCAGATGTTTGCTCAGAGCTTGATCACTTCTCCCTCTCCCCTCCAACCTGTCCTTTTCACAGTACTGTTGTTTCTGATTCCAATCCCAGGCTCCTTGACCGGTGTCTATGTCTACACTGCACTTTGTCATTAAACCTTTTGTAGTCAGGGGTGTGAAAAAAAACCACCCTCCTGACCAACAAAAATTTTAACGACAAGAAGTGCCGGTGTGGACAGCATTTTGTCGACAGGAGACACTCTCCCGCCAACAAACCTACCGCCCCTCATTGGGGGTGGTTTTATTTTGTCGGCAGGAGAGCTCTTTCTTGCCGGCAAAGAGCAGCTACATTCGTTATAGCAGCATATAGCCTCAGTCGCACCCCTGTAAACTCCCCACCTCCTTGCCCAATCATTTCTAGTCCCCAAGTCCCCTTGGCCTGCTAATCCCAGTTCCCTCCCCCACTCCCTGATCTGCCCGTCTCCCCCACAGCCTCCAGCTCCCAGTCACCATTCCAGGGCTTCCCATCCAATCTCAATATCCTCACCTCTTGCAGAATTTTTTCTCTTTGCCCAGCCAGTCCCAGTTATCTTCTTCCCATAACCTGGCTCGTCAGATCTCTCTCTCCTCCTCACCTCCTTCCACCCCCCATTAGGTCCCACTGCCAGTCTCCTGGTCATGCCAATCCCAGTCTCCACCACCTCTCTCAGACACTCCTTGTCCCAACTATTCTATTCCAGCTCTTGTCCCCACTGCATTTGAACCAGATGGATTCCTCCTACGCTTGCTTGGGTATCGGCAGGGGGTTACTGAGAGCACACAGGTTACTGTGCAGCATAGGTACAGCAGGTGGTGCTATTGTACCGCTCGGTGCAGAGATCTTCTTTGTCTATGTGCGTGTGCCGAGTTGGAAGGTTTCTCTTTAGCATGTGAGCTTCCTTTAGTTTAGAGCTTGCCCGCATAGGGTCTTTAGCTCGTTGGGAACTCTCGGTACCGGACGTTCCTGGTGCCTCACGGTCTGGCGCTCTCAGTTCCAGGGGAGATCTTTCAGTAGGAGATCGCTTTCTTTTGGGCGACTCTCGGTGCAGGGATGTCTGCGACCGCTTTTTTGCAGGCTTTCTAGGAGCAGGCTCCTTGGCAGCCATTGTTGGAGCACAACCCCATCAGAGGCTTCTGATGGTCACCGTTGGCCAGGGCACCTGGACTCAGGGTCGGAGGCTGACCTGACGGATTTCTCCATCATGAGGAGCTTCAGTTGGAGATCCCTGGCTTTTCTTGTCCTGGCTGTCAGTTTTCTGCAATGCAGGCACTTTTGAGTAATGTGAGTCTGTAAGTCAGGCAGCGTTTAAAACCAGGTGAGCCTGGCATGCCTGAGAAAGTCAGTCTCTTTGGGCTGGTCTTCACTATGGGGAGATCGACGCTTGATTTAGTGGGTCTAGTGAAGACCCGCTTAATTGACCGCAGAGCACGCTCCGATCAACCCAGGTTCTCCAGCTCCCCGAGAAGATTAAGGCAAGTCAATGGGAGAGCATCGCTCGTCGATGCAGCGCAATGAAGAAACTGGGGTAGGGTCGACCTAAGCTATGTTATTCACGTAGCTGGAGTAGCATAATTTAGGTCAACTTACCCTGGTAGTGAAGACAAGCCCACAGAGGAAAAAAAAGGGGGTAAAGCCTGTTTGAGGCTAAGGCTGCCAAAGAGAGAGAGGTAAAAGGGGAAAAAAATATTTTTTTTGGTGCAATTAAAGAAATTACAGTAGGGCAAGAGGATAGGGAAGCTAACTACAACTAAGCTAACACTACCACTAAGAATTATCTACTATTTTTTTTTCTGAAGTGGGAGAGGGCGCTGCGGATCACTCCGACTCAAGTCAAAAGCGGCAGAGAAGGAACTGGGGGACAGTTAATTGTGCACCGCTATGCAGTGTTCCCTCTAATTTTTTATGTCCATGTGCGGAATGAAGTTTATGTGCACCAATATGGAGGTAATGTGTGATACATCACCTTCATATTAGGGCACATAACAAAATTCATGTGGTGGGGGTGGGGCCAAGGACTTCAGAGTGTGGGAGGGGGTTCAGGGCTGGGGCAGAGGATAGGGTGCAGGGGGTGAGGGCTCCAGCTAGGGGTGAAGGCTCTGGGGTGGGGCTGGGAATGAGGTGATCGGGAGGGGGCTGAGGGAGAGGGTTGAGGTGAGGGCTCTGGGGTGAGGGGTTTGGGGGTGCAGGCTGTCCCAGGGCTGCTGCAGGGAGAGAGGACTCCCCCCAACCCTCTCGCACTGCAGCAGCTCTGGGCCGGAGGAGAGGCACCTTTCCTCGGCAGCAGCTCCGGTGGGGCTGAGCTAGGACATTTGAGTGGCTCCTCTCCCCGGCAGCTCCAGTGGGCCTGGGCCGGGCCAGGCAAGGGGCTCCTCTCCCCCAGCGGTGGCAAGACGGGGCAGGTCCACGCTGGGACCAGCGGGGAGGAGCGCCTCTCCCCACCGCAGCAGGTCCACGCTGTGGGAGAGTCATCTCTCCCCGCCACAGCCCTGAACCCCTGCATGGGGCTTAATAGACAGCTGCACAGCTTAGAGGGAACTTAGCCGCTATGTAGCCAGTCGGTGCGGCGCGAGATGGCTACGGCACATGCATAGCCCAACCGGGCACTGCTACCACAAATCTCCGATTACAAACGCAGGGCATCAAGACACTTAAAGTGGAGCACCCACAGGGACACACCTCCAAGAAAAAATGATATTTGCCCTAGTCTCATTTCAGCCAAAATTTTCCAAAAAACATTCAGCTTGAGAGACATCCTGCATAGAAAATTAAAGGCCAAACAGTTAAAGTTTTGCAACCTTATAAGCAACTGAAAACAGGAGTCTTAACAGTAAGTAACAAGCAAGCTTAACAACAGATGATGCCACCAGCCCCACTTATAATTTATCTCGTTTTAACTTCCAGCAATTAGTTCTTGTTATTCCTTTCCCCACCATAATAAGGAGCCCTTTATTGGTATTTTCTGCCTATGAAGGTGTTTATACACTATTCAAACCATCTCCTCAAATCTTCTTTTTGATAAACTAGATAGAGCTCCTTTAATTTCACTGGAAGGCATTTTTCCCAGCCCTGCTGGGAATAATTTTTGTGGTTCTTCTCTGCACCTTCACCATTTCTCCAAAGCACCACTTTTCAAGGACTATTTACATGCAAAGTTTCAGCTTCCAAAATTCAGCCATTTGCATGGGTTCAATATGTAAAGAAAAAAGGGCATTTCTCATTCTGACTCCATGAGTTAAAAGGATTAAAAAAAAAAATGCCAAATGTAATATCCTCAAGTTCTGAAATGTTTCTGCCCCAAAGGTAAGTTTTCAAGGAAGTTCTGAACACTTGAAAATGGGGGGACATAACATCAACAGTTTCATCTATCTAGTTTTTTATACAATGCCAATACCATGGTATTAGAGTGACCACCGCAACCATAAGAAAGCTAGTATAATTGAGTTCCTGAAAGAGAAATGCAGCATAGATCTTTTATTGTTAGATCCTTCACATATTAACTAAGATGCAGTATTAGTTATGAAAATCAATCCCATGAACGTTGTTGTGTCAATTCAACTCTGTGTAATTTAAAACAAACTAACCCGAGAGCAGTCTTATAATGCAATTTGTCAGAAGGGTGCCAACTGTGATTTAAGATAATAGTTTTATCTTCAGCTTCCTTCATACTGTGGAAAATCTCACAATGTAACATAATAAAACATTAAGTATTGAGACAGATATGGGAATTTCCTGCAATATTCTGGTCAAACCTTACTGAATTATGTTTAATGATCTTAGGAGTTAATTGTATTCAAAATACAAATGAATATGTATTATTGTGGGATTGTATGTAACATCTCTAAAGAAGAGACATGGCTAATGTAAACCCCGAGAAGTGTTATGAGCTTCAGAGATCTCTTTAAAATAACATGGCTAGACAAAGTTAAGTGGGATTCCTAGGAAATACTTGGGAGGAGGTAAGTTTTCTCCTCTGGACCTAACCTTTCAAAGCTGCACCCTGAGGAGAAACTCATTGTCTGGTGATCACCTTCTACAGGAAGACAAGATCAGAGGCCAAAACTGGATACGACAGTGACACACAGATTCATGGGTGTGCTTGTTCTGAGCTCACTACAAGTTTGAACTTTTAACCACAAAAAAAAAAAAAAAACCTTGATGGGATTTGAAGGACTGGTCACCGGCCAGAGCACTTACTGGAGTTGAGGTGCAGATGCTTTTATTGTTTTCAGTATGTTTTCTCTATAATGTTTTTTCTTAAGAAAAACACTTACTTGATTAGAAAGAGCTGTGTGGTAAATTATCACTGCAGCATTTACATCATTTATAGCCTCTGAGGAGAAAAGCAGAGCAGGCCTGCTTAGTCAGTCTGACTTTGTTGGGGAAGTCAGTGTAGGCAAGGAACTGTGAAGCCTGGAAATACTTAGGTCAGGAATGGGAGAGGCATGTGTCTCTGCCCAAGAGACGACAGCTAGGGAGCCAGTAACCTGAGAGTAGGTGCCCTTGCTGGATGATAGATGGGAAATACAGGTGCAGATTGCCCTGAACTATGACATGTACAGAAGAGGGTAATATATACACATACATATTACACACACACTTTTTACAGCATTGTTACTCATCTTGTGTGTCTCTAGAAGTCCATGGTTTCAACAAGAGCAACTCCAGCTCCATTTGATCTCAGGAGCAAAATAGCTGATCAAAGACACACACCTACCCATGCTGCCTGGAACATACAGCAGCACAGAGAGTGCTCAGCAAATCAATCTGCACTCTCTTACAGAGATGTTAGGAAAGGAATTGCCAAGGTATCCCTTCCCATCCCTCCCAGCAGCCAAAAGGGGAAGAGAGAATGGGAACAGTGACATCCCTATACCATGCTGCAGAATCTAGAAGTGTGTAGCAGAAGTAAAAAAGGAGTTATTTTGGTGAACAGGCACAGAGGCGCAAATAAGGAAGGCAAGATATTTCAACAGTGCTTTGCAATATTTTTGTTGTGGTTTTGATTGTCTTCATACATAGAGTCATGACATCTCTATGCAAATACTGGAAAGTAACATAAGGACCTCACACTGTAATTATTCTGTGGCTCTCTGAGACCTTGTTTTCTATAATGAAGTCTCTCCAGCTCAGAAAAATGATTCACTATCCTATAGAGTGGTCTGCAGAATGAAAAGTTGGAGAATCAAAGATGCTCTCACAGAACCACAAACCTTCCCAACAATCCAATCTTCCACTGCTTAGATCTCAAAACTTTGTGTCCTGCAGAGTGCAAGGAAGGACTCTGTAAATCAATGGTGGTCGAAAGACCTCAGTTTGATAGCTACTTTTCTAGATTAAAGAATCTGAGAAAGTTCAAACTCATACTTCCATAAAATCACATTTAAAACTTGGGACTAAATTTTTATTTCCATTATTTTAAAAACTATTTTCCTCACTTATATCATGAAGAATCACCAGTTTATAGGCAGAGCAAATTTAACTTATGTGCTTAAACTGTAGATCACATTACTCCTTTCTCTTACCATTTTGTGTGTTTCATCATGTTGCTTTGTGAGTTTCCACAGCAAATATATGATACTAAGCACTTGCTGCATTAGCTGTTGAGATTCAGGTTCCAAAAGATTTCCAAGAATGGGAGCAGCAAGTTGTGCAGGAGACGCTTCAATCCAGCACTCAATCAATAATGGAATTATTATCTCAATAAATCCTTTTAAATTTTCAGCAGAAGACAGGCCTTTTTCCACACTGTCTGTCATGCTTACCAGGGACCTAAACCACAGAAGCAAAAAATCAGAGATAAAGAGCATTACATTAAAAAGAGAAGGGGAGCACCTTCATTGCACTGTATTTGCACAATATGATTTCAGAACCCTTTTATGCTTCAGCCAGTTTTACATGCTTTGTTCTTGTAGAGAGTAATAATTGGCAGTTGACCACTACAGATCAATGTGAAAATAAAATTATTAGAATAAAACCATCAAGAAAGTGAAATGGTATAATTTTAGCATAACAGATTCAAAAAGTAAAACTATGTCCCATATATTTTCTCTCTCTCCTAGGTGAGCCAGAAAATCCAAGGGCATTTTCCCTTAACACCCTCTGTCTGTACTCTAAAAGATCTATATGCATTACAAAGGGGGCCAGATTCTCCCCTCAGACACATTCATGCAACTTTTGTGGAATTCAGTGGGAATTATGCGCCCATAAACAAGAGCCAGTAAATATTTTAAAATTACAAAGCTCCTAAAACAGAGCAATCTCAGAAGAACCAGGATAGTAAAATATTTTCAAAAGAGTTCATGGGTTAACAAAAACACATTACAGGCAACATGTTTTATCTGCCCCCTGAAAGAGTACTCTCTGGAGGGCAATAATGCCCTCAGCCTATGATTTTGGACACTGTATCCCATGATCAGTCTGGTTTTCAACTCACTTGACAAGCAATTCCCATTATAAATCTGAACTTGTGTACATTAATTAGACTTGATACACAGTGGGCGCACTTCATTCCAGCTGCAGTGATAGTCCCCATAGTTACAATTGGGAATAACACTATAATTGGTCATCTCTCTAGAATCTCAATAAACTTTAAAGTGCACCCAATACAGATAAATAACTTACGACAGTTTGAAAAAAAATACTTGCCCTGGCCACGTTTGTAACTTCAAAACTCTATAATTAGCCAAACTCTGCAGAGAAGGCTTGCCTATGGTACAACCCACAGCATATACTAAACAGGAACAGCAGATTGAAATCTTTTAAAGTTATGTTCCAAAATAACTATGTATTACCAGGCACGATCCTTTGGGAGGAGAGGGGGCAGTGAGACACATAAAGGGAAAAAGAGAAGGGGTTAGAAATAGTGCACACTCCCTCTCAGCAGCAAGGGCAAGGTGAGGGAAGAGAAAGAACAGTGAAAAATACCCACGCAAGGAAAGAGGCAGACAGAGAAAGAAGCCAAGAAAGAGGAAATTTAGCATGTGTCAAAAACTTTAGAACTCCTGTACAGATATACAACATCCAATGGGGCTTGCAATCACATTACTGTGGCTTGTTTTTTTTCCCTCAACTAGCTACATAAGAGATGCAGTATTTTTCAGGGAAAATATCCTGTGTGCACTTTTTTCCACCCAAGGCAGAAGAGGGAAATTATATTTTTTAGGTTTTTCCCTTGCCGCCTCCTCCCCCCCCCGCCCCCGAAGGCTGAAGGGAATCTCCCACCCAGACTTTCAAGTGCCACTTCCCACAGCGCTTAGATTCACAAGAGTAAAATTAACAACCCACGTCAGTTTCCTTTTATTTCTAAGGAATGTTATTTGCAGAAGCATTAGAGGCACCACCAGAGGATCTTTCTTTGCAACTAGGAAACTCAGAGTGAACCACTGCAGCAATAGTGATTACATGAAAAAGCTGGTTACATCACTTTTATTTGCACAATTTAAACATGTCTACAGAACATGGCTTAAAACACTGCATTTGTTTCCTAAGGTATTTGAAACTACAAAAGCACCTACCTACCATTCCCAGAACACTTCCAAAATGGTTGCGGGAGCTTAAAGAACTTAGTAACGGGGTCCACATAAGAACATAGTTAGAATACATGAATCTTGTGTAAGCATTTCATAGCTAGTCTACACCAGAAATTCAGATTGGCACAGCTTTGTCTCTCAGGGATGTGAATAATCCACCCCCCAAGAGATGTAGCTATACCGACCTAACCCCTGGTGTTGACAGCACTAGGATCTTCCCTTGACCTAACTATCACCTGTCAGGGAGGTGGATTAACTTCAGCAACAGGAGAACCCTTCCCGTCACTGTAGTGAGCATCTACACTGAAGCACTGCAGCTGTAGCGGTTTAAGTGTAGACATATCTTCCGTATTCCTCTTATCCCCACTGACGGCATGAACTTCTCCTTAGCGCAGTTGTCCCAGTTTACAACATTGGAATAAATGTCCTATGTTTGACTGCTATGGAAGGGTCACACTGAGGAGGAGGGTCAAACAGTGGTGGGTGGAATTCATTATTATTCCACTTTTAGATTACAGACCTTTAGATTACAATCAATGAGCAAAGTATGTAGGACAGTACTTGGCACACCAAGAGGAACTCCAACAGAAGTCCCAGGGCAAGCAACCTCACATTAAGGTCTGTCTAGTTTCTGGACCTGAGCCTTATCCAAACAGTAGGATAAGGTTGTGGTATGGACACTGTGCAGTGATGAAATTATATTGTTCTGGGATACTGGAATGACAATAATTGGCTGGAATACTTAATTCTCAATGAGAAATAACACTTTACAATCTCTCTGAAAAGCCTAGCCTGCAGTAGTTAGTTGAATTTTACTCATATTATGGAGACAAATTGCTTTAATTACCACAGCACCAAGCTGAATGGTAGATCAATGTGCTGTGACAAAGTTCCTCCTCTATCTTGGTGGGTCCTGCGCTTATTGGCGGATTTTCTTGCCTCAGAGATTCACCATGTGGGTTGGAGAACAGCCCAGAGACCTTCCCCTCTGGGAGAACCCACAGTCCAGGTCAATTGGGAGGTTTGGGGGGAACCCAGGGCCGCCCTCTACTCCAGGTTCCAGCCCAGGGCCCTGTGGACTGCAGCTGTCTATAACAGCTGCATGACAGCTACAACTCCCTGGGCTACTTCCCCATGGCCTCCTCCAAACACCTTCCTTAGTCTCACCACAGGACCTTCCTCCTGGTGTCTGATAACACTTATGCTCCTCAGTCCTCCAGCAGCACACCCTCTCAGCTCCTTGCACTTCTTGCTCCCAGCTCCTCACACTCCCACCACAAACTGGGGTGAGCTCCTTTTTAAAACCCAGGTGCCCTGATTACCCTGCCTTAATTGATTCTAGAAGCTTCTTCTTAATTGGCTCCAGGTGTCCTAATTAGCCTGCCTGCCTTAACTGGTTCTAGCAGGTTCCTGATTACTCTAGTGCAGCCCCTGCTCTGGTCACTCAGGGAACAGAAAACTACTCATCCAGTGACCAGTATATTTGCCTTCTACCAGACTCCTGTAACCTACTGGTCTGGGTCTGTCACAGTGCCCTTGAAAAACCTGAAAGCAAGCTCCTCAAGGTTCCCACTAAACTGGGATGACAACACTGACTGAATACATCCACTTGTTTCAATAGCCTGAGTTTTCACATTTGTGAAAGCAAGATGGACTGAACTGTGAAAGCACAAGGAGATACTATACTCAGCTGCTGAAACTCATGGGCAGGAGTCCAGCATAACTGCCATTTAAAGAAAAACTAGTACGATCCAGGATATGCTCAACCAATATGTGCAACTTCAGTGGCCAAAGAGGAGTAAACAGATGTCCACTGCCAACAAAAGCCACAGTACGCAAAGGTTAGGGTAGTCTGTAAAGTTGACGTTTGACTACTGCAGTATACTTTGCTATACAGGGATATGGGAGCTATGAGTGTTTCATGTCAGTGAAATTGTTAACCACTTTGCTAATGTATAGTGCTTACAATATATTTTAATTCTAAGGTAGCCTGGAAAAAACTGCCACTGTAACAATTCAGCTTGTTTACCTTGTACATAGTAGTTATTATATGACACTTGGATGCAAAGGGACTGGGTGGTAAAAGCACTATTTACCAAGCATTTTTGTACTATGTAACTATTAGGCATTCAAATAATTTCTAATAAAATGTAGACTGTTTAATCAATAAATAAGACAGATTCTAATAACACAAAAAATTAAGATGGAGCTCAAGGAAAAAAGATTCCATAGATGCACATAATACTGATCTGTGGCATCAGAGCAGTCAGAGGACGATGAAAGTCTAGCAGAGGGTAAAGGGAGTCTAGTGGAGACACAGGGCAAGAGGAGGGCCATTTGCAAATTGTAAATGGCAAAAGGGAAGAGTCACTTGAAGTGTATAAAGCTGTTTGAAACCAACATCAGGCTGATATGTATGCCTCTCTCCTTGAGGAGTATTGCCAATGGCCGAACAGAAGCCCTAATGATTTGGCAAATGAGTTGGGTTTAGCTTTCCATCTTCATCCACCTGATGTACATCTAATGCTCCATTTGTTCTCTTGCCTGGTCCTTCTCAGTTTGAGTCTTCTCCTGCAATCTAGTCTCCTTCAACTTCCTCTGCAGCTTCATTCTCCTCCTCCTGAATCAGCTGCAGCTTATTTTTCCTCTTTAGCTCCAACTGTAGTTCAAAGACGATCCCATCCCTTGACATTGCCTTGTTCAAGATGTCAGGGGATTTAATTTCTTTGTTCTTGATCCCCTAAAAAATGAATTTGGTGGGACAAAGTGGCATCTTAGCGTCCAGAAGGCAGGAGCTATTCCAATCAATTCCTCATCCAGTGCAACTACTACTTCATAAGTATCAGTAGAACCCAGTGAAGAATCAGAAAAAGGCAAATTTGAACATTAAATTATGGCTTTGAACTGTTCAAATGTTCTAATTTTGGAATGAAGCTAAACAGTATGCAGATAGGGCTTCGCAGAGCACACCAATACTCGGTAATCACTAAGACAAGGTATGCATTACATTTTTTTTTTTTTTTTAAAGGTAAAAAAGCTTAATTCTTGCCTGGAGCACTTGGGAGGAAGAGACAGGGAACAAACATGGGCCTATTATAAGTCATTTTAAAAGCTAATACTCCAGTTATGGGGTATGTACGGTATTCAGTTTGGAGGCTTGTGAGGTTTTGTTTTGTTTAAATAAAAATAGCAAACTGTACCAGACACAGCAGCAATTAATATCCCCTCCCCACCACCCCGTGTGCAAGTTATTGTTTTTTAAGCCCAGGAAAAGGACTATTTTGATAAGAAAGCTGGTCAGAAAGCTAGAAGTGTAGTCACCTGAGAGATTTCACCATCTCCTGCTGTCAGAGCAGCAAAAGATTAAAATACATGATAAATGTATTTGCACTATCAGCGTCGATTCCTCTCATGGGTAATAAATGTATTATATCAATGAATCACATCTTGGACCACTGACCTTGCCTGTAAGATTTAGTGCAATAAAAAGATGTAGCTTTCTGGAGGACATTAATATTGTTTGTGTGTTAAACATTTACGTTTGCCATTTTGGGGCTGTCCATGAAGTGTAGGAGCCACCGGAATCCCAGGCATTTCTCTTCCCTACCATTAGAAGTCACTTCTTTCCTGGCAGCAACAATAGTAGCAGAGGTTGAGGCTTTGACTACACTAAAGGGAAAAGTCTATCTAAGCTACACGATTTGAGTTACGTGAATAGCATAAATCAAATCGATGTAGCTTAGATCTACTTATCGTGGGGTCCACACTACGTGACGTCGATGGCAGACGTTCTCCCGTCAACTCCCCTTACTCTTCTCGATCAGGTGGAGTACAGGAGTCAACGGGAGAGCGATCGGAGGTCGATTTAGCAGGTCTACTGAAGACCCGCTAAATCGACCACTGATGCATCAATCGCCGCAGCATAGATCCTCCAGTAAGTGTGACAAGCCCTGAGAACTGATTGCAGAGCTAAAGGAGATGGAATTGGGGATGAAGGGATTAAGAGTCTCCAGGTTAATGTGATATTTTGGGAAGGAAAAAGAGGTCAGGGAGAAGGGCTCTATGCTGTAGTCCTGAGGTTCTCAAACTTTTTCTTTCTGAGGATCCCCTCCCCCAAAAAAATGCTATAAAAACTCACCGGCTCCCCTGTGCCACAACTGTTTTTCTGCATATAAAAGCCAGGGCCAGCATTATGGGTTAGCAAGCAGGGAAATTGCCTGGGGCCCCACACTACAGGAGGTCCCGCGAAACTAAGTTGCTCAGGCTTTCGCTTCAGCCCCGGGTGGTAGGACCCCAGGCTTCAGCCCTGCATGGTGGGGCTTTGGCTTTCTGCCCTGGGCCCCAGTGAATGTAACACTGGCCCTGCTTGGAGGACCCCCAGAAACCTACTCACCGCCCCTCGGGGGCCCTGGACTCTTGGTTGAGGAATACTATCTAGTCATCTATTTTCGATCTCCAGCACCCAGACTACTTCTACCCTTACTAGTGGTAACTTGCACTCTTAACAATCATGGCTGTAGTCAGTAAGACAAGATGGACTGGTCCTATTTATCTCATTCCCCAGGACCCCCCAATCTCCCAGTGCACGGAGTAAAAACAACAACCAAATGTGATAAAATGAAAAACATCTCAATACCTTTTGAGGAGGGCCCTTCTTTTCCCAATAACTTGACTTTGTTGCCATCACCTTCCTTTGCGAGCCATCCTTTAGATTCTGGTAACATCTCCTCTTGGTAATCTGCTGGCTCGTCCTCATGCTCGCTCAAATCAGCCTCTTGGCAAGTAGCTATAACCATAAGCGGCTCTCTGGACCCCTTATTGAAATCCAGCTCCTCACAGAAAGGGCAGCTAGTTCAGCTGGCACCACATGTTCAGATATCTTCTCAGTCTTTGTTATGATGCATCTTCAGTTCTCACACTGCATGGACGGCATTCAGTGCACAATTTGGCAAGCCTCTGACACATCTTGGTATAAACCTGCTAGTTCTGACTCCGTGTGAATGGACTTGTACTCTATTATCCAAGCAGGGCCTTTTCATTGGCTCAGCCCAGCTTACAGCTCAATCAAAGTTTTCAATGGAGCAGATTTTATTGGAAATCAAGAAGATTGCTGAACTCTTACTTGCTATCTCACAGAAATGGATACTGGCAATCAACTGCACACTACTGTTAACTTCATAGAATTCCCAGTATTCACTGCAAATAAGGTGCTTCCTGTTGATTTGCCCCTACGGCAGGGAGCACAGAACAGTCAGTGACAGGTAAAACGTGGCAATGGAGATGGAAAGACCAGCTAGTAGCTGTGCCTTTGAATTTGCATTGGGGGAAGACACATTATATGCTCCTGTAGTTCAATCAGATATACAGTAGATAGAGCACAGGACTGAAACTCAGGAAACCTGGGTTCTATTCACAACTCTGTCACTGGCCTGTTACGTGACTTTGGGAAAGTTACTTCAGCTCTGTGCTTTAGTTTCCCCCATTATAAGATGGGGATAATGCTACTTGCCTCCTTTGTAAATTGCTTTGAGATCTATGGGTGAAAGGTGCTACCGAAGAGGTAAGTAGTATTATTGTTCTCAGGAAGTTTGTTCTATGAATGCTACAACGCATATAAAACGCCTAGGATGACATTTGTGTGTAGATGCAAATTGTCTTACAGGCATTGCAAGAACAAAGTGGGGCAAGGCTTTTTGTCTAGTGTAGGGAGGGTCATTAGGGAAGAGGATTAGAAATATACAAGTGGGTTTTTTTCATAAATGTAAAATTAAGTCCATTTCTCAGTATCTACTCTGTTAACCATTTCTATTTCTTGTTAGTAAGCATACATTAAATCATATTTCAAGAAGTCACATTTTATCTATAAGTGAACCAATCTAGAAAATTGGTAATTTGATAAAAAGCATTTGCGCACTGACAATTCTGTGTGTGACCTCAAAATAAGTGACTTGTGTGTTTATACCAAATAGTTATATAGTTGTACACCTCAGACAGCCAGAAAGTACTTATAAAATGGGTAGTATGAAAGATGTTATGTTCAGCCGAAGAAAATATAGGTTGGAGAAAAGAGTACAATGTATTTTTCAAGGGAAGAGATCAAAGTTACAGCAAAACCGATTAACTTTTTGAGCCTTCAAAATTCCTCAGTTAAAAAAAGTGTGGCCTGAAGTTAATGTTTCTACGTCACATTAGAATGTGCACATCATTAAAGCATGAGATACTCTCCGTGCCAGTACACTTAACTTCTACTAAAAAGGGATTTGCCTTCGCACTCTCCAGTTATATGCATAAAAAATAATGCTGTGGTGTTCCATCTGCATGGAAGATGTACTGGAAGGATGGCCTGTACTGAAAATTTGTAACAAGTGGTATAAATAACCATTTTATTTGTAGTTAATGAAAAATACCATTGAGAGAGTCATAATGAACACAGAGCATGGTTATCAATGGCTCAATATTTCTATATTTTCATATTCCATAACATGATCAAATTGTTGTGGTAAAATAACCCATCTCACTGAATGATCTAATATAAATCTCGCTAGAGTCCTAACACAAAAATGAACACCTGTGACTCAGTAGCAACAACATACAACAGTCTCATATTAGCTTAGTTGTAAATATAGAATTGACTCAATGAAACTCTCAGACAAGTAACATTTTTCTCACCTTAGTCTGAATGCTGAATTGATCCTTGGTTGTGACCCACCATTTTCATATAGCTGGATGTGCTGCTGATTACTGGCATGCTCCTTCCAGCTTATACATACTGAGTTCCTCATGAACTGGGAGTTCTCCTTTTGCTCCTGGATTCCTTCATCATCTTCTGATCCCCTGGAACCATCTACCAATGCTTGGAGAAACTTCTTGAATCTGATCAGTACATTCAGCCTCCATTGCTGTGAAGTTACTCTGCGGTTAGGGTTAACAGACAGCATCCAGGACATTTTCTCTCTACTTTTCAGGTTTTTTGACAACTGCTGGTGAGAAATAAGCTCTACAAAATTCTTCAGCAATATACTACAGCGATTAGTAAGGAGGACTGGGTACTCTTCCAACAAGATGTCCAAGACCTTCAAAGAATCCTCCTGAATTCCTTCACTGATGTGAGTCATGGCACTGGAGAGGTGGGCACTTACCAAAGGAAAAAATGGAGCAATCTGCTCAGCTCGGATTTTTGGAGCCAAGAATTGAAGGAGCCGGATTGCCGCTACTCTGACACCAGAGTCCTTGTCTGTAAATACAGCCGCCACCTCACTTAGTATATTTGAAAGGTGTGCATCAATTATAAACGGATACTGGGACAGCAGTTCTTTGAGCCCAAGAAGAGCACTTTGCTTAACTCCGGCACTGTAGTGATGCATCTGTGAAAGCAGATCCTGCAAGAAGAGAGATACACGCTTACTAGTTATTCCTTCAAAAACTTTAAACTGACCCATTTTCTAGTATTAATCTGTTCTTAAAAGGCTTAATAGGTATAGAAACTGTTTTAAAGGACTGTATCAAGAGCTTAATAATTTCAGATCCAAAAATGCTTTCTTTTAGAGCATAACAACAAACAAGTCACCTACCCTCCTATTTAATGGTTTGCTATCTAGGTACTTACATGACCTTCATAATCATAACATCTGAGTGCCTCCTCAACTAATAATACCAACCAAGATTCTCTCATACCCACTTGCAAGAGTAGAGCTGGAGTATACCAATTATGACTGCACAGCTACTTTTAAGGTACCCCTAGCAAACTTACTTCCTTGAAGGTGGCCCCTCATCTCCTCCAGTGGGAGGGCTAGAGTTAAGGAAAGGAAGATGGTGTGACAGCTCTATTGCAGAAAATTGCTGTACTTTGGAGAACTTACTGAATTAAATTTAAGTATCTTTGGGCTCCAATATATTAAATGAATCATTTATGAATTATTGTGGGCCGAACAGTATGCAACCTCTAGAAGACGGAAAGGTGACAGATGTGAGAGCTGGACTGTACTGGTTAAAAGGACTATACTGAATAATGTGTTAGGCAAGAATGGACTTTTGGAACAAAAAGTGTTAACTGGTTTTCCTGGGGATTATCTAAGGGGAGGTCAATTCCCTGAGGACTATTTAAGGCAGTGATGTGCAACCTGCAGTCTATCAGGGTAATCCACTAGCAGGCTGCGACACAGTTTGTTTACACTGACTGCCCGCACTCCCATTGGCCAAGAACGGTGAACTGCAGGCACTGGGAGCTGCAGGCAGCCGTGCCTGTCAACTGTCAATGTAAACAAAGTGTCTCACAGCTCGCCAGTGGATTACCCTGACGAGCAACATGCGGCCCGCAGGTTGCCCACCACTGATCTAAGGGGAGGTCAATGCGAATACATTTTTGCACCATCACTCCCTACCTCCTGTTATGCAAAAAACCAGCCTTATGAAGTTATGTCCTGAAGAGTGGCCATTATCTGCTGATCACCTGTTACATGAGATCAAGATAATACACCTAAGCTATATACAGGAAAGACTGACTACTCATAATAGTTCTGGTTCTGAATCTGAATCCGAGTCAGTTATGAACTTGTAACCCTGGGGAAAATCCAGTTGTGTGTTTCGAAGGACTGACACCTACCAGTACCCCAGGCTGGAGTTGGGGTCACCTGTGATAAGCTTTTTAGCAGATGTGTAGGTTCTTTTATTGTTTTTAATGCTTTCTCTGTAATGCTTTAACGTTAAGAACAAGTGTACTTGCTTAGAAAGAGCTGTGTGATACCCTGTACTGCTGGTAATTACAGCTGTTTATAGCCTTTGGAGAGAAAGCAATGTGCAGAGTCTGGCCTGCTTAGGTGGTCTGACTTATTAGGGATATCACGGTGTAGGTGGGAAACATTGCAGTGCGGAAAAACCCTTGTTGAGAGAGCGACAGATCCCTACCCAAGAAAGATGACCTCTGAAGAGCCAGGAGCCAAAAGCAGATGCCTTTGATAGATCATGGAGGTGCAGTTCCTTTCAGGTTGCAACAGATGGACTTAGAAAGTAGCAAGCAGATGAAAAATGAAGAAAATAAAATTTTCAGAAACAGGATCCTAAAGTTAAATATGGAGTCTATTTTTGAAAACTTTTGCCTCTGGACAAATTAATGACGTAACACCAAGATTTAAAAAAAGCAGGTGCCTTGAGTTAAAGCTTCCCAAACAATATTTAACTTCCGGCTCCTATTTTTGAAATCTCTGCCTTAGATTATTAGTTCATCCAAAGTCACAAGCCACTAACTGAACTGCACAAGTATCCATAGTCCAGCATTTGGTCACGGTCAGTGGGACAGTGCTCAAACACAACTTTTTTTAAAAAACATAATAAACTGTCAAATGAGCTATATTACAATCACAGCTAAAACGTTTACCTTACCATACCTTTATGTTAAGTTTTCTATTGTTTGTGGGAAGTATTCCATCCTCTTTAAGCTGTTCAGGAAGATGTATGGACTTTGTTTTGAAGTTTGTATCAGTTGCATTTTCTAGTCTAGGCTTCTTTTTTCCAACTTTTAGCTTCACCTTTTGAAAATCCTCTTGGTGTTTCCTCTTTTTAGTCATTTTGAAGCTCTGTAGAGAGATGTACAAAATGTTAATTAAACACCAGGCAATCAAATAACCTAAGGTAAAACAATGTCTATTCTTCTCAAGAACTGGCTTCTGGACTAGTTGATTGCTCCTTAAAGTATGGCTCAGATCTGAAAAAGACTTACAAAAAAGGGCACCTTCTTAAGCAATATAACTGCTCCCTACCTGCATTCAGAGTGATATCTGCTTTACTTTACCAACAAACAGCACATTTTTTATTACTTTTTACTCATGTTAGCACTGCAGAGCCAACACAGCTCTGAGAGCAGGGTTCTATTCCATTTGTGCATCAGTCAGAAAATCCCAACCAGTTGCATATCTAACACAAATAACCCAATCAGATCACACAAGTTTAATTGAGGCCCTAATCTGATTTACAAAACTTTCATTACTGATGCAATGAGTGAAAAGGAAAGAAATTGGCTGCTTGACTTACAGACCACAGGTTGAGTTTGCAGCAATGGTAATTAGGAAAAAAATAAATAAAAATAAACATTAAAAGACTGAAAATCAAGTCATATTGGCTTTCTTCTAGGAAATTGTATAAACATTTTTGCACCATTGCTACCAACAGCAGAAGTTGTAGTGATAGACAGGGTGTAGGCAAGGTGGTGGTAAAAATCCTGTCTGTCCCGTCTATGATGTTACAGTTTGTACTAAGAAGAACAGGAGTACTTGTGGCACCTTAGAGACTAACAAATTTATTAGAGCATAAGCTTTCGTGGACTACAGCCCACTTCTTCGGATGCATATGTTACAGTTTGTACTGTCACTAGCAGCCATGCAGATGCACCAGCACAGAAAAATGCTCATAAATTTTCCTAACATAGGTACACAATGAGAAAAAATGAAACCCCAGGATGCCATCTGGTATAGTGTATTAAAGTTGTTTCTAAGATTTCTAATTGTATGAAACACTGATTTCTAGTTGTAATGGGTCCTGATAGTGGCAGTTAAAATGTCAGGATTGAAGCAGAAAAATAAAAAGCAAGATGTCATTATATGATTTTAAGGACCAATAACTCTCAGCCTTCCTGGGATAAAATAATGATTTATACCATTTGAAATCTGAGTGCCTCCAAAATTCAGTGGTACGTAGTACTCATGTCTAATGCTGGCGGTTCAAAGAGTTCATAAAATTTACACTGGATTGTTAGTTTAGCACAGTTTTTTTGCACTAGTCCAAGACTAACTTTAGCAATAATTATATTATAGCAAATCCCAGACTTCATACCAGTATAATATTAAGTTTC
The DNA here is from genome assembly GCF_013100865.1 of Trachemys scripta elegans. Taxonomy (NCBI): domain Eukaryota; kingdom Metazoa; phylum Chordata; order Testudines; family Emydidae; genus Trachemys; species Trachemys scripta. The sequence continues at coordinate 111,238,164 of NC_048299.1, forward strand.
TGAAATAAATAAATATATATATATATATATATATATATATATATATATATATATTCATTAAGTGGTTAGATAAAAATAACTGGACCTTGCCAAAAAAGTACTAAAATGTTTAGTGAATCCCTCAACTTCTAAAAAGGCTCAATAGCTTTCAAAAAAATCAAATATTTTAGTAAAGATTTTCTACTAATCTAATATTCAGTTTGAGATATTAACCTACAATCTAGAAATTCAGATTTTCTTTATTTTTTAAGTTTTGTTTTTAAGTTTATAAAATCAGAAAATGCATAATGCTGTAGTTAAATGTACAGAATTAGTCCTGTATTTGACAACCACTACCTTAAGAACCTGAGAAATCATTACTATAAATGTTGTGGTATCTGCCAGAACAAGCAAAATCCCAGTCACCATAAATTTTCTGTATCTATATTGATATATTGACACACATACAAACAAAAAAATCACCATTAAACTAACAAACCCAAAGGTTTTTTTTTTTTTAATTAAAGAAAGATGGGGTATTGCTGACCAAATATAGAAACTTTTAACAAAATTCATCACTTGTAACTCTGTTTACGGAAAATATATCTCCAAAAAAAAAAAAAAAGTAAAGTCTGCAACTTTATGTTTTATATGTATACTGCCAGGGAAATCTTTCTTAAACCCCTTGCCTGTGTTAATAATAGCACATCCACACAGAATTAAAAATAAAAATTTTAAATCCAATTCACTTAACTGTCCAAAAGAAGTGAAATCTGTCAACACTAGACTTGAAAGTTACAAACAAAAATGTAGCTTCTAAGTCTCATGTACTAGCTCAATGCTGTGTATGGGTTCACAGCAATATATGAGAATACTGAAATACAAATCCTGTTTTCAATAAAAAATAATCTATTCATGTTAAAGGACTTTACAAAACTTACATTTTGGTCCCAAACTAAACAGGCAGCATCTATACCCATATTGCTTCTAAGATCTTACAAGCTTTTGATTTTCAGCTCATCTTTACCTGCCTCTGGGCATGCATAAATGCATTCCAATATAATTTCCATTATATAATCACAAACCATACAGCAATAACTGGTTGCAACTCCTGTTATGGTGCAATTTTTTCTCTCATTGGAACAGCTTGTTTTGAGTCACCAACAATTTTTTTTTTTTTAAAACATCCTTTGGGATAAAATATATTGTGCTTGTTCTCCATCCTAGAGGAGATTAAGTTTGAGGAAAATCCATTAAGTTACTTCTGAAGGAGAGTGGAGGATGGGTATAAAATATATTCTTTGCACTGAAGAAAAATGCGAACTCACATCCACAAAAAAATATAACTCGGAAACAGATTAACTTTGAAACTGTGAACTTGACAGTTTTCAATGAATACGTGCTCTATTAAATGACAAAAAATTGCTCCAAAGTAAAATTACAGTAGAACCTCAGAATTACAAACACCAGAGTTATGAACTGACCGGTCAACCACACACCTCATTTGGAACGAGAAGTATCCAATCAAGCAGCAGCAGAGACCAAAAAAAGGAAATACAGTACAGTACTGTGTTAAATGTAAACTACTAAAAAAATAAAGGGAAAGCAGCATTTTTCTTCTGCATAGTAAGGTTTTAAAGCTGTATTAAGTCAATGTTAAGTTGTAAACTTTTGCAAGAACCACCATATCATTTTGTTCAGAGTTACAAACATTTCAGAGTTACGAACAACCTTCATTCCCAAGGTATTTGTAACTGAGACTCTACTGTATAAAAATGCAAGATAGAGCATATACAACAAAAGAAAATGTTAAATTGTAAGCTGCACAATTACAGATGCTATTTAAATGAGCAATTTTTTCCAAAATGTGGAGACAACTGTTTGCCTTAGTTCTGCCTCCTAATCTGAACCCTCCTTTCAAATGGCCAGGCACCCAAACTCATTCTACTCCCCTCAACTCCTCAAATGGGTTTTGAATGTTAATCATTATATAACACTCACAATTCAGCCTTCGCATCCCTAAATAATCATTTTATCACAAAGCACCTCCCCGACTGCTCCATTACAAAAGTGCCTCCACTATCTAAACAATTCTCATTAATAAAAAAAAAAAAAAACAACTAACATCCCAACCTCAACAAATTTATAAACAAGGTTAGTAAACAAAACAAAAAAACGCTACAGCAACTGTGGTAGTAACTTAAAAATACCTCTGAAAAAATAAGTGTTTACATTTTTTTTAAGTGGGGAGAGATTAAATAAGTCAGATTTCAAGAGGGAGCAATACACTGGATTCTCCAGGACGGAAACTTCAAATTTTTGTGTGGAGAGCAGGTCCTCAAGCACATCTTGGGATCTCTCCACCATAACTGGAGTGCAATTCTTGTGAATACATAAGCACGGCCATATTGGGTCAGACCAAAGGTCCATCTAACCCAGTATCCTGTCTTCCGACAGTGGCCAATGCCAGGTGCCCCAGAGCAAACAGAGTAATCATCAAGTGATCCATCCCGTTGCCCATTCCCAGCTTCTGGCAAACAGAGGCTAGGGACACCATCCCTATCCATTCTGGCTAATAGCCATTGATGGACCTAACCTCCATGAACTTATCTAGTTCTTTTTTGAACCCTGTTATTAGTCTTGGCCTTCACAACATCCTCTGGCAAGGAGTTCCACAGGTTGACTGTGTAGTGTAAACAACACCATGAAAGAATCTGCAATAAACTGTGTGCTCTTTCAAATGCACACCTGTTGCTCATGTAGTTAAAGGCATGCCCAACTGATGGACACACAGTTTACCTGAAGTATCAGGGGGTAGCCGTGTTAGTCTGTATCTACAAAAACAACAAGGAGTCTGGTGGCACCTTAAAGACTAACAGATTTATTTGGGCATAAGCTTTTGTGGGTAAAAACCTCACTTCTTCAGATGCATAGAGTGAAAGTTACAGATCCAGGCATTATACTGACACATGGAGAGCAGGGAGTTACTTCGCAAGTGGAGAACCAGTGTTGACAGGGCCAATTCAATCAGGGTGGATGTAGTCCACTCCCAATAATAGATGAGGAGGTGTCAATTCCAGGAGAGGAAAAGCTGCTTCTGTAATGAGCCAGCCACTCTCCACCCTGATTGAATTGGCCCTGTCAACACTGGTTCTCCACTTGCGAAGTAACTCCCTGCTCTCCATGTGTCACTATATAATGCCTGCATCTGAAGAAGTGAGGTTTTTACCCACGAAAGCTTATGTCCAAATAAATCTGTTAGTCTTTAAGGTGCCACTAGACTCCTTGTAGTTTACCTGAAATGTATCTATGCCCAAAGGAAGTGCATATATGTAGGGGTCATTCCCACACCTATTTTTAAAAGAAAACTAGGCAATTAAATGTATAGGAATGCAATATTAAGGTTGCAAGTTAAAAATCACAAAAGAAAAGCTTCCACAGTGTGTAACTTGGCCAATTGTGATTTTTAACTGTGCTTTAAAAAGTTTTTGCATTATATAGATAATTTGAGAAAAGTGTATGCTACTGGAGTAAACGTATCCGATGAAAGTTTATCCAATGAAAAGGTGAGCTCTAGTACCCCTGCTACAGAAGTAACAATAAGAACTGGTCACATCCACTTCTGCTGATGCAGTTTTCTGAGCAGTAGGACAGGAAGTGTAGAAACTTCTGTTATCAACTCAATCATTTGCAACAAGCCTAGAACAATGGGTAGTCTCAGGTGCTCTACTTGGCCAAACTCTATATAGCATGGGTGACCAGATCACTGACGGGAAATATCGGGGGGAGGGGGGGGGCGGGAGAAGGGGGGATATCGGGACACGCGGGGGGGAGGGGGGGGCGGAGCAAAAAAAAAGTAATAAAAAAAAAAGCTGCTTTTGCAGGTGCCGGCCGCACCGTGGCTGCTGCCCCTCCCCCCTCCTCCCCCCAGGGCACATGCGGCACGTCCCGCCGCCCCACGGGGAAGGAGCCGCTGGAGCGAGAGGCGTGGGGCTCCAGACCCAGGGAACGGCGGGGGAGAGCGGCTCAGGGCCGCGCGAGTGGACACAAAGTTTATCGGCTGGGGGGGACCCCTGACGGCTCCTCGCCCTGCCCCTGTAGGGAGGTAGTATCCCCACCCCGCGCCAGCATGTCCCACCGGCCGCCGCAGGCCAGGTAAGGAACCGAGTGCCCCCTCCCCCCGGCTCCTCAGCTGAGCGGCATTCCTCCTCCCTCCCAGGCTTGCTGCTGTAATGCCAACGCAAGCCGGGGAGGGGCGGGGGTGGCCGGCTTCCAGTTCCTGCGGCTTGTGAGTACGGGCACCAGGCAAGCAAGGGGGGCTGGCAAGGGGGCTGCTCCCCCAGGAGGGTGACGGGGGGGGCTCAACTGAGGAGCCAGGACGAGGGGGAAGAGGGCGATTTGGCTCCTTACCTGGCCTGTGGTGGCCGGCGCGACATGCTGGCGCGGGGCGGGGAGCTGGCAGGGTCCCGTCCAAGCTGATAAACTTTACATGGCCACTCGTGCGGCCCCGAGCCGCTCTCCCCCGCCGCTGCCACCCTCTACCTCCTCGGGGAGCAGCCCCCTGGCCAGCCCCTCTACCTCCTGGGGAGCAGCCCCCTGGCCAGCCCCCCTTGCCCGCCCAGTGCCCCTACTCACCAGCTCCAGGAACTGGAAGCCGGCCACCACCCCCTCCCTCCAGGCTTGCCCTGCCATTACAGCAGCAAGCCTGGAACGGAGGAGGAGTGCCACATGCATGGGGAAGAGGCGGGGCCAGGGCGGTGATTTGGGGAGGGAACCAGTGGGGGATGGAGGGAGCGGAGTCGAGGTGGGGGGGGGGGCAAGAGCCCTTCCGGGAGGGCAAAATTGCTTGTTTGTCCAGTGTCCCGACCGCACATTGGTCGGGACGCGGGACAAACAAGCAAATATTGGGACAGTCCCGATAAAATCGGGACGTCTGGTCACCCTATATATAGCTGATAATTGAGGCAACGTTTTAGTCACAGGTATTTTTAGTAAAAGTCATGGCCCGTGACCTGTCCATGACTTTTACTATATATATCCCTGACTAAAACTCGGGGCGGCGGAGGGGAGCAGTTTGGGGGAAACTATGGATGCGGCCCGGCAAGGTGCTGCCGGTGCTCGAGGGGGATCACGGCCCAGGGGGGTGTTGTGGGTTCTGGGGTGGAGAAGATGGCAGGGCTGGGACAGGTTCCCTACCTGGCTTATTGGAAGCAGCAACCTCCAGCTCCTAGCTCCATGTGCTGCCTCCGCTCCACCCCAAGGCCCGGTTCTGCAGCTACCATTGGCTGGGAATCATGGCCAATGAGAGTTGTGGGGGCAGTGCCTGCAGGCAGAGGCAGCATGTGGAGCTAGGAGCTGAGGCAGGGGAGTGCCTGTCGCCCTTCCAGGGAGCACCCCCCAGGCAAGCACTGCCCCGCAACCCAACCCTGAGCCTCCACAAACCCAAACTCCTGGTGCTGGGGAGGAGGAGCGGCCTGACACTGCCCCAGCAGCAGCTCAGGTGGCTCCAGGGCCATCCACACAGGCCGCTGCAGAAGTCCCGGAGGTCCCAGAAAGTCCTGGAATCCGTGACAGACACAGAGCCTTACTGATAATCAAACTAGATCTTCCACCCAGACAATGGACATTCTTTCAAACATCCAGCAGCTACCCCCTCTACACCACTAAGACTCCCACAGTTTATTCATCCCAGAATATTTCTATTCACCTTAAAACTGCATGAATGATCTGCAGATGCAAATTGAAAAATTAAAAATAGTTAAATAGCCCACACTATGTTCAAAGCTGTATTACAGGGGAGTTAATAGCAACCCCTGTATTTAGACTGCTTAACCTTTTCCATTACAAAAGAGTGTTAGTACTTCTTTCTGAGAAACTACCACCTCCATTGTTCTAAAAAGACCTTTGAAATTTGGCAGGGAGAACACAGACAGGATAGAGAAGTGCTTTTTCTTTAGCCCATGAAATTCCATTCAAGTTTAGTTGAGTTATAAACTGAGAAAATCGCTGCATCCCTTATGATGCTCACACTGATCAAGAAAATATTAACAATATGCCCAAATAATATCTGAACACACGCTAAAGAGCCAGAGATGGAGCAGCAGCTCACACTGCAATGGAAACTCCTGGGCGCTGCAGAGCAATCGCTGCAAAAGGAGGAGAATGAGAGCCGGACCAGACGAAATATGCAGTTCTTTATTTTTAATCCTCGTGTGTGTAGGTAAGTGTACTGGGTCCTGAAAAAGAGACGGTGTTTGTGCGTGTGCTGGAACTGACCACTACAGACAGGTAGTTACTGCCGAGTAGTTATTGCTGCCGCTGCGTCAGAGCTCAGAAGCTGAGCACAGACAGTCTCACTGCGAGACGGGCTTTTATGGTTATTATTTTTAAACACTCAACTTGCTGGTAGCTCCAAAGCTGAGCCCCAGCCCCGCCAGCTCCCCGGGGCGGGCAGCAGCGGTCTCTGCCCAGGGCAGCTCGCAGGAGACGGGCTCGCAGCGCGCCCCCACACGCGCAGAGGCGGGGCCCGGCAGGGGCTGCTCTCGCTCACGGGGGTGTCGCGGTCAGTGATTCAAAGCCGCCCCGGGGGCTCCCTGCCCCGCCTCGGCAGCGGGACGCGACTCCAGATTCGCGGGGGTCTGACTCCGCCCTGGCCCCGGGGCAGCGCCCCCCGGTGTCACGCCCGCCCCGCTCTGCGCGGCTCCGCCGGGGGGGGGACCCCGAAGCGAGCGGCGGGGGCGGGGAGGGGGCCGAGCCCCGGGCCCCGGGCCAGACAAAGGGCGCTGGGGCCGTGTAACCGCCGCCGGCAGCACGCGGCAGGAGGGGGTGGGGGGCAAATGCCGGTGTCCCTGGAAACGACCCAGCGGGCGGGGCGGGGCCGATTCGCGTCTCCCCCCGAGTGGGGGGGGGGCGCGCGGACCTCACTCACCGACCCACGCGGCGACCGTCCGCCACCTCCCGACTCAAGCTACGGCGAGTCCGCGCCGGAAACCGCTGCCCACGTGACTAACGGGAGTGGGCGGCGGGAACTAGGACCTGCGACCATAGAGAGGAGCTGGGCGGGAAGAGCGGCCGCCCCCTGAGGTCTGGGAGGCGCCGGGAGCGGGCGGAGCCGAGACCTCTGCGCCCCGCCTCGCCAAATCCCGCCAGGTACAAAGGCAAATCCAGCCGGTCCCGCTCGACGCAGGCCCCAGAGGAGAGAAGCCCAGCGTGTGTGTAGCGACGCTGCGGCTGCGCACGGCGCTGCCAGGCCCGGGCTCCGGGAGCCACGCGAACATTACCCGGAGTAACAGCAGCCGGTGGCGAGTGGCCGCAACTCTCACTTCGCGGAGTTTCGCGTCCGATGCAGGGATGCGCTGTGGAAACAATCCTCTGGCTATAAGTGCCTGAAAGAAAGACGGGCATGGTGAAGGCATTAGCCGATTCCCTTTGGAACAGTTTGTTGATTCTGGAGAATTCTTGCAAAATTGATGTCAAAAATGTAACTACAGTTTATTCACAGGGTCACAATACATGTTGTACAGAACTTCTGCCCCATAGCATCGCAGCTTATCTTTGCTTAGTTGGAAGTGCACCTTCAACCCCGCACAACAGTCATAGATGGAGAGTCCCAGGCCAGGTGGGGGCAGGTGCAAACTGGCCCCGCCCCATACCTGGGGCATGTTTGTCCATGCGCTGCCCTCCCTGCAGTGCCCTCTGATGGGGTCACGTTGTGTCATGGCGCAAGACTTTCCACATGCCTGACTCGAAGGGGAAGGGAGGCAAAGCACCCCTCATATTCCTGGGGCACAGCCGCATCAGTCTGCGCCCGCCAAATTCACAGCGGACACGAATGTATAGGCAGCAAGACCTCAGCAGCAATGTTGCTCTGGGGCTTCAGAACCCAGATGGCAAATAAAAGATTGTGTTGTATAAGCCATTCTTAAAGCCCCAGTGTGGTTTTTCTGTACGTGGCTAAGCCCTGCTCTCGTCCATCCCCTTTGGGCCTCTCGCCAACAGGCCAGAGTCACAGATTGTACCGGCCAGCTGCAGGACAGGATGTAGGGTTCCAGGCGTCCAGTTTTTGACCGGAATGCCCAGTCAAAAAGGGACCCTGGCGGCTGCTGACCGGGTCGTTAAAAGTCCAGTTGGTGGCGCAGTGGGGCTAAGGCAGGCTCCCTGCCTGCCCTGGCTCTGTGCGGCTCCTGGAAGTGGCCAGCATGTCCAGCCCCTATGTGCAGGGGCAATCAGGGAAGCTCCGCATGCTGCCCCTTCACCAAGCACCGGCTCTGCAGCTTCCATTGGCCAGGAACCACTGCCCCAGGTTGGAACCCACACCCTAACTCCCTCCCAGACCCCGCACCCCAAACCACTGCCCCAGGTCAGGACCCCCTCCCGCACCCTAATTCCCTTCCAGACCTCTGTGATGTTATTGACATGAACTGTGACCGTATAGATCATTGTTGCAACCAAGGTCCTATAGTTCATCAAATCTTGTACAAAGGAGGTCAAGTAGGATGTCTATGAAAAGGTTATGATTTGCTGGTTATGATTATGCTATCTGTATGCATGTATCATTTTGTATTTAAAGTTATAAGTATTGGCTCTATATTGTCTGTATTTCAAACTTGTGCTATGCTTCTGGGTGATACCCCAGACAATTTGGCATCAGCACTGCCTAGCCTGCTTGAGGGTCCATTAAGGAACATCAGCTATACAATTTACCCATTGAGAGAAGGCAGATATACCTTGTGACTCAGCAAGGCATGCAGTGACATGCCTATGGACAGAATTCTAAGGTTTTTCCATGCCATGTGCTAGGTAGCTTGTGTTTTGAAGAAAGGAAGCACAAGCCACATGGCAAACGGATTATAAAAGGCAGCTGCATTATCTCCATTTTGTCTTCAATCCTGCTTCTTACCTCTGGAGGAACTTTGCTACACTGAAGCTCTGAACAAATGTCTGAATGACCCATCCAAGCTGTGGATGTACTCCAAAGACTTGATTTGAGCCTTCAGTTTATTCCATCACAGCTACAAGCCTGAGCCAAGGACTTTGCCATTGCTGTATGTAATTGCTTACTTTGACTAATTTTAGCTCTGATCTATATTTCTTTCTTTTTATGAATAAACTTTTAGATTCCAAAGGATTGGCAACAGCGTGATTTGTGGGTAAGATCTAAGTGGTATATTGACCTGGGTCTGGGGCTTGGTCCTTTGGGATTGGTAGAACCTTTTTTCTTTTACTGGTGTTCTGGTTTTCATAATCATTCACCCCCATAACGAGTGGTGCTGGTGATGATACAAAGGAGTATCTCAGGGAATTGTTTGTATGTCGTCTGGTTAACCAATGGAATAAAACCAAAGTCCTCTCTGTTTGGCTGGTTTGATGTTCCTTAATAATAAAGGACATCCAGCCATGGGCTGTGACTGCCCTGCGCTAAGCAATTTGTCCTGAATTGATACTCTCAGTTGTGTCCCACCAAAGGCAGAATCGTTACACCTCACACCCCAACCCCCTACCCCAGGTTGGAACCCCCTCCTGCATCCAAACTCCCTCCTGGAGCCTGCACCCCCCTCCCTCACTCCAATCTCCTGCCCCAGCCCTGAGCCCCCTCCCACACTCCAAACTGCTTGGCCCAACCCAGAGCTCCCTCCTGCACTCCAAACCCCTCATCCCCAGAGCCCACACCCCCAGCCAGAGTCTGCACCCCCTCCTGCACCCGTGCCCCAGCCCTGAGCCCGATCCCACATTACATTTCTGTAAAGCCCCAAGTATGTGGCCCCCAGACAGATACAGCTGCCAGCTGTGCCCCAGGCATAGGTGGAACATTAATCAGCCTCTGCTTCATATTAACCTTCACTTGTTGCTCTCCATGGTGAATGGCCCTGGGGGCTAGCTAGCATTAGAGCGGTGGTTCCCAAACTGGGGTTCATGAACCCCTGGGGGTTCGTGAAATGTTACAGGGGGTTCTGGGTATGGGTAAAAAATTCCCTAATGGCGGACAGAGCTGTCCCTAGGGACCCTGGGCAGCATGGGGCCAGCAGCCCAGAGCCCCTGGACTTCCAAGAGCTAAGCAGATCACAGCAAGCATATCTATCACACTGAGGAGATTTAAATTCAAGACTCCTTATAAGAAATGGAAAGGGAGGTGGATATTTTTTGCTGTTTTTAAAATTAAATAGCTAGTATTGTTTTTAAAGAACAAGTTTAAGCTTTGTCATAACGTGCGTTGTTTGCTTGGACTGTTCAAGACCTGAATGCTTGTGTAGGAGGAACTCTGAGTTGGCTTCTTAAATACCTTCATGCTGTTTCACATCTGATACTCCTTGATGAAACGTAGGAGCTTTGTCTTATAACAGGCTTATTCACAGTGATACAAGCTACGAAAGTGAGATCTTGGAAGAGAGTTGCCGTTTTCATAAAGTAATAAAATACTGTAATGATAAATAATAATTAATGATAAATAGTGTGTAATAAGCTTGTCATAAAAACAAATTGTATATTTCCAAGGTCACTGCTTTTATAATTTATTCTTAAGTAAAGGAGAAAATCCCTGGAAATATTCATTTTTAGGAGGGGTTCACGAGACACGACATTTTAGTGAAAGGGGTTCACAGGTTGTTAAAGTTTGGGAACCACTGCATTAGAGCAACGATAAAGAAGGAAATGACATCACTGGCAGCCTTTAGCTCCCTGTTGAAGCTTGCCCACTCTGCAGACATCGCTGCTTACCAGACCCACCGAACAATTCCCCAAAAGCCCTCTCCTAATTCTTAGATGGATATTCCATATAAAAAGACCAATCCAAAAAAGTATTTCCAAAAAAGGAACCTACAAGACCTCGAGATTTGGGTTGGGGTCCTGGTTCCTACATGCCAGGGGCTGGGAGGGAGGCTTCCTGAAACAAATACAATGTGATGTAGTTTCTTGCAAAAAAGACAAATATCATTCTGAGGTGTATTAACAGCAATGTTGCAAGTAAGTGTCCAAACTGGGGCACCATACTTTAAGAAAGATGTGAACAAGTTGGACAAGGAAAGTTTGAAAGAATTGTGCATGTTTAGTCTAGAGAAGAGAAGGTTAAGAGAAGTAAATAGGATGAAATTCAATGAGGACAAATGCAAAGTACTCCACTTAGGAAGGAACAATCAGTTGCACACATACAAAATGGGAAATGATTGCCTAGGAAGGAGTACTGCAGAAAGGAATCTCAGGGTCATAGTGGATCACAAGCTAAATATGAGTCAACAGTGTAACACTGTTGCAAAAAAAGCTAACATCATTCTGGGTTGTATTAGCTGGAGTGTTGTAAGCAAGACATGAGAAGTAATTCTTCCATTCTACTCAACACTGATTAGGCCTCGACTGGAGTATTGTGTCCATTTCTGAGCGCCACGTTTCAGGAAAGATGTGAACAAATTGGAGAAAGTCTAGAGAAGAGCAACAAAAATGATTAAAGGTCTAGAAAACATGACCTATGAGGGAAGATTGAAAAAACTGTGTTTGTTTAGTCTGGAGAAGAGAAGACTGAGAGGGGACAGTATAGTTTTCAAGTACATAAAAGGTTGTTACAAGGAGGAGGGAGAAAACGTGTTCTCTTTAATCTCTGAGGATAGGACAAGAAGAACATTCAGACCTGGGCGGCTGGAGAGTAGTGGCTGCTGCCCCGAGCTCCAGCGCAACGTGGGGCAGAAGCCCGAGCCCCCTCATCCCACAGGGCTAAAGCTGGGAGCTTCGAGTCCTGAGCCCTGGCGCACACTGCAGGGCTGACGCCCGGATTGCCAACTTTCTAATTCCAGAAACCGAACACCCATGCCCTGCCCACTGCCTCACCCCTTCTCTGAGGCCCAGCCCCTTCCCAAGGCACTGCTCCCACTCACTCCATCTCCCCACCCCCCCATCGCTTGCTCTCCACAACCCTCGCTCATGTGCTCATTTTCACTGCAAGACCCAAACAGGCATATTTATTGTTTTGACAGATGTATTATGCTAATTTCATGTTTTATTTGTTACAGGACACTAGAGCTGGCAGCAAAACAGTCAAAAGGGGTAATTTTTAAGAAAATGAAATTTCACAAAGGTTTTCATGATTCTTTCCCTCCCCCTTCCCATTTTTCATAACTAGCTCCATGTTTTTTGTTCACTAAAGTTATTGTAATTTTATGTGTGGAATTAGGACCAGACATTATCACAGCTGCAATGGGTCCATTAATGGCCCATTCCTGAAGCCCAAATACAAATCCATAGAGCACAACCACAAAAATGCATACCTGTCCAGATACCTATAGAAATAAATCTGTAGAAACTGACTCCCATACCTACATGCAGATACACATGTGTATTCATGTGTACACATCTAGCATGCACTAACATATATACTTCCACATTATTTATTATTACAATTGTTGTTTAGTGCCTAGAGACCCCAACTAAGATTAGGGCTACAGGGTGGTAGGTGCTGGACATACACATAGAAAGAGAGAGTCTGCCACAAAGAGTTTACAATGTAGCTTGACAAAGATGGGGAGAAATGTATGATACATTGGCTCTTCTGCAATTACTAGTCAACAACATTCACTTTATAAGAAATAAAACATTTCTATTAGAGTTCCTTTCTCTTTTAAAAACTTGTTATGAAATGAATACACGCATATTTTATGTCATCAATTTTTTGTGCGCAAGCCAGCAAAAGGAATAAAAGTCAAAAGAGTCAGGCTGCAAATTTTATTCACACAGGTATATGCGTCAATACACGCACCTTCCTATACAAAGACACACAGTCTCTTACACACATACAATGCATACATGACACACTTGCCTACACAGACATCCAGGCAGGAAGGGAGGAGGGTGGGTTAGAGGGGAAAAGATGGGTGGGGTGGGGTGGGGTGGAGGAGAGAGGATGAGGAGGGAAAGAGGCCAAGAACAAGAGCAGGGTGGGAGTGAGAGGGGGCAGTGAAGGAGAGAGGAGGGGGCTGTAGGGGTATGTGGGATGGATGGGGATGCAGGGGGAGGCAGAAGGCTACAGGTGCATTAGGATGTGGGGGGCACAGGGGTGTATAAGATCATAATGGGAGTGCAGCAGTGTATGGAGGTGAATGGGGTGCAGGGCTTTGGAGGTGAGGGACATGGGGCTGATGGCTCTGGGATGTGGAGTGGATGGGTGGGAGAGGGCTGGGATGGGTAGGTGTGGGGGACAGGCGGGATGGGACGGGGGAGGGATGCAGTGAGGGGGATGGAGGTGCAGGGGTGTTGGATGGGGAGGGATGCAATGACGGGGGGATGGGAATGCAGGGGGGTTGGGACAGGGAGGAATGCAGTGAGGGGGATGGAGGTGAAGCCCCATTCCCAGCACTCGGAGTCGAGGATACATACCTTCAACTTCTGGGTGCCGGTGATGGGGTGACAGACCGCGGTTCACCGCAGGGCATGCGCCGCAGCTCAAGACTAGCCACAGGAGGAGCTCGAGGAGGAGAAGTGGGCCAGCAGCAGTGAGAGAGATGCGCGCCATGACCCCTCAACCACAGCCTCCCAGGCGCACTAGTTTGTCCCTTGCCCTGCCCCAGCCAATGGGAGCTGTGCCTGCGGGCGGGGGGAAGCACGCAGACCCCACTGGCTACTCCTACACGTAGAAGCCAGAGGGGGACATGCCGGCTGCTTCCTGGGAGCCGCAAGGCGTAGCAGCTAGCAGGGAGCCTGCCAGTCCCACTGCGCAGCACCGCCAACCGGACAGTCAACGGCCCAGTCAACGGTGCTGACCAGAGCTGCCAGGATCCCTTTTTGACTGGGTGCTCCAGTCAAAAACTGGACACCCGGTTACCCTACTGAAGCCCCGAGGCGCCTCCCATCCGGCAGCTAAATTCCAGAGACCTAACCCCCCCAACCACAGAAGACAGAAGCCCTGACCTCCCTGCCCCGTTCCCATCCTGTAGGGCTAAAGCCCCGAGCCCCGCCTCCAGTGGCTGAAACCCAGAGCTCCAAACCACACTCTCACCCCCCTGGTGCTGGGCCTTGGAATTTTTATAGCATGTTGGACAGGTCTCAGAAAGTAAAATGTTGGGAATCCCTGGGCTAGATGACCTCTTGAGGTTCCTTCCAGCACAACATTTCTATTCAATTTCAGGGGGGAAGAGGTGGAGTGGGGGAGGAATGGGGATTGGGCCGTGGGTGGAATGGGGGAAGGGCTGTGGGGGAAGGCACAGAATAGGATG